>NW_027468881.1:18678949-18846449 GCF_046254945.1 Alosa pseudoharengus
TTAATGTTGCAGATTGTGCTGAAGGTCAGTTGTTGTTGTTGTTGTTTCCTGGACAACGTCCATAAAGGTTGACATTATGCAGTGTCCTTTACACTGTCTGAGTTGTCACAGAAACTGATTTCCACCAATACAACATGTTCATAAGAGGAAATTCCCTAGAAATATGCGATTGCTGAAAGGGGTACAATTTTTAATCCTGACATTTATGTGATATTGCAAAGGTTTACATGTCATTTATCTGATTTCAGATACATTTTATGATATAGACTGCTTTCATCATGTCATATCATGTGTGAATCATTCTAATATTTAGGCACACCCACATATCAAGAATTGTAGTGGATCACTGAGTGCTGGAATGATGTATATGTTGATGTCCTGAACCTCATAATTTGTTAAAAGATGGGTTACTATGGCTACGGTGCTTTTCCATGTCTACCATTTCAGTGCAAAATATCTTGTTTTGACTACACTTTTGCTTTTTGTAGCAAAAGCTAAATAGCTTAAACTGATGTTCTGTTACTGATAGCAATAATCTAGTGTTGTCATTCTCCCCCCTTGAGAGGCTTGTGTTTTGTGATGACAACAAGATGAAGTGGATGACCCTTTTCAGCACAAATAGTTTGGTCCCGGTCATTGCTGGTTTGTGAATATAGCCATAATTTTGTTTTCCTAGACGGCTATTAATTGTGAGTTTCAGTGAAAATTCATTGGTTTGCTTCGTTAAAAGGGATTTTTTAAGACATTAATGTTTAGTTCTGGCAGCTGTTCACTTCTTTTTGTGCCACACTATCATGTTCTCTTTGGAAAAAGGCAGTTGTTGAAATTGAAATTTATGGAAATTGAAAACTACTTTCTCTAATTCTATAACAATTCTAAAACTGCTTTCTCTAACAGAAATCCATTGGTATGTTACCTATTGGTATGTTGCCACAAAGGTCACATTGGTAATATTAGTAGCTCCTAAAAAATCAAATCCATGTCATGTAGGTATTTCTGAATTTAACAGTAATCTTACACATTAGCCATACCAATACCAAAACCGCCCTCTCTTTGTCACTGCTGGCATTGTGGCCTTGCAGGACAAGGTCTTATTAATCACTGATAATGTGTAGTTCTGATAACCATGCTCTGTTTTCTGTCAGACTCTCGTGTTAATTGTACACACATTTTGAATGTTTTGTAGATGTTTTTTTCTGTTATAGTTCAGAGCACTGAGTAGGCCTACTCCTAGATACTTCAGTCCTTTTGTAGGAACAACTTAATGTTTCCATTGTGCGTTGGCACCAATATAGAGTCCAAAATATGTTGTGCATTTAAACAATCATTAGAAACCTTTCATACATTCATCAAAGCACTTTACTGCTTTTGTGTGGCATTGTGAAATGATATGGAAATGGTTGAAAATCAGTATTATGTCACTGCAAATGTTGAACTGTAGACTGTAAATTTGTTTTCATATTATGGGTGAGTTGCTGTCTCAAAGTGTTCTCTTTTATAATCACATTTTATTAACATATTTTATTTTGTCAATGTTATGGAGTCTGCCCAATGGTTTCTTTTTTGTACAGTGTTCTTTCTCATCTATTCTGAATATAAACTTGTACAATACAGAAAGAAAAAATGGAATCAAGTCGTTCATTCATCCACTAACAGCGGGCTGGTGGCTAACCAAGTGCAATTTCAGGGATGTAATTGTGCAAACTCGCCACTATGGGGCGCCCTAGTCCTCTGGCTTGGCCCATGATTGATTGATTGATTGATTGGTTTATTTATAATAAAAAAAAAGCCAACAAATGTTACACATTGTGGTTGATAAAACGCAAGGATCCTAGGTTCAGTTGTCGTGCTGGCCGATAAGGCCTACATAGCACAAAACAAATGGAACATATTATTTATACACAAACGTAATCCATTCATTAGGGTAGGTGTTGCTGTAGTGGCCTATTGTTGTTTGTAGTTAGGCTATCTCTAAATAGGATGAGACAATAGAGAGCCTTGTACGCTGTATAAAATATATGAATTGCTTTAATAATAAATATGGGACATTTAACGCTTTTTCCGCAACAAGTCGCCTTCTAGACAGGTAGATGAGGCATCAATCAGCGGTGGATGATCACAGAGTCGTGTATAATCAACTACGAAAATCAGTGCATCATCTTGCATGTTTCGTTTAATTTGTTCTTTCTTTTTCACATTAATGCAGTTGCATATGTCGTAGAAGTATGTTTCCCTGATTTCAACAAAAGCGAGTGAAACACAACTAAATTGGAAAATAATATATCGATAGATCTGCCCTCTATTACTTCGGCCTGCCAGTCTTCTCTGTGCTCGTGCGGAAGTACTGACGTGTTCGCAGGGGGGACTGCACGAGCGTTAGCTGGCTAGCTAGTTAGGTAGAGCCTGGGAAGAGCCGAGTGACACAGCGGCAGCACCGGGTAAGAGAAAGGTATCCCTTGACATGAAATGTTATGTAGGTTCTCTATGCGTATCTGAACTGGTGGCTGTTGAGTTCTTTGAGATGTATATGTATGGAACTTGTCTAAACGACGGTCAACCGCTCCATAGGTATTGTAAAAGAGCCCATCTCAAATCGCTAATGTTACAGCCGTATCGAAATACGTTCCGATGTTGGCCGGAAGTGAGTTGTCCAGTTTTCCCGTTTGGCACTGGTTGTTGTAGTTTTTTTATATTGTGTATAAACAACAACAGGTTAGATAGTCTTCTAAAAAGAACTACACCTACCATGTTTGTCGTCGAATAAATCAACCGTTTGGACTCATCAGTCCATTACGGGAAGCATAGTTAAATATCTTGATTTTGCAATAACTTGGAATTTCATATGGGTTATCTTAAAACGGCATCTTCTCACGGTGGATTTGACAAATAGCCCGGTGCTCAAGAAGACAAGAGAGTTGATTTTGTATAGCTCGCTGGGTCACCTTATGCTAATGTCAGCTAGTTAGCAACGCTACATTTGTTTAACACTTCTACTTGGTATGAAGCTACAGGCTATCCTTGGGACAAATGTTCTTAATGCATTCGGGTTAAGGTAACGTTAGTGTAGACTACAAGACGAACAAGCGGATTGTGAGGCTGATTTACTTGGACAAAAGAGTCTGGTGTTTGTAGTGCTGGAACTGCTATAGCAAAGCTATATATTTACCATGGCGAGTACACTTTAAAGGGTTAGCAGTTATCATGACACGGTCTCGCATTCCATACATCTAGCTAGCTGTTAGCGCGCTACCTAATTAGCTTAGCTAACCACAGTAGATGGCTACTTCCTTGTTCATTCAGCTAGCTAGTTGAGGCCGGGTACGTCCATTACAACCAGCAGCCTAGTTTGTGACGAAAATATTGAACCCTTGCTCGGCTTGTGGTGTCAGAGTGCCTGCTGGCTGGTGTTATCTGTTCTGACATAAGGTCAGAGTTCCTCTCGTCTACTTGTTTTTTTTGTGCCTTCACTTTTTCAGTATCACAATCGTTAGTGACCCAATCTAACAAAATAATGACATTAACTATACTTGATTGCGGTGTCGGTACGAAAGAGAGTAGTCTCATTAGCACTTGATAAGCCACTTGATATGGCATAGAGCTAACATGTCCCTCGGTATTATGAGCTAGGCTATGTCACTCGTTACATAATGTAACGTTAGTTCTGGTTTTATGTATATTATGAGTGCTCCCTAATCATCACATATCAAAGGTATTAAGGCATTGAAGGTCATCTTGTAACGTATAGTGAGATATTCACCGAGTGAAAACAATTAAGAGTACTCGTGTTGTCTCAGCACCCCATTACAAGACGTCTGCGTGTCAGTCACGTAAAATATTCAGGTTGTAGGCTGAACTGTTTGTGCTGTAATGTAACTCTTCCTAAAGCCTATCCTAGAATGGCATGATTTCTCATCACCTAGGTATTGTGAAAATCGATAGATTCATGTTGCATGATGTTCCGTCCTTCTGTTCCTATCTAAATAGTAATGTGATGATGGAACCTAATGGATGCATGGAATGTGTAGGTGTGTGGACTAATGAATCTTCAGGTCTTACAGGGATGTCTTCCTGTAATTGGGACTGCCCCAAAAACTGTCTGGTGTCAACTCTCAACTCTCTGAAAGCTTGTCATCTGAAGTAGTGTGAGTAAAAGTTTCTGTGCCTCACAGACAGAATGTCAGAAGGAGACAGCGTCGGTGAATCGATCCATGGGAAACCGTCAACGGTTGGACGCTTTTTCACGAGACTTGGCCAGGTAAGACAAGGAAGACTCAAACAAGTTAGGCCTCTGACTTTTGCCCTCTCTTTCAGGCCTACAGTCTAGAGCAGCCTTTCTCAAACTTCTTTGACCTGAGGTTTGTTCATGTTAGACTGTGGGATACTAGGGCCTACCCACATGCCCCCCCTCGCACCCCTGACCTAGTCTACAGATAGGGCATATATGAATATATTAAATTATTATAATCATTATTATTAGGGTATTGCTGTTGTTGTGCACATGACATTAGTAAAGCAGTCAATGTTTTCAATGCAGACATTGTTAACAAAAAAAAACTCAATGAAAACATGCTGCTTCACTAATGTGAAATTGCCAACGCAACTACAATGGTGTTATTGCGTCACTCAGCATGGTTGCTTAATGCTATGGATGATATGGGTGGACATTGCTCTGGAAAATTTTCCTCATGCAAGTATCATACACTGTTAGGCAAATGGAGAAAATATCTTTACATTTTTTTGTTGAAATTCATTTGAATGTTTGTAGACCGAAACACATCAGCTTTTTTGTATGGTCAAGGACGAAGCAGATGGACATAAACCACTGACCTGGAAATGTTTATTAAAAAGGAAGAATAATTAGGCCACTATCGCGCGCTATCAGCTATATTCAAATCTGACTACTCAATGCTATACAGTGGATTATCCAGTCTCTTTGCTCTGTTTATGGACAGTTGCAGAAATCCACTTCGCTGTATCAAATATTGTTACTGTATTCTTGTATCCTATCCACCATTATCTGTGCAGCTCGAGTGGTTTCAGTTTCTCTCACGCAGACGCGCAAACACATTGAATGAGCACTCATACCACTTCACCGTAATATTAGGCATCTAGGTAATGACACCAAATTATTTCCAATAATGGAATGGCTGTTAAAAAAAATATAACAGGTGAACAGACAGATTCTTCAAGTCTAACTTCAGCTGCAGTATCAAACTATAATGCTTCCCTGTATGGGACATTCACACACTACTAAATGCACTGTGTTATGGAACAACCATTTTCTTCGTGAAAATCGGCCAATTCCGGTCACCAACCGATCAATCGGTGCATCTATACATTTATAATGTAGTTTCAGTGTGGTAATCACTATTCTTATTCAGTGGTGGTCGTGAGGTTAAACCGTTTTTGTTTTCATTTGTAGTTTTTTGTTGTTTACAGGGGAAATTTGTTGTCCCAGTCTGTACAGAGCCTCATATACTTGTAGATACACATAACACAGGCATATTGACAATAACCTATTGTGTACATACTTACTACAAACGCAATATTCTGCTCACATCCCCTCCTGCACCACCTACATACACATGCACATACACTTAACAGTTAGGCTACTGCTTTATTGCTGCTGTTGATGCTATATCTGAGGGCACATAGCTTGTGCCATAGTGGTTGCTTCCTAAGTCAGAATGGGGGTCCCTGGGTCACATCAGTTGAAAACCTCTGCTAGATTACTGGTGTTTGTGATCCTGTTCAGTCATGTTGTTCTAATATGCTGTCCCAATGTTGACTCTGTGTTTTCCAGGTCTATCAGTCATGGTTGGACAAGTCAACGCCATTCGCTGTTGTGCGGTGGGGCGCCACACTCTTACTAACTGCCATCTACATGATCAGAGTGTATATTCTACAGGTACAATATAGGCAACCTTTCTGCTTTCTTGTCATCCAGTGTCCCATCATGGTTAGGTATCTGTGGTTAAAATAAGAGCATTGTGTATGTCAGTCGTATGCTTTGTTCAGCCGCAGGGCATAGTAACATAGTTAAAGTAAAGACCTTTATTGTCATATGCACTTTACAAAGAGACTCATTTGTCATATTGTTGTTATTATTATCAGTATTTTTTTTTAAAGGATAAGGAGAAATGGAAAACATTGTATACATTGTACATGCTTTAAAGACCTACATTATGTTAAATATACATATAAATATAATTTTACACGCACACAATGTCAATAGTAACAATTATACAAAATAACAATTCGGTTCATTTTCGGTACGGTAAGCCTGTAGGTACTGCTAGCTAAAATTTGCTGACAATATTGCTGATGCGTAAAGGGAAAAGTATTTTGAAAAGGTGTCACACATTTTTTTGGCATTAACTGACTGAACTAACACATGGTCTGGCACTTAAAATGTTTGTGTGGGATCTCAAATTTGAACATGTTCCCCACGCAAAAAAAGCCTACTGCTGATTACTGTTAAAGACATTCGGTACACATCTGTATTGAACCGAATGTCCTGTACCTAAACGGTTCGGTACGAATATGTGTACATTTACACTAGGGCTGCTCGGTTATGGCAAAAATCATAATCACAATTACAGATTATTCATTTGGAGGGGGCTATTTTCAACACATATTGTGTAACAAATAAAAACACAGAGATGTGTTAAAAACAACGCAAGTTGTGTTGCTTTCAACACATTCATTTTAAGAGTGTAATGTTATCCTCGTGCACTAGTAGAAGCTAATAGACAAGCTGTAACATGCTGATTTCAAAAACTAGGCATGTTCTAACGTTAGATTAATTAGCCATCTTGCTATAAATTCTCTGAATAATTTGGACGCCTCGACTGACAGTGATAATACCAAACTTAGCAGAGAATGTGATAGTTACAATTTTGGCGTGGTTCATGATGCTACCAACTGCAGGAGCACACACACGGTTCCCAAAACCTCAGTGGCCTGTGCACAGAGCGGAGGGGTGTGTCGAGTGAAGCAGCGTTAATCAGTGCGCTGAGAGTTGAAATTGTATGTATTTCCAAAAAACATATTTCTTCACAGAATGTGGCAAAACAATTGTTTTTTCTCGATTTTACTATTTTTGTGATTGTTTGGAGCCAAAAAAAATGAAATTCGATTAATGGCACAGCCCTACTTTACACACCTAGTAATAATGTTACCTTTTATTCAGTATTTTTGAAGAAAGTTGTATTTATATATATTTGTATATTATATTTTAATGTTGTATTGAATGTATTAGCAAACATCTCTGCCTTTTATAATAATGTTTATTGAGATGACAGTCACTAACTTTGTTCTCCTCCTCTGGATTTTGTCCTCAGGGATGGTACATAGTCACATATGCTCTGGGCATCTATCACCTCAACCTGTTCATTGCTTTCCTGTCGCCAAAAGTGGACCCGTCTCTGCTTGATGACGGAGGTGAGTCTCGGTCAGCCAACCGATGAGAGACATCTTTGTTGCTAATGCTCTGGGTGCCAAGACACTCATAGAGCAAGCTCTTGTCCAGACATCTGGGCTCCCAACCAAAAGTGCTATCCAAATAAATACGTCGTTAATAAGACGTCTGTTCACTTTCGTTGTGTTTTCTACCAATGTCATCTCTTTGCCGTAAAACAATGGTGTGTGTGTGTGAGAGATCCTGGAGAGTGATCTTTTTGCCAGGACAAGTTAAAGACTTTGGAAAGCTTTCTCCATTTCAACACTCGTTGCTCACACCATGGCTTTGTAAGTTCATTTGGTAGAGACGTGCAGTAGACATGTAGGAGAGGTAGCAAGTTGTGTGTCCCCATGCGGTGAGTGAGTGTTGCCTTCGTGACCTCATTTGACCTTATCCTTTGTGGTTCTCCCCTAGACGAGGGTCCGGCGTTGCCCACCAAGCAGAATGAGGAGTTTCGGCCTTTTATTAGGAGACTACCTGAATTCAAGTTCTGGTGAGTATGCATGACATTTGTTTGTAACCAGAGGGTTGCTGGTGCGAACCCTGACCAGTAGGCACGGCTGATGTGCCCTTGAGCAAGGCACCTAACCCCTCACTGCTCCCCGAGCGCCGCTATTGATGCAGGCAGCTCACTGCGCCGGGATTAGTGTGTGCTTCACCTCACTGTGTGCACACTGTGTGCTGTGTGTTTCACTAATTCACGGATTGGGTTAAATGCAGAGACCAAATTTCCCTCACGGGATTAAAAGAGTATATATACTATACTATACTATACTATACTATACTATACTATACTAGCCCACCTCTACTCTCTATGTACTGTATGTGAGTGATGTGAGTGTTCTGACTTTCTCATAAATAATCATATCTATCCTACCCGTGTGTGTGTGTGTGTGTGTGTAAAAAGCACTGTGGACATCTGAGCCTAAAATTCAGACAATGCTTCAATACTTTATTTTTATTTTGGTCTCCTGCTGACTTGTATATCTTAGTTTCTGCAATTTTTAGTGACATTCTATAATTAAAGTCACACTGCTGAGTTGCTGAGGTGTTAAGTTCATCTGATTGAATTGGTCTTGTTCTGTTTGTCTTGATTGATGTAAGTAAACTGATGACTGATTTACTTGTCAACAAAAGTTCTGAACAACCCTGCTATGTGCTGGTGAAGTGTTTGTTTGTAAGAGTCCTGGTACCCTACCCTGCTTGATGTTTACTAGCATTTTTTCTCCGGTCTTTTTCCTCTTCAGGCATTCGGCAACGAAAGGCATCGTCATTGCAATGATTTGCACGTTCTTTGAAGCCTTCAACGTGCCAGTGTTCTGGCCTATACTGGTTATGTACTTCATCATGCTCTTTTGTATCACCATGAAGAGGCAGATCAAGGTTTGTTCGTGCTTTCCTCCTCACTGAACTTTCATACATATGTGCGCTCTCTACGGCAAAAGCAAACCTTGCCATTTTGTCCAACCACCACAACTTTTCCGCAAATTTGATCAGTCATCATAGTTTCCTAAGAAATGTCACCAATCAGATCAGAACCTGGCTCAACATTTTGTGCCAGATGTCACCACACTCACTTACTTGTTTGGTGAAGATATAGACATGTGCAACACCTCACATATTGCCCGAGCCACTCAACCATTCAAAGTTAAAAAGTTAAGCTCGTTGAATACATTGTTATCCTTACTCTTGCATGGACCTTGACCTTGATAAAGTCTATGCTGCGGTATTCCTAAAACATGATTATTCCCAATTGTAAGTAATGAGACAGGGGGTGAAGTTAAACGGTATTGCAGCTTTATTGTTCTTAACCAATTCTACCGTACTCAAAGCCTGCGGAAACTTACTTCTCTTCACAATTCTACAACAAAACAAAGCAACCACTCCCCTTTCTCGTGGGTAGCTACACCATACATAAGTGACGTCACAAGAATTTTAGTCATTCCAAGAATGTCAGTCATTCCATACTGGTTTCAGTTTTTAATGTTTTTTGACCGTTTTGTTCTCAATGCAAGTTCGAGTTCGAAAACACATTCTTCATCCCTATCTCAAATCAGCAACTTGCAACTTCCAACTGGTTTTGTCGTTGAGGGGGCAACACAACCCACAACACTGCCTTTATTTGGTGCAAATCTCCTTTACTTTCTTTGGTTAGGCTATAGTCCGCGATTCACATTACTAGGCTATCACCGCAAGTGCATAGTGCATAATGTTTTCAGCCAAGATTTGCTTTAATCCAATTTCGTTACTACCAGTCGTTGCTTTTTTTCTGCGTGGAATCGCGATTGAGTGCGCATCTAATGTAACAGCGCGGTCTCCACGGAGACATCCACTCTCCATGTTTTATTTTTTCTGTTGTTGTGAGCGAGCTAATAGGCTACGCTACGATATGGGAAATACTTTCAATACGATCAGCTCCAGAAATGAATGGGTTTTCCTTAGCCTGTGCTACACCTTTCCACCAAGTTGTGCGAAAATTGTAGTTTTTGCGATGTTGACAAACATGCGTAGCACATAGAAGCTATTTATAGCGCATGCCACTGACGTCTATAAAAACAATATATTTATGGAATAAAACTAGACAGGTACCTCGGATTAGGATTGCTGTTTATTGTTAAACTGCATTTTTTTGCAGCCAGCGGAGGGCATTTAGCCTACTATGTGTCCGGAAAATATTGTGTGTCTCCCCTAATTCTGAAGCAGTAGCACCACTAAATGAAGAGGAAACACTGAGAAGAAAGTTAATGTTTTAAATAGGCTACATCAATACAATATATAATATGTGAAGTGAAACTGGACGGGCCATAATAACCTTTGACTAGTTTTAGGCTACTTATTGTTAAATTGCAATGTGAGCGGCAGCCAGCAGGGGAGGATATGTCGGCAGGATTATTTAAAAAGCAACTACAATTACATTGTGCGTCTGCCCTGATTCTGATACCGTGGCGGTATTATTTAAACCGTGGCTGGCCGCCATGCTAAAATAAACGTAGGGGAAACACTGCTGTCACTGCGTTGCTGATAGTGGTGGTGGTGATGTGTACTTTCATCATGTAGCCCCTGACATGAGAATGCATGTATTTGTGGATCTATTTCATCTATTTCTTTGAGATGCCACTGGACGGTTTTTTTTAATGTTTCTAACTTTGTTTTTGTGTTTGTTTGTTTCCTCTGCAGCATATGGTCAAGTACAGATACCTGCCCTTCACTCACGGAAAGAGAACATACAGAGGCAAGGAAGACACAGGAAAACCATTTGCTAGTTAAAATCACCCAACATCCCAGGTCCCCCACCTGTAATTAAACTAATTGATGAGGAATGGTGCGTAAAAGGGGTCGGAGAAGGGTTTTGTTTTATTTTCTTTTGTTCATATATATATATTTCTTTTTTTATGAACCGTGTAAATGGGAGGGAAAAGAGTTTTGATCCATGCTGACAGTGTTTAGTTATGGACAGCCCCTCTGATTGGGCGAGACCATCACGCTGCCTTTTGATTGGACTGTGGGCCATAAAGGATTTTTCTTTTTCTGGGTTTTCTGCGGGCTGCTCTGGGGTATGCTCTGTACCTCTTTGGGTAGTGGTTGTTTGGGATGGTGTGGAGGGTTGGGTGGGGGGGTGTCTTTGCCTTCTGACCCTGCGGGGTGGTAAGTATTTACTATTGTAGTTGGGGGACGCTAGGTATTCTGCAGTTTCCTAGTTCCCAGTCATTAAGATCACCCCCTCAACACTTTTCACTCTTCCTTTCCCCCCTCACCCACTAGATCTATAAACCTTACGGGTTCTACTTAAGGTCCACAACATCCAGTGGTAAAGGTGCTTGCAGCTGTCATAGAAACCCTATATTCATCAGAATGCAAGTTAAGTTCTAGAACTTGATTTGTTAGACATCCACCGAGCTTCATGACTCCGTGTCTGCCTCATCAATTCTGTTGTGGATCCACCTGTTAGCCAGTAAACCAGCAAACTGTCTCAATGAAAATTCCTTCAGATCTCACTGCAGTAACTTTGCCTTGTGAGTGGAAGAAGATCTTTGGGTGTGGAAAGCACTAGTGCTTCATACTTTTATTTGAAAACAATGTCACATGCCAATATATATAAATATATATATATATTAAATGAATGCTTGTGTGTCGATGAAGGCTCTTGGGAAATGTAGTCTAACACCCTTAGCAGTATTTGAATGTGTATATATGTTTTGTTTTGTTTGCTCCCCCACCACCTCCTTTACAGTTGTAGTGTGTAATGCACAACCCAAGCGCTCTCCCTCCTCCCTTTCAGTCCACTTTAATTTAGATGTGATGGTGAAGAGATGGATTAGAAGAACAAAAAGAATAAATGATTAAAAGAAGGATTCATTCCAATGCATTGTACAATGTTAACCCACTGTAGTTCTGTTTGTATGAATATGTGACAAGAGTTTAATCATTCCAAACAAAAATGTTGTTTCTTGTCTCTCTTCTCTTGCAGAGGAAACATGAACATTGAGTGGTTTATTATTACAAATGGACGGAGTGGGTTGAAACCTGATTTTTTTTTTTTGTCCTTTTTTTTTGGAAGGGGGGGGGGGTGTGTTGGTATGGGACTTGTGAGCTGAGGATCGCATTCTAACAGCTAATGTAGATTTTTTTTTAAAAACACAGTTTTCCTGGAGGAGAGAAAAAAAAATAATCAACACTGTAGTTAAGGATCAAAGCATTTTTCCTCTGCTAGTACATCATGTTTTTAAGGGTTGTTTTCAGGATTTATACATAAATATATTTTAAAGTTTTTTTTTTCTTAAGACATGCTGTTTTCCAAGTGTTAAATCAACTGTGTCATATTAAACCAATCAAAACAAAATGAAAAAAAAAAACATTGGATACAGGATTTGTAAATTGTTTCTCATGGAAGAAATTGCATGTGGTTGGTTTTCTTGTGCCGTTGACCAGAACCAGAAAAAAAAAAAGATTTTAATAACTCAAAAATGTAATTTTTATCACTCCAAATGCTATTAAAACAATGGTGTCTCCTCATTCCAGAGCACTCTTCATTTAGACTGGGAGCTTAAAACATTCTGTCACCATAAGTTAATGTTCAAACCGACTGCAGGAAAGCCAGCTTTGCAAAAACCACATATGCCATAAATGTGGCTCAGAGGCTGCATGCAGCATTAATGAGTCAATAAAAAGGCATTGTTTGCTGTCAATGTTATAAACTGTTGGGTGCTCCTGACCACCTTTGAGGAATGGCAGAGACCGTTCATAGAGCTTACATGCAGTCAGTGTTTTGAATATTTACACAAATTTACTGTAGAACTGCACAATGCTTGCTCCTTATTTATTCTAAAAGTATTTTTTCATTTTACAAATCTTACAATCTCAAAGGCCCAAGTAGCAGTGCTTCGCCTGAATGAGAATATAGCTCCAAGTATGTAGAGCATATGCTCAGAAAATCTCCCAAAATGTTGGCTTGTCCTTTACAGTTTGGCATTGTAGGGTACCACAACATAAAAATTAAGTTTTTTAAACAGTGCAACATGAATTGTGTTAAAATTACAGATAAAACTACATGTAACAAGCTACCAGTAGTTGATTAACAAAAACAACTTAAATGCTCTTGTATGAAAAGAGAGTTGTGTATATTCTACTCCTTTGTACCACATATTCCCCATGCTGACATGGAGATGTGATGGAGAGTGTCAGGCTGCAGGCAGGAATGCATGTAGTTGAAGACTGTCCTTTAACATGTTGGTTAGGGTCCCCAGCATCACATCAACATCACATCTTTAACAACTTGAAATGCTGAAAAATGCCCCTACCTGGCTATGAGTTCATTTACCAGTCAACACAGAGCTGATTCTGTCCATAGCGCTGAAGAATGAAAATAAGGTGGGAATGAAAATCCCACCTACTCTTTCCCCATTTATTCTGCTGTGTACACCATGGCGATGACTTTACACAATGCTCTACAGTGTAACCACTCAGGAGGCAACAAGACCCGCAGAGTATATCCCTACATGGTAAGGGGCCTCACAAAGCAACACCATGCAGTTTATTTTTACCTTAACATAATGGCTTGAACTCATTTTGATGGCACTGATTTATAACAGTGAGAATGTGTCCCTGTCATTTCTACTGCTGATATTACAATATGTAAATTTAGTGTACCATGCAGGAAGTGACCCTTTTCAAACTTAAATTACTTACTAGAAACATTCACACCAGGAACGATAACTATACAAATAATTATAACTTTAATGATAAAAGCATCCACACTAACCGACGATAAGTAGTGCCTCCTTGTGTTGATTAATGTGATTTGATGGATTCTAATTAGCTGCCAACATTATATGTTTTCAAAATCGTTCTGAAAGTTATAACCAACGATATTGCCCTTCATGTCGTGATAGTTTATGTATGGGCGTTGTTATTCATATTAGTTAAAAATATATTTTTTTTGTCGTTATCGTTATAGTTATCGTTCTTCGTTAATGGTCCTTTCACATAATTGTTCAACATGCAGGGCATTCCACTTTCAGGTAACTTCGGCTGGGTAATATCATGTCTTACATCATGTTTCTTTAAAGGATATAAGCTAAAGCAGTGTCTCAGCTCCTCTGCTCTTTCTATGGCAAACTTCTCAGACTTACCTCTTTGTCATCTCTTCTAGCTTCTTCAAGAAATCAAACACTTAGATTTCCTTTTGAACCAAAATAATGTGTCCTATGAAAAAAATCTGGACCCACCTGCACAATTCTCCATTATGTTCTGGGACACAATATCACCCTGCAACGATAAAGGAGATAGGAACATATGAAAATCTTCCTAAAGTTACTATGACAAGCAAATTGACTGGCATGAAGGTGGTTCTGTAAGTATAATCGGTCAACGATTAATGAAATGTAATAGGCCTATATCAATTTAATCAATCAAATTTAATGTCATTGATCTGGTTTGTCTTCACTTTCACAGATTATAATTCTAATTGTTAAACATATTATTAACGTTTTACAACCCCAACACAGAAAAAGTTGTGTCGTTATCTAAAATGAAAATAAAAACAGAATGTGACAATATGCAAATCTCGTAAATCCAAACATTACCTCTCTGTGATCAATGCTCTTTTTATACTCAACCATGGTGCCATCACTTAATTAGTTGTGAAATATTCCTCCTATTGTTGTCTTTATCATTGCACAATTTCCAGCATTTTGTTGCCCCCTCCCAACTTTTTTTTGAAACATGTTGCTGGTATCAAATTCAAAATTAACATATATTTTCCATAAAATAGTCAAATTTGTAATGTTCATCAATATTGATGGCCGTGGTCCTTTGGACCTCAGATGGCACTGCATTAAAGATGATTAAAATCATTGTATGGGCTCAGGAAAACTTCCGATAACCATTGTCTATGAGCACAACTTAATGCTTCATTAACAATTTCTAGAGTAAACTTTACCATGCAAAATAAGAAAATGTATTTAGACATGATACAGAAATGCTACTGTCTTATCTTGGCCTGAACTCATTTAAAATGGACTCAGTGATGTAAAGTAAAAAAAGTCCTGTGGTTCGTTAGACCAACCAAAATTTGCCATTCTTTTTAGAAATCATGGACTCCTCTGGGCTAAAGACGCTGGTCTATCCAACTTATCAAACTTGTAATAGTGCTCAGTTCAAAACCCAGCATTAGTGTCTACGGCATAGGTATCTTGTCTAGGCACAATCGATTATAAATGATGTACAGAGGTTTTAAGCAACATACTGCCACCCAGGGAAGACCAATATTTCAGGAAAACAAATGGCAAAATTAATTCTGCACATATTTAAACAGTGTTTCTCCATAGAGGAAGAGTCCAGGTCCTAAAATGGACTGTGTGCAGACCAGACCTGTCATATTGGGTATCATGGAATGAAAAACATGATTATCCTCAGACTGTCGAGCAACTGAAATCCTATATTGGGCAAAAATGGGACAACATTTGAACATGTTATATAAAGAGTGTTTAAAAAAACAGTGGTAAACATGCCCCTGTCCCAACTTTTGAAACTTGTTGCTGGCATCAGATTAAAAAATAAAAATGTTCCATGAAATATAGTAAAATCTGTAATTTTCAACATTTGATAGGTAAGTCCTTTTTGTAGCTAAATGTGGGTTTATGAGATTTGTAGATTATCACATTCTGTTTTTAATTAACATTTTACACAATGTCCTAACTTTTTCACTGTTGGGATTGTACATTGGGATAGACATTATAACTGTATACATGAAAGACATCTTTTTTCATGTAAAGGTTGAGATAAATGCCAGTACTGTGATTTGTGATTTCAAGGTGCCTTACTCCAACTGCTCTGTGCAGTGTAAGCCAGGACACAAACAAGTGGAGGACGGACCACATAAGTGTTGCTTTAAATGTGAGAAATGCCCGAGCAACTATTATTTTAATCACACAGGTAGGCCTACAGTGATATCAAACACTTTCAAAGACACAGGTGTGGTTTCATTGCATGCTTGCACAGATAGATAGATAGATAGATAGATAGATAGATAGATACTTTATTGATCCCCAAGGGGAAATTCATGTTTTAAAGCAACACCATCAAAAGCAAAGTTGGCAACGATAAAGGCCTGCTTTGCTGCCTTATGTTTTCTTATATAATTGTCAATATTGTGCTGTGAAAGCTTATCAATGTTTAACCTTTTCATGGGTGCTGCAAACCGCACAACAGAACTGATGGTACCATTACTAGTTGCTTATAAAACATGCTTCAGAAAGTGAAGAAAAAAAATACAAGCCCCAAAAAACGAGGACTTAACCTGAAAGTGCGCTTAATTTGTGTTTCCTGACTCTGCTTCCTGTTTCTTCTTCTAGCTGACCTCTACTCCTGTCTGAAGTGTGACCAGTATGAGTGGTCCGAGGCTGGAAGCACGTCATGCCAGAAACGTTCTGTGGAATTCCTCCACTTCTCCGACGTCATCTCCATTCTAATCCTGCTCTCCACATCCTCCTTCATGCTCCTGTGTCTGGGGGTGGCCGTGCTGTTTGCCATGCACTACTCCACGCCTGTAGTGCGGTCAGCAGGGGGCAGCATGTGCTTCCTGATGCTGGGCTGCCTCGCCGCGTCCTCCATCAGCATCTTCTTCTACTTTGGCGAGCCCTCAGCTCTGAGCTGCGCGCTTCAGAGCTGGACCTTTGTCTGCTTCTACACCGTGTTCTTGTCCTGCCTGACCGTCCGCTCCTTTCTGATCATGTGCATCTTTAAGATGGCCGTGTACCTGCCCAGAGCGCATGCGTTGTGGATGAAGTACAATGGGCAGTGGCTACTGGTGGCTGGGGTGTCTCTTCTCCAGCTCCTGCTCTGTGGAGTCTGGATAGCAAATCAGGCGACTCCGGAGAAAGACACAAAATCATTCAAAGACCAGCTCTTAATAATCTGCATTTTTAGAAATATGACTGCTCCCTTTTTATGTGTCATTTTAATGTGTATTCTCAGTGGCCTCTGTTTCTGCTTCTCCTACATGGGAACAGACCTGCCCAAGAACTACAATGAGGCCAAAGCCATCACTTTCAGCATGTTCCTGTTTTGTCTGAGCTGGGCTGTGTTCTTCACAGCCTCCTTGGTGTCCCATAGCAAGTATGTGCAGGTGATCAAGGCCCTGGTTGAGCTGAGCTGTTTGTATCCCATCATGTTCACTTACTTTATCCCTAAGTCTTTCATCATTGTCTTTCAGCCTGCAAAGAACACACAGGAGTATTTCCAAAATGCAATACAGAGTTACACTCAAACTGTCAGTAGAATGTAGATTTTGGAATGGAGACTTTACAGATAGAATGCTGACATACGAGTTCAATTTGTAAAATTGCTGTTGAGCAATTACCCCTTAACCAAACCCCCTAACCTTTATCATACATTGTTGTTATAAGAATGTCAATTTGTTAATAATCTGACCGAATGTGCCAGTGCCCCTCAAGGAAGAAAAGTACATGTTTGTGTCAGCCCATCATGGATTTCACCAGATTCTCAATAGGCGAGTTCGTCTTGCGGCAGATCTGTGCAGATCTGACTTGATGTGATGCATGCTGGGTTGAACACAATGCATACTGGGATGGACGCAATGCTTGCTGGTTAGAAATTCTGTCCGACTTCTGTCAGCCGGGGAGGGACTTACCACCGTGACACCATGTCACATGGCCTTAAAATATCGCGGGAGTCTTAGCCTGCAGACAGATCTTGCAGTTGCCTTCCACGAGCTGCACGAGTTGAAACACGCCCTCATGACGTCAGTTCAAAGACATGATAGGGCCATTTGGGAGGAATGTCCTCATGACGATTATGACTGGAGGCTCATGCTGCTTCCTTATGTTCGAATATGCGAAAATAAACAGAAATCGAAGGGATACCTTCTTATACGTGATTTCTGCAACAATGGTAGGCTAGCCTACTGAAAACGTTTGGATATTCTGTTATTTTCTGCTGTTGGCTAAATAGATAGACACACATATATGGGAAACACTTGATATTGAATTTATGTGCTACAATGCAGGCCTGTTAACTGTATGACAACAGTGGTTTATTTAAACTACATCATTAGAATTTATTTCGTCAGTAATCATGCTCATTTTAATGAGTAAGAATGAAAGTTCTGCTGTGTTTATTGCAAACAACATTCCGCGATATCGCCCGCGATGTCTCCCGCGAGTCACGTCAGGCAGACTGTAGCCTTTCTGTCCGGGATGAGCTGCCCTCTGTTGTAGCTCCTCCCGGCTAGCCTCTGAAGATCACGTTTACGTAGAAAGCCAGACGAACAAGCCTACTATTCTCTTCTAAAGACTACCGGAAGAGGCTGACCTTTTATGCTCAATTGGCAAGGGTGTGGTTCACGTGGTGATCATAGGTACAACGTCCTCTGATTGGCTTTCTCTTCCCGCCGTTTCCGTCAGCCACACCCAGACACACCTACACACACCCACTTACTATTTAACATATTAGGAAGGCTCCTCAGGTAGAAATGTTATACAGGATGTTCTAAACATTCTTACACTTAATTCATTGTACTCCTTGTACTGAGACTATAAAAATGATACCAAACATGAATACATTTACAGTTAATGACACAAACATATAATAAGTTTAACCCAGGTCTTTGTTTAACCCAAAGAGGAGATTGTGGACAGATGGTAGGAGCCAGTGGGGAGCATTTCACACCTACATCTGCATTGAATAGATCAAAGGGAGAAAGAGAATACCCTCTAAATGTAAATGTGGCTAAGCCTCCACCTAGTCTGGGGCAAGAAACGGTCATATAAAATTATTCCCTTCAATACAGTTGATGAGTATGCTCTCGATGCAGTGGTAGAAGTTCACCAGGATCTGAGGAAACAGGTGGACCTTCTTTAGTCTCCTCAGGAAGAAGAGATGCTGATAAGCCTTCTTGATCAGGGTAGAGATGTTGAGGGTCCAAAAGCGGTCCTCAGAGATGTGGACATCCAGAAACTTGAAGCTGGTGACACGCTCCACCTCAGTCCCATTGATGAGGATGGGGATGTTTGTGCTAGCTAACATACAATATTACATACATTTTCACATGATACCACAGATGAAATGACCTCATCCTGAATGCGGCTACACACATACTGTATAAACACATTTTGTAAATGCTTCTTTGATTCATTCAATAAACAGAAGTGAAATATTGGAAAGCACTTTGAGGTGCTGCAGGACAGGTATTATCAGAGTTGTAATGACAGAGTGACTCCTCTGGGGAAATGTTTTACTATTGAAACTATTTGAAAGATCACATTCCAAAATGTACTCAGTCGATCATTAGGCAGAAGTACAATAATCAAAATTTACCTTCAAAATATATGATATTTGGTTATTAGTTGGTTATTGGTTAGTAATGCACCTCCATGTATTTGTTTGGCCTATCTCAGGGAAATGCCCAACTGCCTTTTTGCAACTGCCATATGTGTGGTGTAATTTGGAAGTAGATTTACTGCTGAATGGTGTTACAAAATCAGTGGCAATCCGTTATAAAGGCAGTGCCTGTGTATTTGTCAGTGTACTGTCACAAATGCTTTTGGAATACAGAGACTTATATGTCACTACACCAGTCACCATGACAGGGAAACTCATGAGCTTGTGTTTGCTCCAAACCTTTTTCCAGCGGTCACTCTCACTTACGGGTAAGTAACAAATTCTTGTTTTATCACAATATTGCCCAATAGAATTTTAAGTCAACAGTGACAACAGGGTTAATGACAGAGAGCCTATACATGCAGGGTCAGCAGCCATTCCATGTCTGTGGTAATGTCTTCCTTTACTATTTAATTCGGGGTAGAATGGGGTATTGTTACTGCCTAGACTTAAAGTACTGTTGTTAACTTTCTGAATGTTGGCTGAGCAACAGACAATTTGTTAAAGGTATCAACTGATGTCCAGTGACTGAATGACTGAAGTCCAGTGCCATATCATAATATTTCATTTTTCATTTAATTTATCTATTTATAAGGACGACACACATTCATTAACATTTCTGTAAAATGTGCCAGTGTTATAGCCTGACGAGCCAGACCCACATTAACATGTAGGGTCTACTCTGGACACTTACCGTTCGCAGTGCTCAGTCCGAGGGGCGGGATAATCAGTTGTCTTTCAAATTCCCGCTGCACGCAATATAGGACAGCGGCAGCGCTATGAGTCCCATGCCTTTCCCACCAGCGGAGCTAGTTGGCTAGTTCAAACGTTTGCCAACTTAATAAAAGCTTAACTCGTGTCACACGTGTTCGCCAACAGCAACATCCATCTTATTTGTTTTCAAGTAGCAGGGAATTCAAGCCAAACAGTTGCAACTCTGCCATCAATCATTATGTTAAGCCCACCTAACGACTCTATACACGATTTCATTGGCCCGGAGAAGTTTCGATATCTGGAGCTCACAAGCCAACGGAGAGTTGCTAGACTATATGGAGTCAAAATAGGGTCTTTAATATTGAGAGCTTGTGAAAAGATGTTCACATGTGTAATAAAGTTTTGCAGCTGTGCAAAAGGAGTTCTGCATGTGAAAAAAAATTTCGTACCTGTAGAAATATTTTGTACATGTGTGAAAAAATTATGTACCTGTAGAAATATTACGTACTTGTGTGAAAGAAATGTGTATCTGTAGAAATGTTTTGTACATATGTGGGGGGAAAATGCGGATCTGTAAAAATATTTTGTACACGTGTGGAAAAAATATGTACCTGCACAAATACTTTGTACTTGTGAATCTCCTACGCGATGCTTTCCTGCGCAACACTGAAAGTACGAGTGTGAAACTGAGATACAAGCTTACGGACTTTTGACCCTAATTTTACTGCCTTTCTGAAGAGCCAATCAACACATTGCTTACTGCCAACCAATCAGCGTTTCCCACCGACCACCTAGATTTTGGTGCTAAACAGATTGGCTTCATATCGAAGAGTATACCAGAGAATGTCTAATAAGACATTATTAGTATACTCAGAGCCCGTCTATAATGTCTTATTAGAAATTCTCTGGTATACTCTTTGATTGGGGTTGCAAAATTATAACTTAGGCTAATTAAGAGTGACGTGGTAGCTCAATTTATACTGTGATCGCAAAAAGGGTTGAAGCGGAGCCGTAATGTTAACGTTAGCTATCCCATCCGCTTTTTAGACTGTAACGTTATAGGTTAGCTTCTAGCTAGCAGTAATGTTGACGAAATAGTTGAATTATTCATTCCATTTCCGAAAGGGTGATTCAGTGGTGTCATTCATGATTAAAAACAGTAATACTGTACACACATTTATGTCTATCTGCTATTATTATTTGATATGAGAACACGTTTATTTTATCACCCTTTGCAAGCCTATAATAATAGCCTAGTGGACGGCAAAAAGACGAATCAAATGAATGGGTTGTAATGGGACATCCACAGCTAGGAGATTATAGTGAGTGAGATTATAGTAATGCCCTTCCAGGACTGTTGGTTTGTTGTTTGGAATACAACATCCCATTTTCTTACATAGTTTTGTTTTCTTTGTGTTTGGGGAGTATTTTAACCACACGGTTATCTCCTCAGTTTATGAAGCACAGCAGCGGTTGCTATAGCAACCATAGACTGAACAGGACGGTAGACTACCAAGCAAGCAAGCTTAGGCAAAGTCTATGGCAAGATCTGAATGTAAATGGATAAACCCGTTCAAGCGTTTTCTTTATTTCCTATTTCTTTCAATTCTTTAACTTAAGACATGTAAGAATTAAGCCTACTTATTCGCTGGGCAACGTAAAAAACTGACGAGTTACATTAGCCCTAGCACTATGAGCTACGATAAACGTCAGCTAGGATAGCTATGGCAGCTATCATACAGTTATTATTTCATGTTCTGGTATGATATTCTTAACGTTTTGACTATGTTACAACTGATAAAAGCATGACAAATAAAGTAACCAAATCGCTTTGCAATATTTTAGTCCAGAAATACTTATGGGTGTTCATTTACAGTAATGTTACGACCTATCTGCCCTTGCTGTTACCACCAGTTTTAATAACTAATCTAGATCTGTGGGTTAGCGGCAAAATCTGGGTGGTCGTTGGGGAACGCTGATTGGTTGGCAGTAAGCAATGTGTTGATTGGCTCTTCAGAAAGGCAGTAAAATTAGGGTCAAAAGTCCGTAAGCTTGTATCTCAGTTTCACACTCGTACTTTCAGTGTTGCGCAGGAAAGCATCGCGTAGGAGATTCACAGACGTACAAAGTATTTGTGCAGGTACATATTTTTTCCACACGTGTACAAAATATTTTTACAGATCTGCATTTTCCCCCCACATATGTACAAAACATTTCTACAGATACACATTTCTTTCACACAAGTACGTAATATTTCTACAGGTACATACTTTTTTCACACATGTACAAAATATTTCTACAGGTACGAAATTTCTTTTCACATGCAGAACTCCTTTTGCACAGCTGCAAAACTTTATTACACATGTGAACATCTTTTCACAAGCTCTCAATATTAAAGACCCTATTTTGACTCCATAGACTAGCCCTGGCAGCAAATGTAATTGCTTTAAATGCAATATAAAATTGCAAATGTAAATGTAAATGCGTCTAGATTTCTAGGCTACCAGTGTTAGCCAGCCAGATCATTTTCAACTGTAGTCTTTTGGCAAGATGTTATATGAACCATCAATTGACTTGGCCAGTTGTTCCCATGCCAAGTCAGCCATAAAATATAATTTACAAACGCACATAAAAACACAAAACAAAGAAGCAAAAACAAGATACATTAAGGAGACAACATCAACACAGGACAGGCCATCAGCCATATAGATAAAAACAAAAACACAAGGAAGAACACAAACAAGAACGTTCACACAAACCTCACAGATACAACATAAAGCATCAACAGAGTCCTAGCAATGGGTAGGATATGGTGTGACAGAATAGATAGATATAATTAAAAGTGTTTCCATGTCTGACTGCTCAAAAGCCAGTCCTTAAAATGGTGTGTGAAAGTGTGGTGGGAATTACAACTTCTTATCTGATTTAGTTAAATGTTCCATACATGAGAAGCTCTTACAGAGAAGGATAGGTGACTAAAATCAATCGTCCTAAGAGGGACTACACAGTCCCCTCTTAGGGCAGATCTTGTTGCTCTACTGTTGGAGTTTTTCTGCTTTATGAGTGTGACGGGTGGGAAAGGGATAAGCTGTTGATGCACCTGGCGTAATTGCGATCAGTTTAGGGAGTCACGTGACGTTTCAGCTCAGGTGACCGGATGTAATGCAGGTAGAATAGTAGGCCTACCTAGCAGTCACTCTTTCTTTTCAAACCAGATGGTGCGTCTAATGCAGTGGTGAGAGCACTGTTTGTCGCGTTTGAACTTTGCCGGCGGTGATCCAACACGAAGCGGATAGTGTTTCAGTCGTCCGGTGCCTGGTAGTCAACGTCGGCTGTGGTACATGTAGGGGGCGTCGACATTCAGGAGCAAGTTGTAGCCACTGTTTTCCCCTTATGTAAAACATGACATGTCAGTGGGTTAAAGTTATGTTGTAGGTAGCTGTAGCTTTTATACGTGTGTAAAACCACCTCCAAGTTTCCGTTTATTTATTATTTTGCTGTGTAGGGCGAGGCCTGTTCTTTTCCTTTCATTCCTTTGTCAGCTGGGGCGGGGAGAACACCGAGGGTAGCATACTCTGCTCTGCCTCCAGCCTAGTCAGTGTTGCTGCAGTGAGGCCTGTACTTAGTCTGTGTGTGTGTAGTGACATTATTTGTTGTGTTGCAGTTTGTAGTGGATTGTTGCCTGTGCGGTGTATATTTGAACTAATTGTAGCACTCCTAGTAGTATATAGCTACCTGTGTGTAGTGATGCTAATTATATTCTTAGGGATAGTATGTAGCTAACTGCTGTGTGAATGTGGCTAGGCCAGTTACATCCTTGCTAGGGTAGGCTATGAAATTGTCCTCTGGATGATTCCATCCTCAGCTGGCACCTCTTTATCCCTCGCCCTTATTGAAGTGATTGTGCCCTCTTTTGGGGTGATTATATTTATTCTGTTTCTTTTCTTATTTGGTAGCAAGCATAGTAGCCTATCTGCAGTGTCTGCACATTGACATAACGCTATGTATATCGTATGTGGAAATAGTTAAGAACACTGGTTATGTAATAACTCCTCCTACTTCAACTAAAGTATTTATAAATATCTATATATTTCTGCTACAAATAAATCAGACATTAAAGTGCAGTATTTTTGTACACTGGCTACTCCCTCATTCATTCAATTGAATACCCGATAGTGGGGAACACTGGGTTTCCATATTGATCTATTAACTTTGACCCCTAGTGGTGGTGCTAGTGTGGTTAGGTTACATTTGGCGCTGCGAGCAGGGTTTAGGAGTAGTCTGTAGATCTCTTCAGTTGCTTGCTTTATTTTCTTTTGTTTTGCTGTTTCATTTTATTTTTGGAGGTGGTTGTTTAAAAGGCATTTGATAGGTGGGAAAACAGTGGTTACTCCGAGGAAGGTCCATCACTCGTCGTACTCAAGTGGGGCTGCATCATCATCAACATGTCCCTGGAGAGCCTGGAGGATCAGGTTAGGAGTTTGACTGAGATGGTTAACCAACTTAAAGCTGACAATCAGCGGCTCAGGGGGCAGGCAGGTCCCTCTAACCCATTAGACTCAGACTCGGACACTCTCGACAATCCTATCACCCAGACCCCTGTTGAGCGTCAAGTATGTGTACCACGAGAAAGAAAATGTCCCCGGTTCTCTGGTAAAATGTCTGTAGACAATATGTCTGTAGAAGACTGGATTGAGGAGGCAAGCAGATCTTTAGCAACCCGTCGTATGCCTAAACTTGAGCAAGCTTTGTTTCTGTACGATTTGTTGGATGGGGAGGCTAAGCGGGAGATAAAGTTTAGTCCAGCGACTGATCGAAATGACCCACAGAACATTTTTGAGATTCTGAAAGGTAACTTTCGCTGCTCTAAATCTCTTAACGCATTGTACCGTCAGTTTTATCACCGCCGGCAGTTCGAAAGTGAATCTGTGAGAGAGTTTTCACATGTTTTAATGGAGTTGATGGAACAGATTAAAGAAAAAGACACCGATTTAGAGCATTCTGATCGCCTCCTTCGTGACCAGTTTGTTGAGGGCCTTCGTAATGAGAAACTGCAAGGTGACCTGCTAGATCAAATTGCAGCAAACCAGCGCCTAATTTTTAGGGATATACGCAGTGAAGCCCTTGACTGGCTTAATAGGCGTGCACAAACCACACCCCGGCCTCGGGCCTACTCCTGTAATTCTTATGAGGCAGATACTAATGCAGTGTCAGCCAGCCCCTCCTCAGAGTTAACAGAGTTGAAGGAGTGCCTCCGCAAACAGCAGGCTCAGCTAGATGCAATCTTATCTCAATTAGGACAGCCACATAGTATTCCCAGTTCCACCAACAGACCGGTGGTTGCTCAGTCTAGGCCATACAAATTCCAAGCAGATGGGAAACCTATCTGCTTACGTTGTAACAAAGCTGGTCACATAGCAAGAATGTGTAGGGCCATGCTCCCAGTAGGTCAGGGGGTTGCAACACGGGGTGACTTACCTAGCGGGGGGCAGATTGGGGTAGCCACCAATAGTGTCTCGTAGCAGGAAAACTAGCGCCCTCCGGTGTTGGGAGCTCGGCACCAGGAGGGGGTTTGTTGGGCTCAGAACAGAATAGGACTCTCGCGACGAAGTCACATCTTATCGGAAGTTGTCCAGTTATCGACATCCGTCTTGGAGGCGTACTTACACGATGCCTTCTCGACACCGGTTCCATGGTGACAACAGTGACTGAAAGCTTTTTCCGGCAGCATGTGCAGTCTCAGACCACTGAAACGATGCAGCCGTGTGATTGGCTACAGCTTAAAGCAGCCAATGGACTGGCCATTCCCTACTTAGGATATATTAAGCTGGATTTAGAGGTACTGGACAAAGTGCCCCCAAAGATCGGAGTGTTAGTTGTTACAGATGCACTGGACCCCACCACCCGACAACAGAAGACTACGGTGCCGGGTTTGTTGGGGATGAATGCCATTAGCCGTTGCTATCAAGAGCTTTTTGAGGAACATGGGCAGGATTTGTTCCACTGTCCACTAATACAGACAGCAGAGAGCGGGTGGAAACGAGCTCTATCTGAATGCCAAATTTTAGAACGCCTCTCTAGCTCTGGCTGCATTGGAAAGGCAGTAGTGCAGCCGGGGCCAGCCCTTCGCATACCAGCTGGGTGCCTTAAGTTTGTGCATGCAACTTGCTCTCTCGTCCCAGGCCCTGTTACATCATGCTTCCTAGAGCCATTGCCCTATGGAGAGGGCCGATTGCCACCGAACCTCCTTATCTCATCAGCCCTATTGCCAATCACCCAGGGCAAAGTGAATGTACCAGTGGTCAATGTGGGGACAGAAGATCAGTGGCTCCAGCCCCGCATTACACTTGGAACCCTTCATATTGTAGACCCAACCCCCTGTAATGACCAGGTAGTCAGTGCGCAATCCGCCGCAGCTAGTACCTCAGCCTCTGTAGATTTCTTGGGGTTACAATGGCCAAACCTCTCTTCCTCACAACATCAGGAAGCTAGGGAGCTCCTAGAGAAGTACAGAGGAGTCTTTAGCGAACATGATGGGGATTTGGGTTGTACAGCTTTAATCCAACATGAGATACCCTTAGTGGATACAGCCCCAGTACGCCAGCGTTACCGTCGTCTACCTCCATCACAGTTTGCACAAGTCAAAGCTCATGTTCAAGAGTTAGTAGAACAAGGGGTGGCTCGGCCTAGTAGTAGTCCATATGCTTCGCCAATCGTGGTGGTTCAGAAGAAGGATGGTGCGATCCGCCTTTGTGTGGACTACAGGCAACTCAACGCCAGAACCAGGAAGGATGCGTATCCTCTTCCAAGAATAGAGGAATCCTTGGATGCACTGACAGGAGCTACCCTGTTCTCCACGCTCGATTTAGCCTCTGGATACAATCAAGTGCCTATGGCAGAACGGGACAAGGAAAAAACGGCCTTCTGTACGCCGTTTGGCTTATTTGAGTTCAACCGCATGCCCTTTGGGCTATGTAATGCACCGAGTACATTCCAACGCCTGATGGAAAGAATTTTTGGCGATCAACGTTTTCAATCTTTGCTATTGTACCTTGATGATATAGTCATCTTTTCATCTTCTTTCCACCAGCATGTACAACGGCTACAATTAGTCTTGAGCAGGCTTAAAGAACACAACTTAAAACTCAAATTGAGCAAATGTAATTTTTTCAAGGAGGAAGTGCAATATCTTGGCCATGTAATATCAGCTAGTGGAGTGGCAACTGATCCTGGTAAGATTCAGACTGTCCTGCAGTGGAAGCAACCGACCACCCTGACCCATCTACGATCATTTCTGGGCTTTGCCTCTTATTACCGCAGGTTTGTGGCAGGCTTTGCCAAGCATGCGGGTCCCCTACACAGTCTTGTAGCCAAGGTCCAAGGTAAAGGAAAGAAGTGTGGAGGTCCTAATACCAGGCTGGGGAATCTCTGGGATGACCGCTGCGAGCAAGCTTTTCAGACATTGAAACAGGAGCTTGTAAGTGCCCCTGTGCTTAAATACGCTGATTTCTCAAAGCCATTTATCCTCGAAATTGATGCGAGCCATCAGGGCCTGGGGGCCGTTCTGTCTCAGGAAGTAGACGGCAAGACACGACCCATTGCCTTTGCCAGTCGAACCTTGAGGCCATCCGAACGAAATATGTCAAATTACAGCTCAATGAAGCTTGAGTTCCTGGCATTAAAATGGGCAGTGACTGAGCGCTTCAGGGAATATTTGCTAGGAGCCAAATTTATTGTGTATACTGACAATAACCCCTTGAGCCACCTGCAGACTGCCAAGTTGGCCGCTGTAGAGCAAAGGTGGGCCTCCCAGCTGGCGATTTTTGATTTTGAGTTAAAGTATCGGCCTGGATTGGCCAACCGGAATGCCGATGCCCTGTCCCGCCAGAGTAGTGACTCACCCACAAACTCTATAACAGCCATGGTTTCTGGCATTACTGTTCCATCGGAGCTGAGGGTGCCCAGGGTGCTATTACAACAGCGGACACAAACAGCCGTGATTGCCACCATAGATGCAGCTCCCGTCCGGTTGCACTCAGACCTTCGCACACTCCAGGAAAAAGACCCAGTCATTGGTGCGTTCTTGGTGTATTGGAGAAGGGCTCGACCACCTAATCGACAGGAGCGAACACAGGAAGCACAGGGGGTACTTGAGCTAGTTCGTCAGTGGCGCAGAATCAGAGAACAAGAAGGCATTTTGTACCGGGAGATACAACTACCCCCAGCACGGGACTTCACGCTACAGCTACTACTGCCCAAACTGCTGCACAGGGAAGTATTGGTGAGCTTACACGACAATCATGGCCACCAGGGGGTGGAAAGAACCACTGAACTGATCC
Organism: Alosa pseudoharengus; assembly: GCF_046254945.1. Classification (NCBI taxonomy): domain Eukaryota; kingdom Metazoa; phylum Chordata; class Actinopteri; order Clupeiformes; family Clupeidae; genus Alosa; species Alosa pseudoharengus. The sequence continues at coordinate 18,707,363 of NW_027468881.1, forward strand.
GCCAGAGGTGTTACTGGCCGAAAATGCGTCAGGCCATTGAACAGTGGTGCAAACAATGCGAGCGGTGCACCCTAGCCAAAGGGGTGGTCCCTACTGCCCGCAGTTATTCAGGTCACCTGTTGGCCGCCAAGCCCCTGGAAGTGCTCGCCATTGACTTTACATGTATGGAGAAAGCCAGTAATGGCTATGAAAACGTCCTCATTGTCACAGATGTCTTTTCTAAGTTTACCCAGGCGTATCCAACCATTAATCAGCAAGCTGAGACTGTGGCCAAGGTTCTGACGGAAAAATGGTTCTACTCCTTTGGAGTGCCAAAGAGGATCCATTCAGACCAAGGCCGGGCATTTGAGGGAGAACTATTGAAGCGTCTGTGCAAATTGTATGGAATTGACAAAAGTCGAACCACCCCGTATCATCCGGAAGGAAACGGCCAATGTGAACGATTTAATCGTACGCTCCATGACCTTCTACGGACCCTTTCCCCTGAGAAGAAGAAAAAGTGGCCACAAGCACTTCCACACTTGCTTTTTGCTTATAATACATCTGTTCATCAATCTACCAACCATTCTCCATATGAGCTCATGTTTGGACAGAAGCCCCAACTCCCGGTGGATTTCTTACTGGGGCTAATGACGGCAGAGTCAGATGACACCCCTCCAGCTGACTGGGTCACTACTCACAAAGAGTATTTGGCTGAAGTATATGCAGATGCCAGGAATCGCCTGGAGGCCGCAGCAGTCTCTAGAGAGCGTTACAGTCTGTCTCCATCATTCCTTCCAGTGGGCACCAGGGTGTACCGTAGGAACCACCCAATCGGCCGCCATAAAATCCAAGATCTTTGGGATCCACGAATATACCGTGTGGTCAAATGCCGAGATGAGAAGGGCTTGGTGTACCATCTTACTCCTGAAGATGGGCTGGGCCCAGACATGAATGCCCACCGTTCAGAATTCAAAGCTCTGCCAGTCCAGGATGAACCACATGCTGACATTCCGGTTGATATCCCAGGTGACCCAACTAAGGAAAAGGGGAGACCTGAGACCATTGAGCCGGATGAGAATGAGGTATGGTTCCAAGTTCTCCCTCACCAGCCAGTCAGAAGGCCCATCGGTGAAATGAGACAAGAGGATTCTGCCATCCAACAATTATCCAGCCCTAGCCCGTCAGAAGAGGACACACAAGGCGAGGATACACAAGGTGATCAGGCCGCCCCAATGACTACAGTCGGTGGCACAAGTCCCTCGTGGGAAGTGGAGTCAGAATCCGCTGAAGACGCGATGGCTGTGAGAGAAGACACACCCAACCGCCCACGACGAGCACAGGCAGGCCAACATTCCAACCCCTTCCATTTGCCACAATCAGCAGTCCAACACTTGGAGGGCCAACAATATGCCATTCAGTCCGTTAATTTTAACTCCAACTATTATTTTAGGCCATGGCATTAAAGAATAGCAGATTACAGGCACCGGGACGGTGGCCTTTCAAAGTGGGGGGAATATGTGACGGGTGGGAAAGGGATAAGCTGTTGATGCACCTGGCGTAATTGCGATCAGTTTAGGGAGTCACGTGACGTTTCAGCTCAGGTGACCGGATGTAATGCAGGTAGAATAGTAGGCCTACCTAGCAGTCACTCTTTCTTTTCAAACCAGATGGTGCGTCTAATGCAGTGGTGAGAGCACTGTTTGTCGCGTTTGAACTTTGCCGGCGGTGATCCAACACGAAGCGGATAGTGTTTCAGTCGTCCGGTGCCTGGTAGTCAACGTCGGCTGTGGTACATGTAGGGGGCGTCGACATTCAGGAGCAAGTTGTAGCCACTGTTTTCCCCTTAAGTAAAACATGACATGTCAGTGGGTTAAAGTTATGTTGTAGGTAGCTGTAGCTTTTATACGTGTGTAAAACCACCTCCAAGTTTGCGTTTATTTATTATTTTGCTGTGTAGGGCGAGGCCTGTTCTTTTCCTTTCATTCCTTTGTCAGCTGGGGCGGGGAGAACACCGAGGGTAGCATACTCTGCTCTGCCTCCAGCCTAGTCAGTGTTGCTGCAGTGAGGCCTGTACTTAGTCTGTGTGTGTGTAGTGACATTATTTGTTGTGTTGCAGTTTGTAGTGGATTGTTGCCTGTGCGGTGTATATTTGAACTAATTGTAGCACTCCTAGTAGTATATAGCTACCTGTGTGTAGTGATGCTAATTATATTCTTAGGGATAGTATGTAGCTAACTGCTGTGTGAATGTGGCTAGGCCAGTTACATCCTTGCTAGGGTAGGCTACAGGGGCGATTCTAGACCTAGAGCTTTGCTGGGGCACAGGCCCCCAACATTAAAAAAAAAAATGAACTGTGCGCGCAATATGAACTAAATGTCTAGCCTGATTTGGACCATCACATATCTCCCATAGGTCACAGACATCCTCCTCCATACTCTGAATAGTTTTACGTCTAGCCCCCATCATGTCCTCATCCGTTTCTTGCCTGTCTCTCTCCTCCTCCTCCTGCCTGGTATTGGACTGCCCAGCCTGTGCTCTTTCTCCACTCTCTTCTCCCTCTCTTTGACCTTCTTCTCCTCTTCCTCCAGCACTCTCTCCCTCAATTGTTGTAGCAGCCACTATCCAGCAACATCCAAACACATAGGCATAAGTAGGCCTATACTCACTGCATGAATTTAATAGGCTTTCCTACTAACACAAGGGAAGCTTATTTTTAGTCAAAATTGAGATATACTTCCCTCTCAGGCAAGGGTCCTATAGACATCCTGGCAATACTGCAGTTCTTTGTAGCTTAAATAGCCTATAAGCCTTCATACTGACGTTTGGTGATAATTTGCAAATGTAGCCTATAATAATCTACACAGATGGCTACTCTGATTCTGTGTATATTATTATAGGCTACATTTGCAAATGCAGCAAACTCAAAGCCATTAAACCATTGATCAAATCACAGCACTGGCTATTACCAGCATAAATGTTAATGTTACCGTTAATGTGGGCAAAATGATCATACCTCCCTCATCCTCCTCACTGTTCCTCTCCCTCTGCCTCTGTTCAGGAAGAATTTTCTGATGTCCATCTCTGAATAGTTTATCAGAAGGCTATGTTTAGTTTTACAGTGGGACAGCTTCACAAACAGTAGGCTATAGGCTACTTTTACAGGACTCTCTCTACAGTATACTTATAAATCCTTATTAATTGTCCACATGTGTGCAATGCAGCCTACGCATGGTGTGAGTGTGTGTGTGAGGGAGAGAGCACAAGCTGGTAAACTGTTGCTAAATTTAGGCTACAATGACGCTAAGCATAGAAAAACAGATGCTAGTTATATGGGTAACACTCTCTAACAGCGATCAACTTGTCATTTTTTCTGTCAAACAAGTTGTGATTTTGTTGTAACATTAAACAGGGGACGACTTACTCTATGCTCAAAGTGATGTAACGAGCTTCAGCGGATTCCACAGTGTATGTGTGTGCAGTACAACCAAAGATTGTTAAGGCGGAGCAAGATACTTCGTCGTAGTTCATGTCTATGGGCGCAAACCGCCAACAGCAGCGGCATAAATAACCGGCGCACACCTGATATAAAGTCGATTTTCTCCAGTATGGAATGCTCAAAAATGCTACAAATGTACCTGAAATGTTCACAAGGGTTTGAGGATCATGAAAACGTGCCCGAAATTCACATTCCTAACTCTATAGAACTAAGACCTTAGCATATGTGGTAAAATTCTGAGCTATGCCCATAGACTTCAATGGAGCAGTCGCTGCCTCTGCTCTGCATAAAGGGGGATTTTGAGCCCCCCCTCGTGCGATCCGGGTTCCCGGAAGTGGCTCCTGATGAAGTATCTTGCTCCGCCTTAACAATCTTTGGTACAACGAAACACTCGGAAGAATCATGTGAACGATTTTCATTGGTCATTGCGTTCAATCTTAGCCAGCTACAGAGGTGCTATTTCCTGATTGGCTATTATGGCCGCTTTCTTTATTCCTTGTTTTTTTTTTATTGGCTGGTAAGTAACAGGCTCGAGCCATGAGTAAAGCAGACACGGAGATGCGCTCATGAATGCCGTTTCCAGCGAGAGCAGCGCTAGAATTTTACTGGGGCACTGGAGACTTTTACTAAGGCACGTGCCCCAGTGAATAAGGTCTAGTGACGCCCCTGGTAGGCTATGAAATTGTCCTCTGGATGATTCCATCCTCAGCTGGCACCTCTTTATCCCTCGCCCTTATTGAAGTGATTGTGCCCTCTTTTGGGGTGATTATATTTATTCTGTTTCTTTTCTTATTTGGTAGCAAGCATAGTAGCCTATCTGCAGTGTCTGCACATTGACATAACGCTATGTATATCGTATGTGGAAATAGTTAAGAACACTGGTTATGTAATAACTCCTACTTCAACTAAAGTATTTATAAATATCTATATATTTCTGCTACAAATAAATCAGACATTAAAGTGCAGTATTTTTGTACACTGGCTACTCCCTCATTCATTCAATTGAATACCCGATAGTGGGGAACACTGGGTTTCCATATTGATCTATTAACTTTGACCCCTAGTGGTGGTGCTAGTGTGGTTAGGTTACATGAGTGCACAAAGTGCCATTTAGAATTTTAAAAAGCAGGCATGCGTCAGTGTGTTTTATTATGTTTTTTTTATACTTATCAAGAATATTGCAGTGATGATAAGATTTGGGTTTTCTGCCTAATACCTTGAGAGCTTGCTTGTAAAGTGAGAGAATAGGCTTCGTGTTGAACTTTTTGCCTGGGTCCAGCTCGTCATGCAGTATGTACGATGGGGGATGATCATGGCATTTATGTACAGTTTTGCTACTGTTGTTTTCAGACAGTTTCTTATATATCTGAAATTTGGCAGAAATAGCCTACACTCAAATGTTTTGAAAGAAAATGCTACCCATGTATTTATACCGCCACAGAGAGAAATTTAGGCACAATCTAGAGCAGGGCCATTATGTGTACCAGTGGTCACCCTGGTGATGTTACCTTCCCAAAGTGTGGTGAGGGACTCCTTCACCTGATGGGACACATTTGTAAAGAGATAGAAAGTGAGAACTTCAAACTCAATTTGCTTATTGTTGCTCAGTTGAGTAGTGTTTGAGGCCAAGAGCTGAGAAATTGATGGTGTAAGACACAATAAAAAAACCTGTATTGTGGATTCCTTTATGTTGCTATATGTTAATCACTGTTACATTGAAGAAGATTGATGGACTGAATAGTTCAGGCCATGAGACAGCCATGGCAATGTTACACTGAGATAGATAACAAGTGCTGGCCAAGTGGTATTAGTGTTTGCTGTGTGATCTGCAGATCCCAGTCCTGTGGTGTCGGTGAGGAATGGGACTATTCGGGGTGCCTCCTATGTTTATACTTATACTTATATTTACCATTTCTGCTGTAAGTGCATGTTGTGTGTGATGTCTGTATGCTACTGAGACCCCCTGAATTTCCCCTTGGGGATCTATAAAGTATCTATCTATCTATCTATCTATCTATCTATCTATCTGTCTATCTTTTACTGTTTTTGAGAAACCCTGAACTGCTATCCAAGTGCTCTCTTTCTTCACTTTCTCTTAATTATCTCTCCTATTGACGTCCTCTACAGAACTTCACTAGGGTCACTACTAAAGCTCAGGTGCAAGCAAATCATTTTCTCCTCTCTTTTCTAGAGCAGCATTTTTACTACCTGTTCCTCAAGGAACTAGGATGCAGGATACAGTTATTGTTCTCTGTCCCAAAATGTACCCCTGGATATTTTGTTTTTCCTGTCTTAGTACTGTTTTACTTTTGTTCTTGTTTTCCTCTCTAACTCCACAAACCTAACTTTTGGACACATGTGAAATGCCCCCTTCTCATGGTGAGAAAGAAATCTACAACCAATTAATGATGACAAGAACTTGATATGGCTACAATTAAGAAAACTCTAATGAATTAAAAATATTCATACTGCATCTACATCATATGGAGGCGTTAACACATGTCAAAATAAACTCATGAATGAAGATCATGTGTTGTTGATGCTGTTTTGTTTTCTGCTGTTTTGTTTTCAGCCCATGGAGGCCAAGGACCTAGTTGTGGATGAATACTTTAAGGATGCACACACACCACAGGAAATGCGGGATCAATTCACTGAAATAGTGGGGGACTACTGGATGGTGGTTCCAGTTATTAAAGAGGCTAGATATTACCTAGGTACGTCAAAATTTGCATTACACACACTTTCCATAGTTTACCCCCTATCGGTCATCCCAAATTCTGTTTCTCTCTCTAACAGATGCAGGGGTATCAGTGTACATGTATGAGTTTCAGGCCTACGAGTACACCAGACCCAGCTTTGTGAGGGCTGACCACTCGGACGAGCTCATGTTCATCTTTGGCGCCTGCTTCTGGGATGGACACATCAAAGTCACAGGTGTGCGTTTTTGATTAATATAGCCTCACAAGTGTGGTCCGCCAAAAACTACTACACCTACATGAACACACACACACACACACACACACACACACACACACACACACACACACAACAAAGTTGGGCACTTCAGCTGTTTTTGTAGAAGTCTCTAAAGTAAACAGGGATGTTTCAACATTCTGCCTTGATGTCCCTCTGAAAAAGGTTTTGGTAGCCTTTCAACATACTCACCCAGAGTATTTGCCAGAAAGGGCAGATCTTTTTTCTATTCTAAGTTTGTTTTATCATTTTATCATTTTTCTGTGAGTGTGTTTGTGTGTATGGCGGGAGGTTTGTTAGTGGAGGAAGGTTAAACTTCTGGAGTTACTCATATTTTGTATTTTAAATACTTAATTTGGAATACATGTATTCAGTTACTTCCCAACACTGCCTTTTATATCCCATTAGGTACCCTCAATGTAGTTATTTTTTTATAAAATATATGTTTATGGTTTGTTTTATTTCAATTACATTTTCTATTGTTTATTGCTTATTTAGTTAGTTAGTTATTCACTCATCCAGGAGGTGATTTGTTTATCACAGGGGCGATAGAAACATGACATTGGGCTTGGAGGAGTGGCAAAGCGCTATATACCGTAAATGTAGTCCATTTATCATTTATTTTCTTTAATTTCTTATTATTTCACTTGTTAGTTGTATGTTTTGTCTCATTCTCTCCATCACAATTAGTTTACTATGTTTTTTTTTTGTTTTGGTCTTCCAGGAAAGATCACAGAGGAGGAAAACAGGCTGTGCAAAACTATGATGGCTTACTGGGCTAACTTCATGCGCACAGGGTGAGTTGCCTGGCGTGTGTACTTGCGTGTGTGCGTGCCTGTGTGTGTGTGTGTGTGTGTGTGTGTGTGTCTGTGTGTGTGTGTGTGATTATTGTTTGCTTTATTACGCACACAAGCGCACATACAGCTCAGACAGCTCAAAACAATAAAGCCACAACACAAATGCAAGTCATAACACGAATGCAAAAGCCACAACACGAATGCAAACATCACAACACAAACGCGTATTATTAAAATTAGTGAACCGGAGTGGGTGTGCCAATCTATATTTCATGTAAGCACACAACACCCTCTGGTGATGACACATCTTAGTTCTGTTAAAAAATGGTGGAAATGCAGGCTGGTTCACAAGATAGCACGGAGGTTCTAAGAATTCTGAACGGAGCTGGTTCAAGAACCAGTTTTCTGTTGGTCGGAAAACGCCATGGGTGGAAATTTCATCACCAGCAGTCCACATGGACTGTGCAGCACCAATATTTTGTGTCTGTACACACAAAAATCAGTGCAAGATACCACCCAGTTAACAATCTAGGCTCAAATATAATCCAGTACAAAGTCCTCACATCATCAAAGTTCACATACATTACAGTACATCCACACAAGTCCACACATTTCCGACGACAATGTCCAAACCTGAGTACATATACATTTAAAATTCACATGATTATACATATCCATGTTCACATATATCACTTCCAAGGTTCACATTCTCAACAATGTTCAAATTCAAGACATGTCCTTTTTAGTAAGGATTGTTCATCTTGGGCATTGTGTGGTTTTTCCATGAAACATGGAAATGCCCATAAAGAACCATTGTGGGCTGTTCACAAAGGGCCCATAATCAGTCCTAAAAGGAGAATGTGTGGTTCCCCTGGTACCTGTGATGTGAGACTCTTTTCCAGTGCTTCAGCCCATTTGTGACTCTAGCTGTGACACCATCTAGAATCCATGCTGGTCCACCATGGTCTTCACTGCTGACTGGACTTATATGTAGGGCAATATGGGGAACTTGCAGAATATAACACTGGATCAACTCAGGAGGCTTACTTAAGCTAATGACCAAATGTTACAGACCTACTGCAGCAGAGATGCGTTGATCTTGGATGTTTGTTGATCTTCTTTTCAACATGACCCTCATCATAACATCAGCCTCGGGTCTTGAATTCTGAAATCCTCGCTAACTCACCCTGCTCCTAACATCACTTGGCACTTAAAGCTGCAGTTGGCAAGTCTACAACTCTCATGCCCCTCCCCCATTACCACCGAGTACCCTCTCATCAAGTTTGTGCTCGTCAGTCTGTGATTGACAGTCAGATCTCACACAGCCCTGCTCTGATTGGACCTGAAGAACTGGGAGCTGTGGATTTTTGCAAAACAAATAACAGGCTCTAGGTGGAGGTAGAAGTGCAGTTTTTCTTTCTAAAACCAGTTGATTTATGTTGTTCTGTCGGAGCATAGTGTCGGTTTCAGTGAATATGATAAAAAAAAAATGTTGCCAACTGCAGCTTTAAGTGGGATGCAAACATTATTGGCATAGTCAGCAAACTGTGTAGACTGTTGGCCAAAGTTGTGTGTCCATACATACTTAATTGTGGGCAATGCCTTGTGCTGGTGAGTCTGCAACAGCAGGAAAAAGTATACTTTGAAGGTCTTGTATGCATATCCACGTATGCATTGGATAAATCAGTGTCCACAGAAGTGTACTAATACTTCCTGCCTTAGTCTCCTTGCTGATGACTGATGAAGTATGCAAAGGCTTTCTCTGACTGGTGGAGGAGTTTTAGGAGTGAGGTGTTTTAATGAGCCATTAAACAAATGAATGCAAATAGATATAGGTGAAAGCCAGACACACATGAAGCTTAGCCTATAAGTAACTCTTACAGGGAGTCCATAAGCCTTTAGTCAGCAGCTCTTCAGTGAAGAGACAATGCAGAGGACGATCTTCTCCATCTTTCTCTTCTCTTTCTCCAACCCTCATCTCTTGGAGCATTTCTGCGAGGCATCTGAGTTCAACCTTGATGGGGACTACCTGATCGGAGGCCTCTTCCCCGTTCACTACACACCAGACCCAGGTCAGACAAGACGGCCTGAAGCTGTGACAAGCTGCCTCGAGTGAGTATGAAGGATATACAGATTAAATGTGAAGTGTAATTTGACCACAAAAAAAGATTAAATGTGAAATGTGACACTTAGAATGGAGGTCATCTTAGAGTATAGCCTTGATTCTCCCGGCTCTAAACCTTCACCTAGAATACAAGTTATTGTAGATATTTTAATATAAAAACATTAGCATAAAACATAATTCGTCTGTGTCAACCTTCTGGCATGTGGAAAATTAATGTTACAAAAATACTTTTTCCTATTCTTAACAGAAAACCCATATACTTGCGAGGCTATCGAGGGCTTCAGGTGATGAGGTTTGCTATTGAGGAGATCAACAACTCCAGCACCCTCCTGCCTAACATAACCCTTGGTTACCATATCATTGATCACTGCACTGATACTCACAATTTCCCGGACATCCTCCATTTATTTTCTGCTAACGGCTCTGCGAAAGTCATGCAGATTTTTAACCACTACCACTCTCAAGTTATCAGCTTCATTGGTGCCTTCAGTAGCACTGAAACTATAACTCTGGCTCCAATGTTCATGACGGACCTGATTCCAATGGTAAATCATTTTTTTAATTTTTAAAGTCATGCTTTCTGCCAAAACTGTGGAATATTTTAAGATATTACACTTTGGCTGTTTTCTTATGTGATAATTGTGGTGAGTGCTAATTCCCAGTGGTTTCTTATTCTTCTTGTAAAGCCCATCCTGAATTGCATTGCATCACTTAATGGAAACACCAGACATTCCATAGAAAATAGAGTTGCCCTCTTCTGCTGAATGTTTTAATTAGGGCTGTCAATCGATCGAATCAAAAAAAAATTAATTACATACTCTGTGATTAATTAATCTAAATTAATCACATATATGATTTTTGCTGTGAAAGTATTTTAAATATTTAAATTCAAATGAATAATCAGCATTAGTGACATTAAAGCAACACCAAAGAGTTTTTTTGTACCTTAAAATAATGTTTCCAAAATCGTTTCAGTGGTTCATCAACTCGAAACAGGGTGAACGGCAATTCTGCATTCGCTTCGCGGCCCTCTATCGGCTATAACCGCACTATGTAAGTTTGCCAGATCGGGTAGCGGATTTGTAGTTTGATGGAATGAGACATAAGAAACTACAAATTTGACTTGCATCTGATGTCGCAATACATCGTACTTTTATAAGTCATGCAAAATATTCTACCTTGTCTGTGGACATCGTTATTTGCAAAGTCGGTGCTGGATAAACAAATAGCGTGCGTGTGACAGGGAAAGTTCTTTTTAATAATGGCCATTATAATCTATGATATGACCTAATATGCTGAGGAAATAAATTCAAAAGTGCTTCGGGAAGAAGTTTTTTTTTATCACATACAAGGTATTTCAGGCCACAGATATAACCTAGGGGACACAATGAAAATAAAGTATCACTCCCCTCAATGACAACACTACAGTATTTCTTTGCAATGATGTGCGACTTTAGTTGATGAACTCTGGTGATATACAAATTCTTTGCTGCAGACATTGCAGAGGACTTTATTTTAATCAACACTTTATTTTTATCAACACCATCAAGCCGTTTTGAAAAGTAAATGTTCCAATCAATGATCTAGGCAGCACATTTTCTTTTCTCTCCTTCATTTTACAGTCTAATGGTTACTGACTACAACGGCTCGGGGTCAAAGGTCATACGGAATCGAATTAATCTGCGTTATTTTTAATCAGTTATTTTTTTCTCAAATTAATTAATTGAAATTAATCAGTTATTTTGACAGCCCTAGTTTTAATATTTAATATTTCATGACAGATTGAAGCAGTATGCCTACTGTCAGGATCTGGTTAAGTTTGTGCCACCCTGGTGGCCATTTTGTGTATTGTCCTGTGTTTGTTTTTGCCTGTTCCCCATGTGCTTTGTGTTCCCTGCCTGTCACCTGTCTTTGTCTCCGCCCCATCTCCTTATTTGGTCTGTGCTTCCTGTCTTGTTTGTTTTCCCTCCATTTCTGCCTCCTCACCTGTTCCCTGTTATTGTCTCGTTGGTTTCGTCCAGTCCTCTGTCTTTCTGTTAATTGGTATGTGTATTTCTACCCTCCTGTTTCTCTGTTCCCTGTCGGATCGTCTCTTTGTCTAGTCAAAGTCCCGTATGTAAGTAAGAGTCTTGTAAAGTGTAAAGTTTGCGTTAAGAATTAAATGTTTTGTCTGTAATTCTGCCTGGTGGAGTCTTGCACTTGGGTCCTCCTGCACACCCCTGACAGCCTACATGTAGGTCTATTTTTTTTCTTGCCATGCTCCAAAGCGAATGTGCAAATGTGACCCATATAATGTGCGATTCAACGTGACTCATATAATTGAGTATGTAGTATCATGTTTGGCTCAATCTTGAGCAAAATAACAGCCTGCTCAAGCCTATAACCATGTTTTCCTGAATTTAATTGTTTGGAACAGCAGAAGAAATGTTACACTCTATGTAGACTGATTCAGATGTGCAGCAACGTTGACATTTTAAAGACTATTGTAGTCTCATTTGACACATTCCATTTAAAGGTATGCTCAACACTGCTATTAAAAGTACACTATGCAAGATTTTCACCTTAATATAACCTTTACGAAGCCAATTTGATGGTAAACAAACTTGTAATAGGCGAATCGTTCACCTAGCATAGCTATACAGCAGACGTAGTGAGTCGCTACCATGGAGGTATTATAATATATAGGCCTATAACTGGAGAGTGACTAAGTCCCACCCCATTCATTTCAATGGCCCATGCTAGGCTAGCTACTTCAGTCAAAAAAGTTTGAAATTGACCCACATGGGGTTAAGTCATTTAAAGGCCGTCAGACGAATCAAGCAAGTGATGTCAATTCTGGATCAGCATGAAAAAACTGGTGCCGGAAGTTGCAACCATGTAACGCCATGTTTTCAAAAATGTCGGCAGCCAAATGCCATGCTAATTGGCTGAAGCTAACCCCCCAAATCCTGACCCCCTGGTCGCTACCAAGCAAACCAGCCATGCAACTTCAAGAACAGTGGCTCGACAAATACCGCGAGAATCGTGAAACAGCTCTTTGGAGAGTTTTTTTGCATGTTAATCCTTCACCTCCACAACAAAAGCATTTTGGGCCCTAAAGTGTTTCCCTAAACTGTGAACTACTGAAATTGTAGCTAAGGTTGCCGTCACACTAGTTCCGTTTAACTGGACTGAACCAGAGTGCAATTACTCCCCCCTAGCCCTGCCCTAGCTGTTCTCTCTTCACATTACATTTTTGTTTGTGCAACCAGGTCCGTGTATGTCAGTTTTGTAGAGTGCATTATCAAAATTAACCGAAACAGGTTTCCAAACAAACTTGAGTGCAAATCAAAGGGTCTTGTGTGAATGTGCCCTAAAGCCTAGTCTTTTTATTTTCCTTGAAGGTCAGTTATGGAGCCAGCAGTTCTACTCTCAGTGATAAACTGGTGTATCCATCCTTCATAAGGACCACGCCTAGCAATAAAAATCAGATTGAACTCATCATTCACATCATCAAGCATTTCGGTTGGAACTGGGTGGCGTTCATTGGCTCCAAATCTGAATACAGTGAGAATGGCTTTCAGGTGTTTTTTGAAATGATTAAAAACACAGGCATCTGCCTGGGTTACCAAGAGCGACTCGACGACAAAACAGAGTTGAACACAACATTTCATAGAATAGACACACTCCAGATTAATGTCATCATCCTTTTCATTGAGGAACTCTTTGCTGAGAAAATTATCACCTCCTCAGAACAACTAAATGTTCACAATAAAGTCTGGATTGCTAGTGATTCCTGGTCCATGAGCAACCACTTGCTCAAACTCCAGGGAATAAAAACAATCGGCACTATTATTGGTGTGACACCAACAGTTGTGCCTCTACCTGGCTTTAATGAGTTCATTTACCAGTCACAACACAGAGCTGATTTTGTCCATAGCGCTGAAGACTTCTGCAACCAGGCCTGTGATAACTGTTCCTCAGTCAGCCCAGAGGATGTCATCAATGAAAACCCCACCTACAATTTCCCCGTTTATTCTGCTGTGTACACCATTGCGATGGCTTTACACAACGTTCTACAGTGCAATCACTCAGGATGCAACTACAGTTGCACAGTCTACCCCTACATGGTGAGAAGCATCATGTTCTATGTGTCTTTTAACGTTACATCTGTTCACCAATTCAGAACAAATTAGGATACTGTGTAAAATACAAAAACAGAATGTGATAATCTGCCAAAAAGGACATAGACAACATATCAAATGTTGAAAGTGACAAATTTTATTTCATGGAAAATATAAGCTCATTTTGAATTTGATGTCTGCAACACATCTCAAAAAAGTTAGAGTAATGATAGACAAAAGAAGGAGGAACTAATAACTATTAACTGGCACCATGATTGGGTATAAAACAGCATCCCAGAGAAGCAGTGTCTCTCAGAAGTAAATGCAGAGGCAAAAAGTGAGGCGCAAAAAGTCCGAAAAACCTTTCTTTTCCCCTCCTCTTCTCTGTCTGACCCATCATAACTTGCTCTACTTGAGTAAAGTTAAGCTGAATTTTTTACTTTGTTTGCCTTCATTCTAGCTTCTACAGGAAATCAAACACTTGCAGTTCCACCTGAATAAGTTTTTCATATCTTTTGACAAGAATTTGGACCCACCTGCACGTTACTCTATTGTGTTCTGGGACACCAGTAATCACTCTGTAAAGATTAAGCAGATTGGCACATACAGCAACTATCCTGTGTCAAATCTGACTATTTTCGACACACATCTACATTGGCATGACAGTGGACTGGTGAGTTTAGTCCTGCGTTTAGAACATCCATTTTTTCACTGCAAAGTGCATTGTATAATCTACAACTGTATTGTTTGCTAGAGTCCATTATGTAATCTTTAGGCAGTATGTACAATCACACATGTTGGCTGCGCAGAAAAGATGTTCAGCATGTACAGGATCATGTTTAACAGTGCAACGAATGTGCTTTGAAGGTGCCATTCTCCAACTGCTCTGCTGAGTGTAAGCCAGGACATGTGCGGCAGAAGAATGGTCTTCATCAGTGCTGTTTCATTTGTGTGGAATGCCCCAGTAACAAATATGCCAACCATACAGGTAGAGCAAAAATCACCTACTCAAATATAAAAGAGGCAGATGATAAATTATTTGCACACATGTAAATACCCCCACATGCTAATTGTACCCAGTGGGATGTGGCTATTCACACCTGGGTGTATATATAGCATGGCATAGCAGACACGCACCCAGGTATCCATAGCCAACAATGCTATTTACACCCATGTAACGGTAGCCAGCTGGTATGTAGCTGTTCAGTGTGCACGTTGTGTAAACCTCCCTCCCGAAGAGTTGTACTAGTGACAGAGCTCGCATCCTTGGCTTCTGGCTGAATTACCAGCACACTCGACTCCCAATCTGAGGTGCTGCTGTTTTTGGGCTCAAGTCCTGGAGAGTGCAGGGCTCAGCTGCGCGTTCAACACAACACAGGTTACGCCGGACACGCAGATATACATACTACAGTGCATATTTCTGCATACTATGTATGTACAAATCTATCAGTCAATTTAACTGTTATATTGAGTTTTTGACTTTGGTGGGATCAATGAAGTTAGGCCTACATCTTATACTCATTCACAGTTGGTCTGTTTAGAAAGTGCACTTAGTTTCTGTTTTCTGACTCTGGTTCCTGTTTCTTCTTCTAGCTGACCTCTACTCCTGTCTGAAGTGTGACCAGTATGAGTGGTCCGAGGCTGGAAGCACATCATGCCAGAAACGTTCTGTGGAATACCTCCGTTTCTCTGATGGCTACTCCATTGTCCTCATGGTCTTTGCATCCTCCTTCATGCTCCTGTGTCTGGGGGTGGCCGTGCTGTTTGCCATGCACCGCTCCACGCCTGTAGTGCGGTCAGCAGGGGGCAGTATGTGCTTCCTGATGCTGGGCTGCCTCGCCACTTCCGCCACCAGTGCCTTCTTCTACTTCAGCGAGCTGTCAACCTTCAGCTGCATAACTAGAGTCTTAGTATTTGTCTTCTTCTACACCGTATGCTTGTCCTGCCTTTTTGTCCGCTCCTTCCAGATCATCTGCATCTTCAAGATGGCCGCCCACCTGCCCAAAGCGCACGCTTGGTGGGTAAAGTACAACGGCCAGTGGTTGGTGGTGGCTGCCCTCTCTCTTCTCCAGCTCCTGCTCTGTACCGTCTGGGTGGCCACCAGTCCCCCTTCGCCAAAAGAGGACACATCATTCAAAGACCAGATTGTCCTGCAATGTAATATCAATGATATAGTCATCGCATACGTCCCTGTCAGTTTGATGTTGATCCTCAGCGGTCTCTGTTTCTGCTTCTCATACATGGGAACAGACCTGCCCAAGAACTACAATGAGGCCAAAGCCATCACTTTCAGCATGTTGCTGTTTTGTCTGAGCTGGGCCATCTTCGTCACAGCTGACCTGATGTCCCACACCAAGTATGTGCAGGTGGTGAAGATCGTGGTTGAGCTGAGCTGTTTGTATGGCATTATGTTCAGTTACTTCATCCCAAAGTCCTTCATCATTGTCTTTCAGCCTGCAAAGAACACACAGGAGTATTTCCAAGCCAGCATTCAGAGTTACACACAAACTATAAGTAGAATGTAGGTAATTCAATTGCTGCATATTTTATAATGGTGAAATGGCTTCTTTGAAATTGTTAGTGGTTATTGTACGGAGTAGTATCTGTCAAATATTCTAGCAGATCTTTTACTTGTTACTCAAGTCTGATGACTATTAACAGTTTTACTCCTTGCACTATTGCAGGAAGATCTAACATCATAAAGCCTGTAGGAAAAAACAAAGCAAAGCAAACATAGAGCTAGCTAAAATGTTAGACATAATGCAACAACTTCTCATCTCATTTATGGTCATATCAAGTTATTACATTTTTACTAGACCACTTACTGTACAAGTCCAAAGGTTTCTTGTTTCCAGCTAGTTTAGGTTCTTTTTTCAACATGAACTGAACACAGTAGCCTAGCATTTTTCCTTACCTTGAGACAAATCTAGTTTGCTATGGTCAAAATGTAGTATGCCTTCTCTGATATAAATAAATATATGTAAATCTCCTACTGTGATCTATGTGCATGTCACAACATTGATAGGGGTAAGTATTATGATTAGAATAGCTCAAATTAAATTGCTTTATTGAACCGCTTATTCTTTAGTCATGAATTTTGAGATGAAAAAACAACTATGCATGCAGCAATACACACTCAAAAACCTATGCATATAAAGAATGGAAGAATTGGCCATGGCGCGACTGGCTGGGGTACCTGCACCATATGCCGGCAACCCGGGTTCGATTCCCGCCATGTGGTCCTTTCCGGATCCCACCCAGACTCTCTCTTCTCCTTTCTTACCTTGTAACATCCACATTGTCTGTCGAACTTATGCTAACCGTTTTGCTAGCTTGTAGCTTACCTTTTGCTTACCTTTAGCTTGTTCCACAGTTTGAAATAGCATAATGCACAACTTCTCCACCAGAGGGGGGAATCCTGCCAAGTTTCCCTTTAAGGCCCTATCGTGCACTCAAGCGCAATTTACTTTGTACACTGGCACTTTTGTCTTTCCTATTTTGCATTCAGCGAATGAGTAATGCAGCTACTTCAGACCACCCCATTTTAGATGTGCGTAAGGCGCAACAGTCATTTATCCTGCCAGTAAAATAGTAACAGCGGCCAAGATCTGCCCACAAAGCTACTTGTGCTTTGCATTTGATACTTGCGTTTCAGATCATTAAAATAGCTAACCTGACTCCGCCAGATGGATTGCTTGGCATTTGCTTCGCATTTGCTCCGCATATCCATCTGGGAACTTTCCGTTGGAGAACGTTTGGGAAGGGGTGAAAAATATTGGTTAGCTGATTGGATAAACCATCTGTCTATCACCACCTATGTTGGTGATAGACGGTCCAAATCAACCAATCAGATAAACGAAGCGTTCTTCTAATGTCATCTTTTAACATACAAGTTAGGTAAGTAGCTAATGTTAACGTTTTTTTTTTTTTTTTAAGTATATTTTTTGGGCTTTTTGCCTTTATTATGACAGGACAGTGAAGACAGACAGGAAGTGAATGGGAGAGAGAGATGGGGTGGGATCGGGACATGACCGCAGGTCGGACTCTAACCTGGGTCCCCGTGGGCACTCGGACCCGTATATGGTACAGATGCTGTAGCCTGCTGCACCACAGCGCCCCCCAATGTTAATGTTTTTAAACTTACTATTTTATGTGACATGAACCTCATCAACGAAAATCCCCACCAAGTTTTTATGGTAGGCTACATGTCTGAAGAAAGCATATTCCTTCTCGTTAAGTAACTAAGATTCGGTGCTACCAAACACTAACTTGAATTGGCCGTGGATGATGTCTCTGTCCTTCATTCCTCCCAGCTACATTGCAGAGACTCCTAGCTTCCCCAGGAATACTCAAATATTCGGATAAAACTTCAGCGATAGCTATGCTCATCTCATCCGTGGAAGTCGCGTCACACCTAAACCCACCACAAAACCAACACTGATTGGACGTTCGTTTGGCGAACTGCTCCAAATTTTCTCTATCAGAGAGATGACAGACTGTAGCCTGGCCTCGGCCTGCCTACGTACTTCCGCTCGATTGCTTTTCCCTACAGTACTCCGTCTGGAATAGGTTGATTCGCCCTCGTTTACTTCAGTAGTTGGGCAGCCGACCAACCAGCGAACAGAGGGCGTCCCTGAGAGCGATTACTTTACCCAGGCATGATGTTTCAATTACTACGTCCCCGCCCCCGAAGCAGACCGTTTGGAATATATCAACATAGGGAGCGAAAATGAAATCTTTGATCAAATGTGAATAAAAGGCGCAAATAAGGTTGGTGTGAGTTAATTTAGCTCTTGTTTAGCCTATTAACAAGAGTGTCACGAACAAAGTCACAGTCGAGTAGGATGTTATATCGTCAGCTAAACTTTAGTCATAGATTTTGTCACTTGAAATAGACTACGAACGTACCCAAGTCAAACTTTAGTTTAGTAGCCTAGGCTACATGGTCTCGTCAAAATCGTTATTTTTCAAACACTAAGAAGGCTTGACATAACATGAAACTTTGATCGAAGCATCATCAGTGTCTCTACATGAACTCGAGCATTGAGAACATTGTTCGTGTACACATAGTTTACTAAAAAGAAAGATTTTGGAAAACTCCTTGCAAGATGGCAAGATGGCAGCGAGCAGAAAAAACAAGTGATTTTGTTCAAAACCTTTCTTTTAGTAAACTCTGTGTACACCAACAATGTTCTCAATGCTCGAGTTCATGTGTAGACACTGATGATACTTCGATCAAAGTTTCATGTTGTGTCGAGCCTTCGTAGTGTTTGAAAAATAGAGATTTTGACGCAATTGTATCAAAAAAGTGTTTATACCGGATCTGTGTTTGCATATTTAATATGTTTCATACACGTGTTTCAACACTGCATTTCGGTCATTGCTTTTACCTTACCATTACCTTACGCATGCCAGTTATGTATCCACCAGCTGCCTGCCTGCAGCCTACTTCCAAAACTCCAAAGCTGCTTGCTGTCAGATTTGGTTCCGAGGGCACAAGTTCAGTGTATCAACAACACTCAATAACAGTTTATGTGATGTGTTAATCAATTAAATTCCCAACAATTTCACAACAGCTAGTTCTGGAGTAGGCCATTCAACTAGCCCGCTTGCTTACGACGAGACTCAGGCTGCGCAGTCGGCACCCGCTTCCTTATTTGGGTTTTGGGTTGCCAGGTTTTAGCCTATGACAAAACGGTTGAAATTGAAACTAAGTGATCGTGTATGTGTAGGGTGTATTTCATACACAATCTGGCAACCTGAATAGACTAATGATTTTAAAATGAAGTTTGATGGCCATGCAAATTACGGGAGTTTTCCGGGAGAAATAACAAAACGGGAGGGTGCTGGGAGATGACCTTGAAATACGGGGAAAACCCAGGAAAAACGGGAGTGTTGACAGGTATGCTGCACGCGGACCACTTGGGATAGCTTGCGGACCACCAGTGGTCCCCGGACCACACAGGGGCGTAGCCAGGATTATTTTATAGGGGGGGCCAGCTGGGTCCAGACTTTTTATTAGGGTGGCACTTGGGAATCAAAACTACTATTTGAAAACTACTCAAAAAGTTTTGAAGATTACAGTGTCGGCTACCCAGTCTAGGCTACCCAGATCTGTCACCAATTCATATTAATACTTGCATTGATTTAATTTGATTTGATTTTTAAATAACACAAAGACAAAAAGCATATATACCATTCTTATTTTTAAATGTAGCCTATCACTGTCAGCTGGACATGACTTTCATCTATGTGTAGGGCAGACTGTCCTGAATCTGGCAATATAAGAACCATGGTGGAGGGGGGGTTGGGGGCTGAGCAATTTACAGACATGTGGTGTGAGCCTTACAGAAATAAATGGCATTTTTTTATTAAGTAATGAAAAATAACCTTTCTGCGCTGTACACTCATGATGATTCTGAAACAACTTTTTACTACATTGTCATGAACAAAGTGAAGACAAAAAGGTGTTTCTTTGTCGAAGAAATTGGGATGCAATGTGAGTCTCAAATTGAATGCCATGCAGGAATTTGCTAGGATCTCAAAACCGTTTTATGAACATGCTTTGCCATAGAGAAACACATGATAGCGTTGGATTATGATCATGCTTTGCCACCACAACACACAAAAACGTGGGGTAAGTCAAACTATATGAAGTTATTACTTTGATGTCATTTCGTCTGTTTTATAACCCAGAAGGATGTACTTGGTATCAAATGATAGCTCTGTGTCTCCTCTTTCAACTGACATGCGTGGCATATCTATCCGATCACGGGGTCGTGAGTAGGGCCTAATTCAAACGAGAGTAATGGGTGTGCAGTGTTGTTTTTTGTACATGATGTTATTTTGCAGTCACGTCTGTTTTTATAGCCCAGAAGCATCAATATACTTGGTACCAATAGATAGCCCTGTGTCTCCTCTTTCTTCTGATATGCTTGCCATATCTATGCGATCACGGGTTCGCGAGTAATTCAAACGAGAGTAATGGGTGCGCAGGTGAACTGTAAATATGAATCAATTTGATTTAATTTCATGATTATTTTTTATTTTCATACTTGATCGCACAGACAATTGTTTAGTCTCGTTGGAAAGCCCCACTTCTGCTCTGTCACACAATTAAGGTTTCATCTCGCTGCGATGAACAGTTCCGGAGCAATGTAACAAAGAATTCAGGCAAAGCAGCCTGCCTCTGCCTGACCAGCTATGGCAAGAACCACCATCAGTCAGCAAATTCTGTTTTTATAAAGTAGCCTAGGCTAGGCCCTATTAGCCTACTTTTATTGGAGCCATCCGGAGATATGTGCCTAATATGCTTACATTTCACCCGAATTTGTACTTGGAATTTTATCGAAATATTTTTGTAACAGCGTTACCGCGGGCATCCGATTATTTTTTATCAGCCCCACACTTCAATGTCAGAGCCTACCTAACAAGGACAGCCCAACGCAGCTCACTTGGCTATGATTCGTGACACATTCTAACATCTTATTAGCATTAATGTTCCAACTCATCATTAACTCACCTGTTGTTACTGAGGTTAAGTAGTAGTCTAGGCTACTGTCAAGTGTTTATAACAGATGACTCGAATTGTCCCGCTGCTGCTGCTGCACTATAGGCCTACTCACGATTTGATCAGAACCATAGGCTACACTTCCTGACTGGGCCAATGGTCGTAGATAGAGTGCAGTAATTGATTCAGTCCCTGCTTTGCAAAGTGTTGGCAAAGTGCCGTCAAAAACGGCAGCAATTTTTAATTTTCACTGAACGGAGCTGGGGGGGCCAGCAGGGTGGCCAAGCTTTGACCAGTGGTGGCCGTGGCCCCCCCTGGCCACCACGTAGCTCCGCCCCTGGGACCACACTTTGAGAAACCCTGATCTACAGAATCAAATGGGATGTCTGGCTTTGATATGTCTGACATAGTCACTTTGAGTGTGAGGCATGAGGACAAAATGAGTCAGGGAGCTCTTTTCTAATGCAAGGGTGACTGATGATGCCATTAAGTGAAAATCTTATCTAGCTGATCAGGGTACATGAAAATCCCCCCAAAAAGAGGGCCCAGATTTCCCCGATTAAGTGGTCTCTTAATGCGTTACACTCTGTCTAGGGTAAAGGCATAGATATTAGAAAACTAGATAGCGCATTGGGCTCCAGAATGTACGTAAATAGCGACGCCATCTTGGTGGGGGCAGCAATCACTGGAGGCCAATGGAGGAGCATGTGACTCAAAACAAATGTTGCCCATAGACAATAAAAGTGCTGCCCCACCAATATGGCGGCCGCGTTTACGATGCCACCTAATAGAACTCGACAGTCAATGTGGTATCTAGCTTTCTAATATCTATGGGTTCACTGGCCTGTTCTTCTTCAGTGAGTTTTTTTTTGCAGTTTGCAAACGGAGTGCATTACCACCACCATCTGCTGGACTGAGGTGTAAGGGCAAGTGTACCCTTTAGCCTCGTAATGGCCGCTGGGTGAATAAGGCAAATAGGTACTAAATTGACATATCGCTCTTATTTTCCTGCACAGGTCAGTTACACAGCGAAAAGCTCCGCCCTCTGTGACAAACGGGTGTATCCTTCCTTTGTGAGGATGATACCAAGTAACACACATCAGATTGAACTCATTCACATCATAAAACATTTTAACTGGAACTGGGTGGCATTCATTGGCTCCAAATCTGCTTACAGTCGAGATGGCTTACCTTGCAACTTTTTAATAAACTGATTCATAACACAGGCATCACTTTAGCTTACCATGAGCTACTGTCTGCCATGTCACAATTAAACACAACATTTAAAAATATAGATACACTTAAGATCAATGCCATTGTCCTTTTCATTGAGCCACATTTTGGTGAGAGTATCCTCTCCTCAGCTATAGGACTCAATTTCCACAATAAAGTCTGGATCACCAGTGATGCCTGGTCTATGAACCAGTTGTCCAAACTTGGGTACAATTGGCACCTGGTGTGACACCAACAGTTGTGCCTCTACCTGGCTTTAATGAGTTCATTTACCAGTCACAACACAGAGCTGATTCTGTCCATAGCGCTGAAGACTTCTGCAACCAGGCCTGTGATAACTGTTCCTCAGTCAGCCCAGAGGATGTCATCAATGAAAACCCCACCTACTCTTTCCCCATTTATTCTGCTGTGTACACCATGGCGATGGCTTTACACAATGCTCTACAGTGCAACCACGCAGGATGCAACAAGACACGCACAGTCTATCCTTACATGGTAAGGACTACAGATGCCCAGTGATATCATTATCTGTATCTATATTTGGATCAACAAAAATCAGTTTGGACTGGGAAATAAAAGAAAAACAGTTTTACAAATCAAACATTGATTCACATTGGAAAACTGTTAGGAGTATGCTACATTATCATCACTGCCTAAATTATCTGTCTTTCTTTCTTTCTTTCAAAGACACCTCAGATTTATTTTTGAGATCACATTCCTTTGGTTAATTAAATAAATGACAAACTGAAAGAGTGAAAAAACATTCTTCTTACAGTAATTATGGGTTCAGGTCATAAACATGGTTATGCAATTAGGCCTAAGGACCCTCATGTTCGGATATATTTTGTTTATATTACTTTGCATTTGCTTCCATTCAGTTTTGTGTCCTTTCATTCTAGCACCTTGAAGAGATAAAACGTTTGCAGTTCCTCTTGATTTGAAGGTGCCATTCTCCAACTGCTCTGCTGAGTGTAAGCCAGGATATGTTCGGCAGCAGGAAGGCCAACATCAATGCTGTTTCACTTGTGTGGAATGCCCCAGTAACCAGTATGCCAACCACACAGGTAGAGAGCAACATCACCCACTCCAAAAATCCTGTAAAATCCTTGTGTGGATCTGCTGTAGGTGACCATGGGTTCTCCCCAACCCTTCAACCCCTATTTAGGCTATGTCTTGTTTTGTTTGGTCACAGTAACAGCATTTACAGCACCAGTTTAACAGCAGTACACCTGAAAGGAAAGGATTAAATAAACCTAGTTTAAAATTGTTCCCCCTCTCTCTTTCACATTTAGCTGACCTGTACTCATGTCTGAAGTGTGACAAGTATGAGTGGTCCGAGGTGGGAAGCACGTCATGCCAGACACGTTCCATGGAATACCTCCGTTTCTCTGATGGCTACTCCATTGTCCTCATGGTCTTTGTATCCTCCTTCATGCTCCTGTGTCTGGGGGTGGCCGTGCTGTTTGCCATGCACCGCTCCACGCCTGCAGTGCGGTCAGCAGGGGGCAGTATGTGCTTCCTGATGCTGGGCTACCTCGCCGCTTCCGCCACCAGAGTCTTCTTCTACTTTGACAAGCCAACATCTACCAACTGCATGGTCAGGAACATAGTATATGCCTTTTTCTACACTGTGTGCCAGTCCTGCCTTTTTGTCCGCTCCTTCCAGATCATCTGCATCTTCAAGATGGCCGCCCACCTGCCGAAAGCGCACGCATGGCGGATGAAGTACAACGGCCAGTGGTTGGTGGTGGCTGCCCTCTCTCTCCTCCAGCTCCTGTCCTGTACCGTCTGGATGGCCACCAGTCCCCCTTTACCAGTGGAAAAATACTCATTCAAATATCAGGTTGTCCTGCTCTGTCTTGTAAGTGATATGACCACAGCTTGCCTTTGTAATGGACTAATGTGGATCCTCAGTGGTCTTTGTTTCTGGTTCTCCTACATGGGAACAGACCTGCCCAAGAACTACAATGAGGCCAAAGCCATCACTTTCGGCATGGTGTTGTTTTGTCTAAGCTGGGCTGCTTACATCACAGCCTATGTGTTATCCCACAGCAAATACATACAGGTGGTGAAGATTGTGGTTGAGCTGAGCTGTTTGTATGGAATCCTGTTTTGTTACTTCATCCCAAAGTCCTTCATTATTGTCTTTCAGCCTCAAAAGAACACACAGGAGTATTTCCAAAACGCAATTCAGAGTTACACAAAAACCATTAGCAGAATGTAATTTGTTCATGGCTGAGTCATGCAGTTAATTATACAAATAGTAAACTGTGTAAAGAAAGTAGTTTGTTTCATTTTATTAATAGTATTGGTACTTTTATCATTATTTAATTTACTGTATTTTTACTCTCTCTTTTTAATTGTTCCGTTTAGTTTATTTAACTGACTTTTTCCATCTTTCTACAGCACTTTGTGCTATGTTGGTAAAAAGCTATAGGCCTATACATTAACTTATTATTATCATTGTTGTTATTTGTTATTATTATTATTACTATTATTTGTACTTTTACTTTATTCTTACTATTATTTATACTTATTCTACTATTATACTTTTGACAGGTGTATAACAGAACCATTAGCTTCATGTTCTGTATTATCAAACACTGGCTTTTCCACTTGTTTAAAGCTCTGTTCATGGTTTACATTTTAATACACAGTACTGTTTATATCAAGAACTGAGGGGAAGTAGGCTTCATCTTCAATCTTCACTTGGCAGAGGTGATGCAAACACACTTCTTTAGCATGTTTTGTTTGTTATGCTCTGTGTCCCAGTTTAAATAAATGCATTGTTGATCATATCTAGATGGCTATAAAATTGTGATTCTTCCAGTAGACGGAGTGAGTGAATGATTTGACTGAAACAAATAAAGCGGTCTTAAATATTTTTGCATGATATGAAAGAGTGGAAACCAAACAAGTGGTTGATTGCTGTTGGACAAGTGCAATTTGCAAACAGGAAAGATGATGTCAAGGTATATTTCAAGCACCCAAATTGATCTGCTGGTCAGACCCAAACCATCACACATCCTTCCACGACATGTAATGTGTGGTCTCGTAGACGTAATTGTGTGGCTTCTATGATTAAACATCAATACAGTGAGGTTGACTGTAGAAATGATGTAACTACTGATTTTATTAAACTGACATCATATTGATGATTCAACATTAAATACATTTATATTTAATTTATACTTATTTTAGTAGTTCAACCAGGGGTCCTTCTATCCAGACTGTAAAATATCCTCTGTTTTTTTTATGCAGACATAGGCCTGCCTAGATCCAGAGTTGTCCCTTGCATTATGTTCTTTGAACAGTTCCTGATTGATAGCTCTTCCAAACTTGTATCATTCAGCATTAATTGTAACTTTCTAGCACCAATGCACCCCATACCATCACGGATGCTGGCTTTTGAACTGTGCACTGATAGAAAGTTAAATGGTCCCTCTCCTATTTAGCACAGTGGATGTGGAGTGAGTCCATGATTTCCAAAATGAATA
Source organism: Alosa pseudoharengus (assembly GCF_046254945.1). Taxonomy (NCBI): domain Eukaryota; kingdom Metazoa; phylum Chordata; class Actinopteri; order Clupeiformes; family Clupeidae; genus Alosa; species Alosa pseudoharengus. Next base: position 18,733,079 of record NW_027468881.1, read on the forward strand.
TCAAATTTTAATTGGTCTGATCCCAGGACAGTTTTCCTCCTTACCTTCCCCTCCATTTAAGATGAGCTCGGTCCATGTGAGGACGGTGCCATGTCTGGATCATGGTTATGCTTTCTTCTTTTTGTTTGTTCTGAGTTTTAACCAGCATTTGTGGATGGAGTTTGCCTGATGTAGCCATACCCAAAATTCTATTCAGAATTTGAGTCTGGAACTGAAGCATTGGGACGTGATTATGGGGTGTGTTTCTACCGATACAGGGGAAAAATGCCTCTGCACACAATTGGATAGACCTAACCAATCAGAGCAACGAAATAGCCTACTGTGAATCTTGCAGAGAACGGTCAGAACATCCTTCCTCTTGACAAATGCCTTAATCGCTGTTTCCTGTTCTCTTTTTTTAAGTTATTGCTCCATCAATATCTTGTACAACAGACACGATAGTGACAGAAACGTGCAGCTTCTCTAGCGACAAGCTTTTTGCTGCAAACTAATGTGACTGAAGCACGCTCAGGTCACGTGAATGAATAGGCACCATTGCTTATCTGTCCATCATTGTATAAAGCCTGCCCGGATGATTTAATTGGTCCTAACGATTAGCAAGTTTTCATAAAGGCTTCTCAATGGAGCAAGTCCAGACCGAATTTCCCGACCTCAAAATCTGTGGGCAGGGTTAAATTCGGGCTGGCTTCCAGGCTAGGGTGGAGTAGCAAAATGTGTTTGTAGAGGTGTTTTCGTGAGGTCTCCAAACCTATTCTCAGTCTCAATTGAGATTTGAGAGGTGGTCTGGTGTCCCCATCTTTGCTTCTGACAGACTGCCTCTCTGGGATGCTCGTCTTATACCCAATCATGTTGCCAATTAACCAAAGTAGTGGTGAAATGTTCCTTCTTGTGTTTTCCTGCCTTTAGTTTCACCAGTCGCGTTGCTTGGCACCAAATTCAAAATAAGCTCTTTTTTTTTTCTCTCTCAACCAGGAATTTCATGACGGCCATGTCCGTCGTTGCCCCTTGCGTTGGCCGTGATGCCCCTTTGAAAATCAGAGGTTTACAGGCCACTGTGGCCTTGGTGTAGCATGGTGTTACCATCCTACGTACCTCCGGCCAAAATGATTTTGATTTCAGCCTTGCACGTAGTCTGGCCCAACCCACAGTATGCGGTTCGCGTACGACCGCGCCAATCAGCGAACAGTTGAATGATGACGCGGAACTTGCCTGCCGAGTTGCTTGTAGTCCAGCGAAGCTTGTAGTTCAACAGCATAGCAACAATGGCGACGGAGGAAGAGACGCTAGAAGCTATCCGCGAAGTTGTCTCAACTCTCGAGGGCATCACGCAATTAAAGCAGGAACAAGAGGCTTGTCTTTTCAATTTTATAAATGGCAAGAACGTCTTATAACTCTCCTTCCAACTGGCTTTGGGAAAAGTTTGATTTATCAGATGGTGATAGCTAAACCTAAACGCACAAGACGTACTACATGCATCACTACTTATCATGTTTTCAAATAAACGTTTGCTGCTCGTTATTCTCCCCCCTACTCTCAAATTACCTTAACAAAATCAATGCGGCATAGGCCTGAATGGAATGTTAGCTACTAGCTACCCTACCGAGCGGGGCTCAAGGCGAGGCGGTGTGTCTTGACGTGAGCTAGCCGGTTACCGAGCAGAGCTCAAGGCAAGGCTGCTGTGATTATGCTTGACTGGGACTAGCGGTAACCGAACTGGGCTCAAGGTAAACCGCTCCGTGTTTGTGTTTGACAGAAGCTAGCCTGAGGCCGAGCTGGGCTCCAGGCGAGGCTACCGTGCTTGTGGACAGTAACGTTAGCCAGTCACCGAGCATGGCCGAACAACTGTTAGTTTAACTGAGCAAGCTCCAGGTTAAATAACACGTAGGTCGTCAGTACAATCCAACTTATCCGAGAGTGTAGTCTGAACAGCCCGTGGAGAACGAAGTAAGCTCCGACGAAGTCACCGGGCTGCGTAGAACAAATATCGTCTGAGAAGAGATAAGAGGGAAAACTGGCGTGTGACAAGAGCTGATATAATCTCGGCGACGTGACGCTTTTGGTATACAACTCTCGGTCTGTGGCTGGCGCAAGTTAGAAATATATCCACTACGAAGAGACTTCCCTGGCGGTCAGGTAGCCTGCATACTAGCCAGCGGTCTGTTTACTACTGAGAGCAGAAGTGGGAAGCGTAAGAGCCTGAAGCGGAAGTGGTAAGCGTAAAAGCCTGAACTCCGGCGCACAGCATACGTCATTACCAAAGGTTGCTGATTGGTTAAGGGAACTCCAATGATTTTAAACCTCAAAATAAGCATATGCCCATTACGGAGACGGATTATTATTACATTGTTCCAGACTGTATGACGAAGAGAAACATAGTCACAGGCGGTAATGACCAGGCTAGCCTTGGTGCCCCCTTCTTTCAATTCTGGTTTTGTCCGACTAATCGCGTATTTTATTAGCCTATGGCCTGTCAAAATAATATTAGCATTCACAGCGCAAATTAATTTAGTCTTTTACGCATTGGAGAAAGTGACGTCCAAATTCAGAAAGAAAGTGCGTCCAAATTCACCCATTCTTCTCAGTTGAACTACTCGCGAAGTAGCCTACACATCATACAGACATCACAAGTATCACATCACATGAAAGAGCTTTTTCTCAGCTTTTAAACAATGTTAGTCGCTAATTGCTGTGGTGAATGGTTCGCGAGACCTGTGGCCTAAATAATATGATTAAATTGAATCATAAATTCTAGGTTCTGCGCCTATCTCCCTACCCATTCATCTCGGTGGAATACTTCACGAACCCTTCGTTCAACACATGACAAACCATATATCAAAATAAACAGCAGACCTTACCAAACACAAAGGTGTAAAGCAGCCCCCTGTACAGTTAGCCGTTCCAGAGTAATCCGGTTTTGAATTTGCAGCAAATTTCAACATGCATGCTCCAAATTTGGGCTAAAATTAGGCTTACATTTTTCTACATGATTACATAACAGGCCAAATACAAAATAAATGTTACAAATATCGCCTAGATATCGTAAATATTAAAATCAGAGGATATACAGCTGACTAAGCTGTGCTTAAATTGTTCAATACATGATTTCATAACAGGCCAAATATAAAATAAATGTTAAATATAGCCTAGATATCTGTAAATATTAGATGATCAGATGATTTACAGTTCTATGTAATATGTCATGTTTCATGTTAATGTAATGTTTTTGTTACAGTGAATAGGTATAGTTACTGTAACTTTGGCCTTGGTGCCCCCCACCAAATATGCCCAACTGAAGGCCAAGTGGCCTTGCCCCTAAAATGGTGAAATTCCAAGCCTGCTCTCAACACATTGTGTTTTTATTTACAGCATCCCAACTTTTATGCAGATTTGTAAATATACAGTAAATAATAATAATAAAAACAATCACATGATTTGTCATCTTTCTCACTTCCAGCAAAAGTATGCAAAAGCTCCTTCCCAGACTGTACATTGGGGATACATTTAATGATGCGTTGAAATGCAAATAGAACCAGTGCATAAGCGAGGTACACATGAGGTTTGCATGTCAATGACAGTGGATCTGCTCATCCATTTCCATCTCATCCATGGGAGGCACAGAGACAATGCAGCTGGCTTTCCTCACCATCTTCGTTATCTGTCTTCATAATGCTTGTTTCTGGGAGTGCTCTTGCCAAGCGTCTGATTTCAACCTTGATGGTGACTATCTGATCGGAGGTCTGTTCCCTGTTCACTATGCAGGACACTCAGACCAGCAAAGGAGACCTGTTGCTATCAAGTGCGATGAGTGAGTGCCTTATATTCACATTCATGTTTATAAACATTAAGATTTGAGTTTCATCCATTTAGCTCACCTGGCAGGGCTCATGGGTCATACAGTTTGACCCACAAGGAGCGCACAAACCTATGAATGGGCATATCTGTACTGCACTGCACTATACTGTAAGGCACCTATATTAATTGTTTGTGTAACCTGTGTTGCGCTGAACCTGCGCAGTTCAGCCTTGCACACGCCCGGACTTGAACCCGCGAAACATCAGCACCTCGGATCGGGAGTCAAGTGTGCTGACAATTGAGCTAAAAGCCCAGGCAAGCTTTCATACCAGCAGCACTCTTGAGGAGTCGGGGAGTGAGGTTTACCAACGTTCCACACGCACAGCTAAGCTAGCTGGCATCCATTACACATGCTTCATTAATTAATCCAAGGTTTTGCCAGTGGATGGTTCCGTTCAACATAAGAAAAGGCAATTTGTTGGTTGATGCATAAACTCCTTCCTTCACCCAAAAAATCTCTCTTATTTATGTGTACATATTAATAGAATATTAAAATGTGATCTGTGTCAAATCATTGTCATAATGACAAATAAACTTAATTTCATCCATTTCCCCTCTCTCCATCTCTCTCTGTCTGTCAATCTCCCTTGCTGCTGTGACAGAAAGTCATTCTTTCTGACTGGCTATCATTTGCTCCAGGTCATGAGGTTTGCCGTTGAGGAGATCAACAACTTGACCTCCCTCTTGCCAAACGTCTCCCTTGGTTACCAGCTCTTTGATCACTGCTCCAGCACCTACAACTTCCCCTCCAGCCTACAGTTCTTCTCCTCCCACAACGACTCCATCAAAGTCAGGGAAGACTACAACCGCTACCTGCCTAAAGTCATCGGTTTCACCGGCCCCTTGACCAGCTCAGAGAGTCTATCCCTTGCTCCCCTCTTCACGATGGACCTCATCCCAATGGTAGAGCATTCAGTCTTTGTTTTCTCTTACTCCAGCAATATGTTACTCTTTCAGCGCCTCCATGCTATGTAGTAGGGTTTTTTTTCTGCTTAGAGAAGTACTTTCCAGTTTCAAGTCTGCTTGATGTCTGAAACCTTTTGTTTTCAGTCTTGTGACAACAGTTCTATTTTTAGTTTTTTAAATACCCAGTAAAGTGTATTTAAAATGTATTCGTCTTTAGTGTCTTTGTATTTTCTGTTTTTGTAGATCAGTTATGGAGCCTCCAGTAGCATTTTCAGTGACAAACAACTGTATCCTTCATTCCTACGGACTGTACCAAGTAACAAAGACCAGATTGAACTTATCATTCAGATCATAAAGCATTTTGGCTGGAACTGGGTGGCTTTCATTGGCACTACATCCACTTACAGCCAGGATGGTTTTCAACTATTTTATGACCTGATTCAAAATGTAGGTATCTGTCTGGCTTACTACGAGATTCTGACTGACACATCACAATTAAACACAATATTTGAAACTATAGATATGCTCCACATAAAAGTCATAATCCTTTTCGTTGATGAGCTGAAGGCTGTGGAGGTCATCCATTTGGCAATACAACACAAATTTCAAAATAAAGTCTGGATTGCTGGAGAGGCCTGGTCCATGTACCAGCCTCTGACCAAACAGCAGGGGATTGAGACCATTGGCACCATCATTGGAGTGACACCACTTGTTGCTAAGCTCCCCGGCTTCAGCAACTTCATCCATCAGTCGAGAATGGGAGGCAACTGCAAGTCTTGCCACAGTGGGGCAGGCCTATCAGACGAAGCTGTTTGCAATCAGGACTGTGAGGCTTGTTCTTCACAAAGTGCTGAGGACATTATCAATGAGGGCAATGCTTACTCCTTCTCAGTGTATTCAGCTGTATACGTCATGGCGATGGCTTTACACAATGCTCTACAATGCAACCACTCAGGATGCGACACAAGTCGCACAGTCTATCCCTACATGGTAACTACCGTACCCTGTCCCCAATATGTTAAAGCTTTTGTAGTTGTTGCTGTGCTTATTACGATGAAGATCCTTGTTGAAAGTGTATGGAACATTTGAGGGAAACAGGGAAGAACTGAACTCCCTCAGCTGGCACTAACATGGTGATCTGTATCCTCATCTATTCTGATTCTAGCTTCTTCGTGAGATCAAACGCTTACCTAAGTTCTCCTTGAACCAATTGAATGTGTACTTTGATGAGAATGGCGACCCGCCAGCACATTACTCAGTCGTCTTCTGGAACACTGCTGACCACACAGTAAAGATCCAGCCGATTGGCACATGTGACAACCAACCGGTGGTGAACCTCTCTATTGATGACATGCAGATCCACTGGCATGGTGATGGCTTGGTGAGTCTGTCCATTGTGTGCACCACTCATTTTGTTTTATCAGTTGTACAGTGCGCAGATTCCTGAGATGAAAACCGGGGACATTTCCAGTTGGGCTTTCGATATCATTAAAATAGCTAATGTTTTATCTACAAAAAGGGTGGACAAAACTGGTTTTCATATATTTTGACTGGGAACAGGCCACCAAAAATGGACTGTCCCTGGAAAACGGGGAAGTCTGCTCATTTGCTAATAAACGGTCAAGGACAGAAAGCTTGAAGTAGTATGTAGTCACATCACATTAATTTCCCACAATTCATTCATATATAAATGTGTTTGTGCTACATGTAGGCCAATAGAGTTTTCCTGTTGCAGTGATACTTCTACTATTAATGTATTTATGATTTGAAGGTGCCATTCTCCAACTGCTCTGCTGAGTGTAAGCCAGGACATGTTCGGCAGCAGGAAGGCCAACATGAGTGCTGTTTTACTTGTGTGGAATGCCCCATTAACCAGTATACCAACCACACAGGTAGAGCAGCATCACCCACTAATCACGACTGCTTGGTCAACAGCTCTGCAGCTTCTCTTTCCTCTGCCTGCTCAGGTTTTATTGTACAGTTCAGTGCAAAAAATGCAAATCCTCTTTTTTAAACTTAGCTCATTACATCTGTTGAACTATTACTGATGCCCACTTTTTTATTGTAGTGTATGAAAAGGATGAATGCTAAGATAAACTGAACAAGATGGTCCTGAAAGGAATAGTTTAAGTTCTTTCTGGTGTTACTTTCCCGGTTGAGTGTGACTGAAGAGTGTGCAGTATCTAAAGCAAATGCTACAACAAACCTTTAAAATAATATTATAATACAGAAAACCTTACATGCTATATATCTTATTTGCCATCTACCCCAGAATTAGACAATAGGATACATCTGATAATGTCTCCACTTCCTATGAATAATGCTAAGCTAGGCTAGCGGTGTTAGGCTGGGTTATTACAAGCACAAAGAAAAGAAGGGTATGTATCCTTTTATCTTACTCTGAAGGAATTTTAGAGTTTTCTTCTAAATGTTATCTGAATGTGCACTCTGAGGCTTTTCCCAACTTCCCTTCAGCTGACCTCTACTCCCGTCTGACCTATGGAATGTATGAGTGGTCCGAGGCTGGAAGCACGTCATGCCAGAAACGTTCTGTGGCTAATGTGGAAGCACCTAATGATGTGCTACAAGCCCCAAAATATGAGGACTTAACCTGAAAGTGCGCTTAATTTGTGTTTCCTGTCTCTGCTTCCTGTTTCTTCTTCTAGCTGACCTCTACTCCTGTCTGAAGTGTGACCAGTATGAGTGGTCCGAGGCTGGAAGCACGTCATGCCAGAAACGTTCTGTGGAATTCCTCCACTTCTCCGACATCATCTCCATTCTAATCCTGCTCTCCACATCATCCTTCATGCTCCTGTGTCTGGGGGTGGCCGTGCTGTTTGCCATTCACTACTCCACGCCTGTAGTGCGGTCAGCAGGGGGCAGCATGTGCTTCCTGATGTTGGGCTGCCTCGCCGCGTCCTCCATAAGCATCTTCTTCTACTTTGGCGAGCCCTCAGCTCTGAGCTGCGCGCTTCAGAGCTGGACCTTTGTCTGCTTCTACACCGTGTTCTTGTCCTGCCTGACCGTCCGCTCCTTTCTGATCATGTGCATCTTCAAGATGGCCGTGTACCTGCCCAGAGCGCATGCGTTGTGGATGAAGTACAATGGGCAGTGGCTACTGGTGGCTGGGGTGTCTCTTCTCCAGCTCCTGCTCTGTGGAGTCTGGATAGCAAATCAGGCGACTCCAGAGAAAGACACAAAATCATTCAAAGACCAGCTCTTAATAATCTGCATTTTTAGAAATATGACTGCTCCCTTTTTATGTGTCATTTTAATGTGTATTCTCAGTGGCCTCTGTTTCTGCTTCTCCTACATGGGAACAGACCTGCCCAAGAACTACAATGAGGCCAAAGCCATCACTTTCAGCATGTTCCTGTTTTGTCTGAGCTGGGCTGTGTTCTTCACAGCCTCCTTGGTGTCCCATAGCAAGTATGTGCAGGTGATCAAGGCCCTGGTTGAGCTGAGCTGTTTGTATCCCATCATGTTCACTTACTTTATCCCTAAGTCTTTCATCATTGTCTTTCAGCCTGCAAAGAACACACAGGAGTATTTCCAAAATGCAATACAGAGTTACACTCAAACTGTCAGTAGAATGTAGATTTGGAATGGAGACTTTACAGATAGAATGCTGACATTCGAGTTCAATTTGTAAAATTGTTGTTGAGCAATTACCCCTTAACCAAACCCCCCTAACCTTTATCATACATTGTTGTTATAAGAATGTCAATTTGTTAATAATCTGACCGAATGTAGAGTATTTGATTGGTAGGAATACATTATAAATAACAATATGACATATGGCAACTTCTTCATACAGAATATTGTTTTGTTAATTGTGAAATAATACAAAGTAAAGGACAGCTGTTTTTCAAGGATCCTTCATATGAAAGTCTGTATCTATTAAACATTATAGGGCAGCCTGAGATGCATTTCAGGAAGAGAACCACATTGGCTGTGAAGGTTGAGCGTGCCTTGAACATAAAATGGTTGACTGTAAATGACTGTATATATACAGTATAAATACTGTATATATATATATATATATATATACCAGAGCTGTTTGGACCAATCAAATCGGGCTTTACTATGATGGACACACACAGGCATACAAGCACACACACACATAAAAACACACATAAACACACACACATGCACATAAACACACACACACCCCATTACCCCGACACACACACTCACAAGTCAACACCCTCACACCCTCATTTACATACTGTTGTGACCACTTGGCTCAGAGTGAGCACGACATGAAGGGGAGACCACACCAAAGTATATTGGTATATACGAAAGTATATTTATTAACTGAGTTATTTACAAGGTCAGTATGTGTAAGGAAAAGCAAAACTGTCGTGTATAGGTCAGCATGGATGTGTAGTGCAAAAGTAAAGGAACAGAGCTGCAGCCAGCCCTGCCAAGAGTGTGCTCGCGAGTGCAGTGCCAGAGGGGCCAAACCAACAGGAGAGCGCTGATTTTATGCACCCTCCAATTAGGCCATCAATTAGCCACCTCGCTAGAACCTCCACAGCTCCTCCTACAGGTCAAGACAGGAACAGACAAGATCAAGCCACACAATATCAGGGAGAATGAGGCAGACCCACCACGGTAGAGCTGGGGTGTCATAATACACAAAAGTTGCAAGAGTAGGGGATGGAGAAGGAGATGAAGACAAATTGACTAGCGTGATTTATTTTTGCGGAGAGAAGCTTCCTCTGAACCTGCTGGTTCGGGTGCAAAGAGACCTGTAACGCCTCCCGGAGGGGAGTGGGGTGGACAGTCAGTGGTTGGGGTGAGAACAGTCTTTGATGACGCTGCTTGCCTTACGCAAGCACCACTTGCCCTGGATGGCCTCGATGGAGGGGAGTGAGGAACCGGTGATGCGTTGGGCCACCCTCTGCAGTGCTTTCTGATCGGAGGCAGAGCAGATGCCATAACATACTGTGATACTGATAGTATATTTTTACTACCACATTTCTCTTAAGACTCAATCAGGACGATGCACGATCAGGATCCAGGCATTTATTCTTTTCAATGAGGGGCCAGTGCCCCTCAAGGGAGAAAAGTACATGTTTGTGTCAGCCCATCATGGATTTCACCAGATTCTCAATATTCTCTTCTAAAGACTACCGGAAGAGGCTGGCCTTTTATGCTCAATTTGCAAGGGTGTGGTTCACGTGGTGATCATAGGTACAACGTCCTCTGATTGGCTTTCTCTTCCCGCCGTTTCCGTCAGCCACACCCAGACACACCTACACACACCTACACACACCCACTTACTATTTCACATATTAGGAAGGCTCCTCAGGTAGAAATGTTATACAGGATGTTCTAAACATTCTTACACTTAATTCATTGTACTCCTTGTACTGAGACTATAAAAATGATACCAAACATGAATACATTTACAGTTAATGACACAAACATATAATTATGACCGCCGCGCAGCGAAGCGGCGGTCATATAGGTTTAGTCAGATTTTTTTTTTCTTTTTCGCATGCCCAAATTTCTGTCAATGATTCCCAGGACACTGAAAGACCGGGGTACACGAAACTTGGTGGGCATGTAACCCCACATGGATAGCATGGAACCATAGGAGGACCATTTTTTTTTTGTATGTTGATCTCAAGGGGCCATGTCAACCCATTCCATAATCACTCATTTCATGTATAGCGCCACCTAGTTAAACACAAAAAAGTAAAAATGAGGTGTTGTAATTGAAGGTATCTGTGACCTAACAAAGTCAAAACTGCACGAAATTGGAAGTGTAGGATCATTATGACACCCTCTGAATGCACGCCAAGTTTCATGGAATTCCGTTCATGGGGGGCCACACAATAAATTAATTTATGTTACTATACACCAACTGGCCTGTAGGTGGCCGGAGACAGTTTTCTGTGAATATCTCGAGAACCGTAGGGCCTAGGAGGTCCACCTTTTTTTTGTATGTTGGTCTTAAGGGGGCATGTCAACCCATCCCATTACCACTTATTTCATGTATAGCGCCACCTAGTTAAAAATTAAAAAGCAAAAAATTAGGTGTTTTCATCACAATATCTCTGGCTGACATGGTCAAAACTGCACGAAATTGAAAGTGTAGGATCTTTATGACACCCTCCGAATGCATGCCAAGTTTTGTGAACTTTCGTTCATGGGGGGCCTTACAATAAAATAATTGATGTGTACATTTAGTGACCGTACACCAACAAGGATTCCCGGGACACTGAAAGACCGGGGTACACGAAACTTGGTGGGCATGTAACCCCACATGGATAGCATGGAACCATAGGAGGACCATTTTTTTTTTGTATGTTGATCTCAAGGGGCCATGTCAACCCATTCCATAATCACTCATTTCATGTATAGCGCCACCTAGTTAAACACAAAAAAGTAAAAATGAGGTGTTGTAATTGAAGGTATCTGTGACCTAACAAAGTCAAAACTGCACGAAATTGGAAGTGTAGGATCATTATGACACCCTCTGAATGCACGCCAAGTTTCATGGAATTCCGTTCATGGGGGGCCACACAATAAATTAATTTATGTTACTATACACCAACTGGCCTGTAGGTGGCCGGAGACAGTTTTCTGTGAATATCTCGAGAACCGTAGGGCCTAGGAGGTCCACCTTTTTTTTGTATGTTGGTCTTAAGGGGGCATGTCAACCCATCCCATTACCACTTATTTCATGTATAGCGCCACCTAGTTAAAAATTAAAAAGCAAAAAATTAGGTGTTTTCATCACAATATCTCTGGCTGACATGGTCAAAACTGCACGAAATTGAAAGTGTAGGATCTTTATGACACCCTCCGAATGCATGCCAAGTTTTGTGAACTTTCGTTCATGGGGGGCCTTACAATAAAATAATTGATGTGTACATTTAGTGACCGTACACCAACAAGGATTCCCGGGACACTGAAAGACCGGGGTACACGAAACTTGGTGGGCATGTAACCCCACATGGATAGCATGGAACCATAGGAGGACCATTTTTTTTTTGTATGTTGATCTCAAGGGGCCATGTCAACCCATTCCATAATCACTCATTTCATGTATAGCGCCACCTAGTTAAACACAAAAAAGTAAAAATGAGGTGTTGTAATTGAAGGTATCTGTGACCTAACAAAGTCAAAACTGCACGAAATTGGAAGTGTAGGATCATTATGACACCCTCTGAATGCACGCCAAGTTTCATGGAATTCCGTTCATGGGGGGCCACACAATAAATTAATTTATGTTACTATACACCAACTGGCCTGTAGGTGGCCGGAGACAGTTTTCTGTGAATATCTCGAGAACCGTAGGGCCTAGGAGGTCCACCTTTTTTTTGTATGTTGGTCTTAAGGGGGCATGTCAACCCATCCCATTACCACTTATTTCATGTATAGCGCCACCTAGTTAAAAATTAAAAAGCAAAAAATTAGGTGTTTTCATCACAATATCTCTGGCTGACATGGTCAAAACTGCACGAAATTGAAAGTGTAGGATCTTTATGACACCCTCCGAATGCATGCCAAGTTTTGTGAACTTTCGTTCATGGGGGGCCTTACAATAAAATAATTTATGTGTACATTTAGTGACCGTACACCAACAAGGATTCCCGGGACACTGAAAGACCGGGGTACACGAAACTTGGTGGGCATGTAACCCCACATATATAGCATGGAACCGTAATTTTTCGTTTTGATCTGTAGCCCCCCCGCTGTACTGGACCCCCCGAAAGGAGGGTAGGGCAGACACAGTTTTCTGTGAATATCTTGAGAACCGTAGGGCCTAGGATGACCAATTTTTTCCGTATGTTTGCCTCCAGGGGTCATGTTAACCCATTCCATGTGGGACTAAACCTATATGACCGCCGCTTCGCTGCGCGGCGGTCATAATAACAAGTGCTGGCCAAGTGGTTTTAGTGTTTGCTGTGTGATCTGCAGATCCCAGTCCTGTGGTGTCGGTGAGGAATGGGACTCTTCGGGGTGCCTCCATGACTGTGAAAGGCTCCAATAAGCAGGTGCAGCAGTATTTGGGGATCCCCTTTGCCCGACCCCCTCTGGGGCCCCTGCGTCTGTCTGCCCCCCAGCCTGCAGAGTCCTGGGAGGGAGAGAGAGACGCCACCCAGCAGCCGCCCATGTGAGTCTGGCTCAATGCTCAAACATCAGCCAGCCATATCACAACATGTCGCCACCGTGTAAACCAACAGCCACTGGAATTTCAAAGCCATCGCTACTTGTCGTCTATCTGCTGTCAACAAACATATTAATTAAAAATGCAGTGCTTTGTAAACATTTCTTTGTCAGGTTTACCAAGATTTAGGTTAGAAGATGTAAACAGAGTCTTAGAAAAACCCACTCATATAACATCACAGTCCACATGAAGGCCAGGAACAGGAAGAGGTTTTACCCTAAGGTATCCTTAATAAGCCTGGACACTGAAATGCACTTTCCCCCCACAACAACCAGCATCCAAATAGGAAACAAATCCCTCGACCACAACTAGCATCCAACTAGGAATCAAATCCCTCCACAACAACCAGCATCCAACTAGGAAGCAAATCCCTCCTTTTATATACTGTTTTTTTTTTTCTCGCTCTCACATTTGTTCATGAAAAATGTTTTATATGTGATTTGTGGTTATTTATGCTTTCATGCCAGTCCCATGCTATTGATATATTATTATATTTTATTTGAGCATAGTATTATATTATTTAAAACTCCCACCTGCTCTTTACTTCTCCTATCTCTTCCACCTCCCCTCTCTCTTTCTCTCATTCTCTCTCTTTCCCCATCACTCTTTCTCTCACTCTCTGACAGGTGTCCTCAGCCTTTAGCTTTTGTCACCCACATAGCCAAAGTCATGGCATACAAGTTTGCCCTGCCTGGGGTGTCAGAGGACTGCTTATACCTCAACGTGTATACTCCTACTACTAACTCCTGCACTGGAGAAAAGCTGCCAGTAAGACCACATGTGCTAATTTATAGTTTAACATGCACCTTCAAGAGCTCATGAAGTACATTTTAGCACACCATGCAATGAACATATCCTTTGTAAAGCCAAGCTTTGCTCTTTATTATTTGTTTGTTTGTTGTGTTGTTTATTGTTTGTTTTTGTCTTCTGATGCTCAGGTCTTGGTGTGGATGCATGGAGGTGCTCTGTATTTGGGAGGAGCTGCCCAGTTTGATGGCTCTGTACTGGCAGCTTATCAAAATGTTGTCGTGGTAATCATTCGGTAATCATTAATGTAATGCTGAAGCTAGCGTAGGCTAGTGACTGCTGTGAATAGGGCAGCTGGCAACTAGGGAAAGACCTTGTGACAGCACGGAAAGACGGCTGACAGGAGGGAATAGACCCCGCCGGGGCTACAATGGGTTAGCAGCTCATTGTGGCAGTAGCCCAGGCTTCACTAAGCTATGGGCTGCACCCTACTAAGCTACAGTACGACATAATGAAAAAATACCCCTAGAGTCAGCGAGAGCAGGGGCGGAAGATGACTCACTTGTGATAGACATGGTTACTGACCCTGGAACGAATTTGATTACGAGTAAGGAAAACATGTTTGTGGAAGCCACTAGTTCAGAGAAAACTGAGAAAAAGCTGCAGATGTGTGTGTGTGATTGGCAGAAGGTTACAAGTCTAAAGGGCCTGAAAATTCATCAAGGGAAAAATAAGTGCTTGGTAGAGGGAACACAGGGTCCCCGCATTGATAGCTATTTCTTAAGAAGTGCATCAAGTCAGTCGGTTGAAGTTCAGCGACAGGAAGAAACCCACAGTTCGCAGGACATCAGTACCCCTGTTGTTGAGGAAAGTTCTAGCTCTGAGGCAGAAAGAGAGGCCAGTCAGCCAAGGAGGGAGAAGATTAATGGTCATAGGCCTGGGGTTAGATGGCCAGGCGCAGCAGAATGTAGAATGTGGGAAGATGTTAATAGTGATTTGGTCAGTATCCTGGGTCAGCTCAAGGGGATGGCTGAAAGCAAATTAGAGAAAATGGGAGACATTATTTATAGCTATGCTAAGGAAGGATTTGGGACTATTGAGAGAAGGACAAAACGGCAACATGAGATAGTTAAATCTAGGCGCCAGCAGGAGATAGATAAACTTATCAAGGAGAGGAGGCAGCTTAAGAAGCAGTGGAGAAAAGCTACAGATGATGAGAAGGAAGGTATTGACTGTCTACAGGCAGATGTGAGGGAGCGGTTGGTAGTGTTAAGAAGAGCTGAACATATTAGGAAAAATAGGAAGAAGAAATCACGAGCTCGACTAGCATTCTATAAAGACCCATTTAAGTTTGTTAAGTCTTTATTCGTAATGCAGAAGAGTGGTAGTCTTTTGGAACCTAAGCAGAAGCTTGAGGAGTATTTAGAGGGAGTGCACAAAGATGGGGAGAGGTTCAGAGAGATGGTACTTCCTGCTAATATCCCACCTATTGGTGAATTAAGTAGCCGATGCGACGATAGTCCACCAAGGTGGAAAGAGGTGCAAGAAGTAAATATAGCCGCAAGCGGCAATGGCGGGCCCGAGCACCTGCGGGCCGCAACCCGTGACATGTCGGAATCCAACAAAGCCCCGACGTGGTGCGTGTGTGAAATGTACATATTTGATGCGTGGGCTATTTGCTTTTGTATTTTATTTTCTGCCACATTTACTCGCTTGGCCAGGTGGGGGCGTAATGCAAGGCAGGCCCATTGGGTGTCATCATAATCATAATATATATTAACCTGAGAAATTTCAGACCATTCATTTTAAGCAAAAAACATTTCTGATACACTTTTTGGTTGGCCAGATGGTGGCGCTATGTTAGGCATTGAAATTACACATGTGAATATCATCACAATAATGATATCCAAAATGTTTGTACACTTTCAGATCAATCACTTAAGGCATTGTCCATTTCTGGCACATTTCCTGCTTGACCAGGTGGTGGCGCTATGCCAGGCAGGCCCATTGGGTGTCTGGATATCATCATAATCATAATATCTATTAACCTGAGAAGTTTCAGACCATTTATTCAAAGCATAGAGCATTTCTGGCACATTTCCTGCTTGGCCAGAAGGTGGCGCTATGCTAGGCCTGTGAATTACGCATGTGAATATCATCACAATAATGATATCCAATATTTTATAAAGTTTCAGATCAATCACTTAAGGCATTTTCCATTTCTGGCACATTTCCTGCTTGGCCAGGTGGTGGCGCTATGCCAGGCAGGCCCATTTGGTGTCTGGATATCATCATAATCATGATATCTATTAACCTGAGAAGTTTCAGACCATTCATTCAATGCACTGTGATTTATGACACATTTCCTGTTTATGTGGTGAGATATTAAAATCATATCAAATATATTACAACATTCAAAAATACCTTCACAATTTAACATCAGCGACATCTTGGCATAATGTTTGCCAAATTTCAAATGAATCTGACAAACCGTCTAGGAGGAGTATGTTCAAATTGATCATATGACATCAGTATAATTGTCATTCTTTCTGTTGCCAGTTGGTGGCGCTATGCCAAACATGCATTATGGGCATGTGAATATTATCATTAACATGGTCTTCCATGACCTGTGAAATTTAAAACATTTCAAGCCATGCATGGTTAATTATGACACATTTATTGTTTATGTGGAAGGGTATTAAAATTAATAATTTCGCCATTTTGTCAAATTACAACATATCAAAAAAACGCTTCACAATTTATCATCAGGAACATCTCGGCGTCATGTATACCAACTTTGACATGAATTGGATCAACCGTCTAGGAGGAGTACGTTAAAATTGATCATGTCCACAACGCACAAAATCTCAATTACCTCACTTCCTGTGGGCGTGGCTAATGGCATGTTAATACAAAAGTTGTTTGTTTTTGGGAGTTACATACACCTACCAAATTTGGTGTGTGTATCTAAAACTATATGCCAACCACAAGTCACAGTGACATAAGGGGGCGCTATGGAGTTGCTGGGCAACGCCCAGTGCCAAGCTTTTATCCCTGTCTATTCACTGCATCACTAGATGTGTGTGCCAAATTTCAAGACTTTTCGATTATGTTAACCACCTCAAAATATTTGCCAACCACGGGATCAGTCAAATAAGGGGGCGCTAGCGAGTCCCTGGGCCACGCCCGGGGTCAAGCTCTTGTACCTAACTGCGATGTGTGACACCTGACGTGTGTACCAAATTTCAAGAGTTTTCGACCATGTTAACCACCTCAAAAACAGGAAAGCAAAAAAGTAGAATAACAATAATAATAATAAATATAGCCGCAATGTCGGAATCCAACAAAGCACCGACGTGGTGCGTTTGTGAAATGTACATATTTGATGCGTGTGCTATTTGCTTTTGTATTTTATTTTCTTCCACATTTACTCGCTTGGCCAGGTGGGGGCTTAATGCAAGGCAGGCCCATTGGGTGTCATCATCAGTGTTGGGTGTAACGCGTTACAAAAGTAATGTAATTACTGTAATATATTGCTGTTTGCGGTAACGTGGTAATGTAAGGCATTACAAAAAAAAATTGGGTAATATTTTACTCGGTACAAACTTCAGTAACGCGCGTTACAATGCATTTAACCCGAAATTAAGTGGTGTTTTGTTTTGATACATATTTGCCACCACACCACGGGAGAACAACAGAGGAGAAAAAATCAGCGCAAAATAGTAGAACGTTATCTCCTGATACTGGTTGAATATGATTGCTGCAGCAAACTCGCAGGCGGACTCTATTTGCGGGATGGACATAAGCCTACGCTCATTATTTTCAGCTTGTCAGAGACAAGGCTATGAAGAACATAATAGTTAGTGCACTTTGTGTGTGAAACCGAAAGATCTCTCTATGCCTCGCGAAATAGCACAAGTAAATTAATGAAACATCTAAAGTAGTGCCACGCTAATCTTTTTGATTCTTGATAAAACACAAACTATGCTGTTGTGCATGTCAGCTTTGTGCTGTGAACTTGAATTGAAGAGAATAACGGGATAGAAATGCAGAAAAAGATTGTGTAGCCTGGCAGTGCCACCGCTCCCACCACGCGCATCACGCACTTTGCGTTGGGCACCAAAGGACAGAGGGGGCACCCAAATGTAACCAATGAATAGTAGCTTTATTACAAACTGCGTTTCACTCTTCATCAATAACGTTTACAATGTCAAAATGCACTAACACGATGTTACATGCAAGTTTGATACCTTTTGGGTTCTCTCAATCACCACGTTGTAGCCTACTAGAATTGGTGGGTCTTCAATAATTCGTTTTCCAAGCATTTAGGCTACATGAAGCACATGATATGCTGAGTCGACTGAAACGCATTCCATTCAGATAGCTAGGTGGATACCAGGCTCATAATTCACTTGTATTCGCAAAACGAAATGTGAAGCAACATGTCATTGCATACTTCCATTTCCAAAGCAATGAAGGTTGCTTCAAACAACTTAACATTGTGCATATTATTGTTAATATTGTGCTATCAATGTAACTCAAACAAATAAGGCTTGTAGCCTAAACAAGAGCTGGCAAAAGGGCATTATGACAACGTAAAGATCAATGCTCTTAAAGTGACAGTGCACCATTTATAGGTAAAACATAATTTCTTCAGAAATTAATGTTTAAAAACTCACAGGTGTTTGAGTGTTTGAGTTATCATTTAAATGTCACTCACTCAAAGCCACTCACTTAGGGCACCAAAATGGCCAGCAGGCCACCATCTTGACATGTCTTTATTAAAGGAACCGTATGTAAAAAATGTATTTCAATGAATCATAAAATTGCCCTGATATGTCACTAGACATTAAGATATCATGTTCATTTCAAATACTTATATCACTGACAACAGTAGTCTGGCCAGGATATTGTCATTTAAAAAGTGAAGTTGCAGCCCTCAACTGATGTTGATGTTGTCATGTTGTGTTTTGGCCTAATGCGCCACCCTCCACCTATCTACTAATCACAAAGTCAGTAGTGTTTCGTCATCCGGTTGCCAACTCTGCCAGTCAGAGGGGAGGGGAAGGGGATACACCGCTCTACAGTAATTTGAAAGTGATTGTAGTACCAGTTTTGGCCACAATCTTACATACGGTTCCTTTAAGCTTTGATTTACAATATAGTAGGCTCTCTATTGATTTTAATGAGTAGGCCTAGGCCTTAAAGTTACAGTATTTCTATCACAATTTAGCAGACTTTGACCTTTTGTCGGTTTTTAACAAAATTCTGACTATGATGTTCCTTGTATTGCATCATGAGCACTGCGCCTATTGCATTCTACTGTTGTTAGCCTTAAACCTAGCTCACTCATTATGCTAAACCACATCTCCCTCCATTGGAAGAGCAAGCTGCATTGAGCGTAATAAACTGCATTTAGAATGGCAAATCCATATTTCTAGATATTTTGGTGAAAGTAACTTAAAAGTAATGCAATAGTAGTGTAATGCCTTACAATTCAGAGACAGTAATATTATAATGTAACAAATTACTTTTAAAAGACAGTAATAAGTAATACATAATACATTATGATTTTGAAGTAACTTGCCCAACACTGGTCATCATAATCATAATATATATTAACCTGAGAAATTTCAGACCATTCATTTTAAGCAAATAACATTTCTGATACACTTTTTGGTTGGCCAGATGATGGCGCTATGTTAGGCATGGAAATTGCACATGTGAATATCATCACAATAATGATATCCAAAATGTTTGTAAACTTTCAGATTAATCACTTAAGGCATTGTCCATTTCTGGCATATTTCCTGCTTGACCAAGTGGTGGCGCTATGCCAGGCAGGCCCATTGGGTGTCTGGATATCATCATAATCATAATATCTATTAACCTGAGAAGTTTCAGACCATTTATTCAAAGCATAGAGCATTTCTGGCACATTTCATGCTTGGCCAGAAGGTGGCGCTATGCTAGGCCTGTGAATTATGCATGTGAATATCATCACAATAATGATATCCAATATTTTATAAAGTTTCAGATCAATCACTTAAGGCATTGTCCATTTCTGGCACATTTCCTGCTTGGCCAGGTGGTGGCGCTATGCCAGGCAGGCCCATTTGGTGTCTGGATATCATCATAATCATGATATCTATTAACCTGAGAAGTTTCAGACCATTCATTCAATGCACTGTGATTTATGACACATTTCCTGTTTATGTGGTGAGATATTAAAATCATATCAAATATATTACAACATTCAAAAATCCATTCACAATTTAACATCAGCAACATCTTGGCATAATGTTTGCCAAATTTCAAATGAATCTGACAAACCGTCTAGGAGGAGTATGTTCAAATTGTTCATGTGACATCAGTATAATTGTCATTCTTTCTGTTGCCAGTTGGTGGCGCTATGCCAAACATGCATTATGGGCATGTGAATATTATCATTAACATTGTCTTCAATGACCTGTGAAATTTAAAACATTTCAAGCCATGCATGGTGAATTATGACACATTTATTGTTTATGTGGAAGGGTATTAAAATGAATAATTTCGCCATTTCGTCAAATTACAACATATCAAAAAAAAACTTCACAATTTATAATCAGGAACATCTCGGCATCATGTATACCAACTTTGACATGAATCGGAGCAACCGTCTAGGAGGAGTACGTTAAAATTCATCATGTCCACAACGCACAAAATCTCAATTACCTCACTTCCTGTGGGCGTGGCTAATGGCATGTTAATACAAAAGTTGTTTGTTTTTGGGAGTTACATACACCCACCAAATTTGGTGTGTGTATCTAAAACTATATGCCAACCACAAGTCACTGTGACGTAAGGGGGCGCTATGGAGTTCCTGGGCAACGCCCGGTGCCAAGCTTTTATCCCTGTCTATTCACTGTACCACTTGATGTGTGTGCTAAATTTCATGCGTTTTCGACTATGTTAACCACCTCAAAATATTTGCCAACCACGAGATCAGTCACCTAAGGAGGCGCTAGCGAGTCCCTGGGCCACGCCCGGGGTCAAGCTCTTGTACCTAACTGTGATGCATGACACCTGACGTGTGTGCCAAATTTCAAGAGGTTTCGACCATGTTAACCACCTCAAAAACAGGAAAGCAAAAAAGTGAAATAACAATAATAATAATAAATATAGCCGCAAGCGGCAATGGCGGGCCCGAGCACCTGCGGGACGCAACCCGTGACATGTCGGAATCCAACAAAGCACCGACGTGGTGCATTTGTAAAATGTACATATTTGATATGTGTGTTATTTGTTTTTGCATGTTATTTTCTGGCACATTTACTTGCTTGGCCAGGTGGGGCAATATGCAAGGCAGGCCCATTGTGTGTCATCATAATCATAATATATATTAACCTGAGAAATTTCAGATTATTCATTTTAAGCAAAGAACATTTTTGATACACTTTTTGGCAAGATGGTGGCGCTATATTAGGCATGTGAATTACACATGTGAATATCATCACAATAATGATATCCAATATTTTGTAAAGTTTCAGATCAACCAATAAAGGCATTACCAATTTCTGGCACATTTTCCTGCTTGGCCAGGTGGTGGCGCTATGCCAGGCAGGCCCATAGGGTGTCTGGATATCATCATAATTATAATATCTATTAACCTGAGAAGTTTCAGACCATTCATTCAAAGCATAGAGCATTTCTGGCATATTTCCTGTTTGGCCAGATGGTGGCGCTATGCTATGCATGTGAATTATATGTGTGAATATCATCACAATAATGATATCCAATATTTTATAAAGTTTCAGATCAATCACTTAAGGCATTGTCCATTTCTGGCACATTTCCTACTTGGCCAGGTGGTGGCGCTATGTCAGGCAGGCCCATTGGGTGTCTGGATATCATCATAATCATAATATCTATTAACCTGAGAAGTTTCAGACCATTCATTCAATGCACTGTGATTATATGACACATTTCCAGTTTATATGGTGAGATATTAAAATCATGACATATTACAACATATCAAAAATCCCATCGCAATTTAACATCAGCAACATCTTGGCATAATGTTAGCCAAATTTCACATGAATCCGGCAAACCGTCTAGGAGGAGTATGTTAAAATTGATCATGTAACATCAATGTAATTGCCATTCTTTCTGTTGCCAGGTGGTGGCGCTATGCCAAATATACATTATGGGCATGTGAATATCATCACTACCATGGTATTCAAAGACCTGTGAAATGTAAAACATTTCAAGCCATGCATGGTGAATTAAGACACATTTATTGTTAACGTGGAAGGGTATTAAAATTCATAGTTTCGCCATTTCGTCAAATTACAACATATCAAAAAAAGCTTCACAATTTAGAATCAGAAGCATATTGGCATCATGTATACCAACTTTCACATGAATCGGATCAATCGTCTAGGAGGAGTACATTAAAATTGATCGATCATGTCCACAATGCACAAAATCCCAATTACCTCACTTCCTGTGGGCGTGGCTAATGGCATGTTAATACAAAAGTAGATTGTTTTTGGGAGTTACACACACCCACCAAATTTGGTGTGTGTATCTAAAACTATATTCCAACCACAAGTCACAGTGACATAAGGGGGCGCTATGTAGTTCCTGGGCCAAGCCCAGTGCCAAGGCTTTTCCCCTGTGTATTCATGGTACCTCTTGACGTGTGTGCCAAATTTCATGCGTTTTCACCGATGGGAAGAACGTCTTCTGGCATCACAATTCATCACATTTTTGTCTGCACAAAATCCCAAATACCTCACTTCCTGTTGGGTGTGGCTAATGCATTGCACATACGAAAGTTGTTCATCTTGGGGAGATACACATACCTACCGAATTTGATGCGTCTAGCTGAAAGTATGTGCCAACCACTGCCTCAATCACCTAAGGGGGCGCTACTGAGTCCCTGGGCCACGCCCAGGGCCAAGCTCTTGTACCTAACTGCTTTGCGTGACACCTGATATGTGTGCCAAATTTCAAGCGTTTTCGACGATGTTAACCACCTCAAAAAAGGAAAACGCTCTGAGACAAAGTTAATATAATAATAATAATAATAATAATAATCCTTACAAAAACAATAGGGCCTTGCGCCCTTCGGTGCTCGGGCCCTAAATATAGCCGCAAGCGGCAATGGCGGGCCCGAGCACCTGCGGGCCGCAACCCATGACATTTCAGAATCCAACAAAGCACCGATGTGGTGCATTTGTAAAATGTACATATTTGATGTGTGTGTTATTTGTTTTTGCATGTTATTTTCTGGCACATTTACTTGCTTGGCCAGGTGGGGCAATATGCAAGGCAGGCCCATTGTGTGTCATCATAATCATAATATATATTAACCTGAGAAATTTCAGATTATTCATTTTAAGCAAAGAACATTTTTGATACACTTTTTGGCCAGATGGTGGCGCTATATTAGGCATGTGAATTACACATGTGAATATCATCACAATAATGATATCCAATATTTTGTAAAGTTTCAGATCAACCAATAAAGGCATTACCAATTTCTGGCACATTTTCCTGCTTGGCCAGGTGGTGGCGCTATGCCAGGCAGGCCCATAGGGTCTCTGGATATCATCATAATTATAATATCTATTAACCTGAGAAGTTTCAGACCATTCATTCAAAGCATAGAGCATTTCTGGCATATTTCCTGTTTGGCCAGATGGTGGCGCTATGCTAGGCATGTGAATTATATGTGTGAATATCATCACAATAATGATATCCAATATTTTATAAAGTTTCAGATCAATCACTTAAGGCATTGTCCATTTCTGGCACATTTCCTACTTGGCCAGGTGGTGGCGCTATGTCAGGCAGGCCCATTGGGTGTCTGGATATCATCATAATCATAATATCTATTAACCTGAGAAGTTTCAGACCATTCATTCAATGCACTGTGATTATATGACACATTTCCAGTTTATATGGTGAGATATTAAAATCATGACATATTACAACATATCAAAAATCCCTTCGCAATTTAACATCAGCAACATCTTGGCATAATGTTAGCCAAATTTCACATGAATCCGACAAACCGTCTAGGAGGAGTATGTTAAAATTGATCATGTAACATCAATGTAATTGCCATTCTTTCTGTTGCCAGGTGGTGGCGCTATGCCAAATATACATTATGGGCATGTGAATATCATCACTACCATGGTATTCAAAGACCTGTGAAATTTAAAACATTTCAAGCCATGCATGGTGAATTAAGACACAATTATTGTTAACGTGGAAGGGTATTAAAATTCATAGTGTCGCCATTTCGTCAAATTACAACATATCAAAAAAAGCTTCACAATTTAGAATCAGAAGCATATTGGCATCATGTATACCAACTTTCACATGAATCGGATCAATCGTCTAGGAGGAGTACGTTAAAATTGATCATGTCCACAATGCACAAAATCCCAATTACCTCACTTCCTGTGGGCGTGGCTAATGGCATGTTAATACAAAAGTTGATTGTTTTTGGGAGTTACACACACCCACCAAATTTGGTGTGTGTATCTAAAACTATATGCCAACCACAAGTCACAGTGACATAAGGGGGCGCTATGGAGTTCCTGGGCCAAGCCCAGTGCCAAGGCTTTTCCCCTGTGTATTCATGGTACCTCTTGACGTGTGTGCCAAATTTCATGCGTTTTCACCGATGGGAAGAACGTCTTCTGGCATCACAATTAATCACATTTTAGTCCGCACAAAATCCCAAATACCTCACTTCCTGTTGGGCGTGGCTAATGCATTGTACATACGAAAGTTGTTCATCTTGGGGAGATACACACACCTACTGAATTTGATGCGTCTAGCTGAAAGTATGTGCCAACCACTGCCTCAATCACCTAAGGGGGCGCTACTGAGTCCCTGGGCCACGCCCAGGGCCAAGCTCTTGTACCTAACTGCTTTGCGTGACACCTGATATGTGTGCCAAATTTCAAGAGTTTTCGACCATGTTAACCACCTCAAAAAAGGAAAACGCTCTGAGACAAAGTTAATATAATAATAATAATAATAATAATAATCCTTACAAAAACAATAGGGCCTTGCGCCCTTCGGTGCTCGGGCCCTAAATATAGCCGCAAGCGGCAATGGCGGGCCCGAGCACCTGCGGGCCGCAACCCGTGACATGTCGGAATCCAACAAAGCACCGACGTGGTGCATCTGTGAAATGTACATATTTTATGCGTGTGCTATTTGTTTTCGTATTTTATTTTCTGGCACATATCCTGCTTGACCAGGTGGTGGCGCTATGCCAGGCAGGCCCATTGGGTGTCTGGATATCATCATAATCATAATATCTATTAACCTGAGAAGTTTCAGACCATTTATTCAAAGCATTGAGCATTTCTGGCACACTATCTGCTTGGCCAGATGGTGGCGCTATGCTAGGCCTGTGAATTACGCATGTGAATATCATCACAATAATGATATCCAATATTTAATAAACTTTCAGATCAATCACTTAAGGCATTGTCCATTTCTGGCACATTTCCTGCTTGACCAGGTGGTGGCGCTATGGCAGACAGGCCCATTGGGTGTCTGGATATCATCATAATCATAATATCTATTAACCTGAGAAGTTTCAGACCATTTATTCAAAGCATTGAGCATTTCTGGCACATTTCCTGCTTGGCCAGATGGTGGCGCTATGCTAGGCCTGTGAATTACGCTTGTGAATATCATCACAATAATGCTATCCAATATTTTATAAAGTTTCAGATCAATCACTTAAGGCATTTTCCATTTCTGGCACATATCTTGCTTGGCCAGGTGGTGGCGCTATGCCAGGCAGGCCCATTGGGTGTCTGGATATCATCATAATCATGATATCTATTAACCTGAAAAGTTTCAGACCATTCATTCAATGCACTGTGATTTATGACACATTTCCTGTTTATGTGGTGAGATATTAAAATCATATCAAATATATTACAACATTCAAAAATCCCTTCACAATTTAACATCAGCGACATCTTGGCATAATGTTTGCCAAATTTCAAATGAATCTGACAAACCGTCTAGGAGGAGTATGTTCAAATTGATCATGTGAAATCAGTATAATTGTCATTCTTTCTGTTGCCAGGTGGTGGCGCTATGCCAAACATGCATTATGGGCATGTGAATATTATCATTAACATGGTCTTTAATGACCTGTGAAATTTAAAACATTTCAAGCCATGCATGGTGAATGATGACACATTTATTGTTCATGTGGAATGGTATTAAAATTAATAATTTCGCCATTTCGTCAAATTACAACATATCAAAAAAAGGCTTCACAATTTATGATCAGGAACATCTCAGCGTCATGTATACCAACTTTGACATGAATCGGATCAACCGTCTAGGAGGAGTATGTTAAAATTGATCATGCCCACAACGCACAAAATCTCAATTACCTCACTTCCTGTGGGCGTGGCTAATGGCATGTTAATACAAAAGTTGATTGTTTTTGGGAGTTACACACACCCATCAAATTTGGTGTGTGTATCTAAAACTATATGCCAACCACAAGTCACTGTGACGTAAGGGGGCGCTATGGAGTTCCTGGGCAACGCCCGGTGCCAAGCTTTTATCCCTGTCTATTCACTGTACCACTTGATGTGTGTGCTAAATTTCATGCGTTTTCGACTATGTTAACCACCTCAAAATATTTGCCAACCACGGGATCAGTCACCTAAGGGGGCGCTAGCGAGTCCCTGGGCCACGCCCGGGGTCAAGCTCTTGTACCTAACTGCGATGCATGATACCTGACGTGTGTGCCAAATTTCAATAGGTTTCGACCATGTTAACCACCTCAAAAACAGGAAAGCAAAAAAGTGGAATAACAATAATAAATATAGCCGCAAGCGGCAATGGCGGGCCCGAGCACCTGCGGGCCGCAACCCGTGACATGTCGGAATCCAAAAAGGCACTGACATGGTGCATTTGTGAAATGTACATGATGCCTGTGCTATTTGTTTTTTGTATTTTATTTTCTGCCACATGTACTTGCTTGGCCAGGTGGGGGCGTAATGCAAGGCAGGCCCATTGGGTGTCATCATAATCATAATATATATTAACCGGAGAAATTTCAGACCATTCATTTTAAGCAAAGAACATTTCTGATACTCTTTTTGGTTGGCCAGATGGTGGCACTATGTTAGGCATGAAAATTACACATGTGAATATCATCACAATAATGATATCCAAAATGTTTGTAAACGTTCAGATCAATCACTTAAGGCATTGTCCATTTCTGGCACATTTCCTGCCTGACCAGGTGGTGGCGCTATGCCAGGCAGGCCCATTGGGTGTCTGGATATAATCAAAATCATAATATCTATTAACCTGAAAAGTTTCAGACCATTTATTCAAAGCATAGAGCATTTCTGGCACATTCCCTGCTTGGCCAGAAGGAGGCGCTATGCTAGGCCTGTGAATTACGCATGTGAATATCATTACAATAATGATATCCAATATTTTATAAAGTTTCAGATCAATCACTTAAGGCATTGTCCATTTCTGGAACATTTCCTGCTTGGCCAGGTGGTGGCGCTATGCCAGGCAGGCCCATTGGGTGTCTGGATATCATCATAATCATAATATCTATTAACCTGAGAAGTTTCAGACCATTCATTCAATGCACTGTGATTTATGACACATTTCCTGTTTATGTGGTGAGATATTAAAATCATATCAAATACATTACAAAATTCAAAAATCCATTCACATTTTAACATCAGCGACATCTTGGCATAATGTTTGCCAAATTTCAAATGAATCTGACAAACCGTCTAGGAGGAGTATGTTCAAATTGATCATGTGAAATCAGCATAATTGCCATTCTTTCTGTTGCCAGTTGGTGGCGCTATGCCAAACATGCATTATGGGCATGTGAATATTATCATTAACATGGTCTTTAATGACCTGTGAAATTTAAAATATTTCAAGCCATGCATGGTGAATTATGACACATTTATTGTTTGTGTGGAACGGTATTAAAATTAACAATTTCGCCATTTTGTCAAATTACAACATATCGAAAAAAAACTTCACAATTTATAATCAGGAACATCTCGGCATCATGTATACCAACTTTGACATGAATCGGATCAACCGTCTAGGAGGAGTACGTTAAAATTGATCATGTCCACAACGCACAAAATCTCAATTACCTCACTTCCTGTGGGCGTGGCTAATGGCATGTTAATACAAAAGTTGTTTGTTTTTGGGAGTTACATACACCCACCAAATTTGGTGTGTGTATCTAAAACTATATGCCAACCACAAGTCACTGTGACGTAAGGGGGCGCTATGGAGTTCCTGGGCAACGCCCGGTGCCAAGCTTTTATCCCTGTCTATTCACTGTACCACTTGATGTGTGTGCTAAATTTCATGCGTTTTCGATTATGTTAACCACCTCAAAATATTTGCCAACCACGGGATCAGTCACCTAAGGGGGCGCTAGCGAGTCCCTGGGCCACGCCCGGGGTCAAGCTCTTGTACCTAACTGCGATGCATGACACCTGACGTGTGTGCCAAATTTCAAGAGGTTTCGACCATGTTAACCACCTCAAAAACAGGAAAGCAAAAAAGTGGAATAACAATAATAATAATAATAATAATCCTTACAAAAACAATAGGGCCTTGCGCCCTTCGGGTGCTCGGGCCCTAATAATAAATATAGCCGCAAGCGGCAATGGCGGGCCCGAGCACCTGCGGGCCGCAACCCGTTACATTTCAGAATCCAACAAAGCACCAACGTGGTGCATTTGTAAAATGTACATATTTGATGTGTGTGCTATTTGTTTTTGCATGTTATTTTCTGGCACATTTACTTGCTTGGCCAGGTGGTGGCGCTATGCCAGGCAGGCCCATAGGGTCTCTGGATATCATCATAATTATAATATCTATTAACCTGAGAAGTTTCAGACCATTCATTCAAAGCATAGAGCATTTATGACATATTTCCTGTTTGGCCAGATGGTGGCGCTATGTTAGACATGGAAATTAGACATGTGAATATCATCACAATAATGACATCCAATATTTTGTAAAGTTTCAGATCAACCAATAAAGGCATTACCAATTTCTGGCACATTTTCCTGCTTGGCCAGGTGGTGGCGCTATGCCAGGCAGGCCCATAGGGTCTCTGGATATCATCATAATTATAATATCTATTAACCTGAGAAGTTTCAGACCATTCATTCAAAGCATAGAGCATTTCTGGCATATTTCCTGCTTGGCCAGATGGTGGCGCTATGCCAGGCAGGGCCGTTGGGTGTCTGTATATCATTATAATCATGATATCTATTAACCTGAGAAGTTTCAGACCATTCATTCAATGCACTGTGATTTATGACACATTTCCTGTATACCTGCTTGACCAGGTGGTGGCGCTATGCCAGGCAGGCCCGTTGGGTGTCTGGATATCATCATAATCATGATATCTATTAACCTGAGAAGTTTCAGACCATTCATTCAATGCACTGTGATTTATGACACATTTCCTGTTTATGTGGTGAGATATTAAAATCATATCAAATATATTACAACATTCAAAAATCCATTCACAATTTAACATCAGCGACATCTTGGCATAATGTTTGCCAAATTTCACATGAATCTGACAAACCGTCTAGGAGGAGTATGTTCAAATTGATCATGTGACATCAGTATAATTGTCATTCTTTCTGTTGCCAGTTGATGGCGCTATGCCAAACATGCATTATGGGTATGTGAATATTATCATTAACATGGTCTTTAATGACCTGTGAATTTTAAAACATTTCAAGCAATGCATGGTGAATTATGACACATTTACTGTTTGTGTGGAAGGGTATTAAAATTAATAATTTTGCCATTTCGTCAAATTACAACATATCAAAAAAAGGCTTCCCAATGTATAATCAGGAACATCTCGGCGTCATGTATACCAACTTTGACATGAATCGGATCAACCGTCTAGGAGGAGTACGTTAAAATTGATCATGTCCACAACGCACAAAATCTCAATTACCTCACTTCCTGTGGGCGTGGCTAATGGCATGTTAATACAAAAGTTGTTTATTTTTGGGAGTTACATACACCCACCAAATTTGGTGTGTGTATCTAAAACTATATGCCAACCACAAGTCACAGTGACATAAGGGGGCGCTATGGAGTTCCTGGGCAACGCCCGGTGCCAAGCTTTTATCCCAGTCTATTCACTGTACCACTTGATGTGTGTGCTAAATTTCATGCGTTTTCGATTATGTTAACCACCTCAAAATATTTGCCAACCACGGGATCAGTCACCTAAGGGGGCGCTAGCGAGTCCCTGGGCCACGCCCGGGGTCAAGCTCTTGTACCTAACTGCGATGCATGACACCTTATGTGTGTGCCAAATTTCAAGAATTTCCGACCATGTTAACCACCTCAAAAACAGGAAAGCAAAAAAGTGGAATAACAATAATAATAATAATAATAATCCTTACAAAAACAATAGGGCCTTGCGCCCTTCGGTGCTCGGGCCCTAATAATAATCCTTACAAAAACAATAGGGCCTTGCGCCCTTCGGTGCTCGGGCCCTAAATATAGCCGCAAGCGGCAATGGCGGGCCCGAGCACCTGTGGGCCGCAACCCGTGACATTTCAGATTCCAACAAAGCACCGACGTGGTGCATTTGTAAAATGTACATATTTGATGTGTGTGCTATTTGTTTTTGCATGTTATTTTCTGGCACATTTACTTGCTTGGCCAGGTGGGGGCGCAATGCAAGGCAGGCCCATTGTGTGTCATCATAATCATAATTTAAATTAACCTGAGAAATTTCAGATTATTCATTTTAAGCAAAGAACATTTCTGATACACTTTTTGGCCAGATGGTGGCGCTATATTAGGCATTTGAATTACACGTGAATATCATCACAATAATGATATCCAATATTTTGCAAAGTTTCAGATAAACCAATATAGGTATTACCAATTTCTGGCACATTTTCCTGCTTGGCCAGGTGGTGGCGCTATGCCAGGCAGGCCCATAGGGTCTCTGGATATCATCATAATTATAATTTCTATTAACCTGAGAAGTTTCAGATCATTCATTCAAAGCATAGAGCATTTCTGGCATATTTCCTGTTAGACCAGATGGTGGCGCTATGCTAGGCATGTGAATTATACAGTATGTGTGAATATCATCACAATAATGATATCCAATATTTTATAAAGTTTCAGATCAATCACTTAAGGCATTGTCCATTTCTGGCACATTTCCTACTTGGCCAGGTGGTGGCGCTATGCCAGGCAGGCCCATTGGGTGTCTGAATATCATCATAATCATAATATCTATTAACCTGAGAAGTTTCAGACCATTCATTCAATGCACTGTGACTTTATGACACATTTCCTGTTTATATGGTGTGATATTAAAATCATGACATATTACAACATATAAAAAATCCCTTCACAATTTAACATCAGCGACATCTTGGCATAATGTTTGCCGAATTTCACATGAATCTGACAAACCGTCTAGGAGGAGTATGTTAAAATTGATCATGTTACATCACTGTAATTGCCATTCTTTCTGTTGCCAGGTGGTGGCGCTATGCCAAATATGCATTAAGGGCATGTGAATATCATCACTCCCATGGTATTCAAAGACCTGTGAAATGTAAAACATTTCAAGCCATGCATGGTGAATTATGACACATTTATTGTTTGTGTGGAACGGTATTAAAATTAACAATTTTGCCATTTTGTCAAATTACAACATATCAAAAAAAGGCTTCACAATTTAGAATCAGGAACATCTCGGCGTCATGTATACCAACTTTGACATGAATCGGATCAACCGTCTAGGAGGAGTACATTAAAATTGATCATGTCCACAATGCACAAATTCTCAAATACCTCACTTCCTGTGGGCGTGGCTAATGGCATGTTAATACAAAAGTTGTTTGTTTTTGGGAGTTACATACACCCCCCAAATTTGGTGTGTGTATCTAAAACTATATGCCAACCACAAGTCACAGTGACATAAGGGGGCGCTAGCGAGTCTCTGGGCCATACCCGGTGCCAAGCTTTTATCCCTGTCTATTCACTGTACCACTAGATGTGTGTGCCAAATTGCATACGTTTTCACCCATGGGAAGCACCTCTTTTGGGATCACAATTCAGCACATATTTCATCACATTAGTCTGCACAAAATCCCAAATATCTCACTTCCTGTTGGGCGTGGCTAATGCATTGTACATAGGAAAGTTGTTCATCTTGGAGAGATACAGACACCTACCAAAGTTGGTGTGTGTAGCTGAAATTATATGCCAACCACGGGATCAGTCACCTAAGGAGGCGTAAGGGGGCGCTAGCGAGTCCCTGGGCCATGCCAAGGGCCAAGCTTTTGTACCTAGCTGCTTTGTGTGACACCTGATGTGTGTGTCAAATTTCAAGACTTTTCATTTATGTTAACCACCTCAAAATATATGCCAACCACGGGATCAGTCACCTAAGGGGGCGCTAGCGAGACCCTGGGCCACGCCCGGAGTCAAACTCTTCTACATAACTGCGATGCGTGACACTTGACGTGTGTGCCACATTTCAAGAGTTTTCGACCATGTTAACCACTTCAAAAACAGGAAAGCAAAAAAGTAGAATAATGAATAATAATAATAAATATAGCCGCAAGCGGCAATGGCGGGCCCGAGCACCTGCGGGCCGCAACCCGTGACATGTCGGAATCCAACAAAGCACCGACGTGGTGCATTTGTGAAATGTACATTTTTAATGCGTGTGCTAGTTGTTTTTGTATTTTATTTTCTGCCACATTTACTCGCTTGGCCAGGTGGGGGCGTAATGCAAGGCAGGCCCATTGGGTGTCATCATAATCATAATATATATTAACCTGAGAAATTTCAGACCATTCATTTTAAACAAAGAACATTTCTGATACACTTTTTGGTTGGCCAGATGGTGGCGCTATGTTAGGAATGAAAATTACACATGTGAATATCATCACAATAATGATATCCAAAATGTTTGTAAACATTCAGATCAATCACTTAAGGCATTGTCCATTTCTGACACATTTACTGCTTGACCAGGTGGTGGCGCTATGCCAGGCAGGCCCATTGGGTGTCTGGATATCATCATAATATTAATATCTATTAACCTGAAAAGTTTCAGACCATTTATTCAAAGCATAGAGCATTTCTGGCACATTTCCTGCTTGGCCAGAAGGTGGCGCTATGCTAGGCCTGTGAATTTACGCATGTGAATATCATCACAATAATGATATCCGATATTTTATAAAGTTTCAGATCAATCACTTAAGGCATTGTCCATTTCTGGCACATTTCCTGCTTGGCCAGGTGGTGGCGCTATGCCAGGCAGGCCCATTGGGTGTCTGGATATCATCATAATCATGATATCTATTAACCTGAGAAGTTTCAGACCATTCATTCAATGTACTGTGATTTATGACACATTTCCTGTTTATGTGGTGAGATATTAAAATCATATCAAATATATTACAACATTAAAAAATCCATTCACAATTTAACATCAGCGACATCTTGGCATAATGTTTGCCAAATTTCAAATGAATCTGACAAACCGTCTAGGAGGAGTATGTTCAAATTGATCATGTTACATCAGTATAATTGTCATTCTTTCTGTTGCCAGTTGGTGGCGCTATGCCAAACATGCATTATGGGCATGTGAATATTATCGTCAACATGGTCTTCAATGACCTGTGAAATTTAAAAAATTTCAAGCCATGCATGGTGAATTATAACACATTTATTGTTTATGTGGAAGGGTACTAAAATTAATAAATTCGCCATTTCGTCAAATTACAACATATCAAAAAAAGGCTTCACAATTTAGAATCAGGAACATCTCGGCGTCATGTATACCAACTTTGACATGAATCGGATCAACCGTCTAGGAGGAGTACGTTAAAATTGATCATGTCCACATCGCACAAATTCTCAGTTACCTCACTTCCTGTGGGCGTGGCTAATGGCATGTTAATACAAAAGTCGTTTGGTTTTGGGAGTTGCATACACCCACCAAATTTGGTGTGTGTATCTAAAACTATATGCCAACCACAAGTCACTGTGACATAAGGGGGCGCTATGGAGTTCCTGGGCAACGCCCGGTGCCAAGCTTTTATCCC
The DNA here is from genome assembly GCF_046254945.1 of Alosa pseudoharengus. Lineage (NCBI taxonomy): Eukaryota > Metazoa > Chordata > Actinopteri > Clupeiformes > Clupeidae > Alosa > Alosa pseudoharengus. The sequence goes on from NW_027468881.1 coordinate 18,766,943, forward strand.
TGTCTATTCACTGTACCACTTGATGTGTGTGCCAAATTTCATGCGTTTTCGACCATGTTAACCACCTCAAAATATATGCCAACCACGGGATCAGTCACCTAAGGGGGCGCTAGCGAGTCTCTGGGCCACACCCGAGGTCAAGCTCTTGTACCTAACTGCGTTGCGTGACACCTGACGTGTGTGCCAAATTTCAAGAATTTTCGACCATGTTAACCACCTCAAAAACAGGAAAGCAAAAAAGTGGAATAACAATAATAATAATAATAATAATCCTTGCAAAAACAATAGGGCCTTGCGCCCTTCGGTGCTCGGGCCCTAAATATAGCCGCAAGCGGCAATGGCGGGCCCGAGCACCTGTGGGCCGCAACCCGTGACATGTCAGAATCCAACATAGCACCGACGTGGTGAGTTTCTGAAATGTACATATTTGATGCGTGTGCTATTTGTTTTTGTATTTTATTTTCTGCCACATTTACTCGCTTGGCCAGGTGGGGGCTTAATGCAAGGCAGGCCCATTGGGTGTCATCATAATCATAATATATATTAACCTGATAAATTTCAGACCATTCATTTTAAGCAAAGAACATTTCTGATACACTTTTTGGTTGGCCAGATGGTGGCGCTATGTTAGGCATTGAAATTACACATGTGAATATCATCACAATAATGATATCCAAAATGTTTGTACACTTTCAGATCAATCACTTAAGGCATTGTCCATTTCTGGCACATTTCCTGCTTGACCAGGTGGTGGCGCTATGCCAGGCAGGCCCATTGGGTGTCTGGATATCATCATAATCATAATATCTATTAACCTGAGAAGTTTCAGACCATTTATTCAAAGCATAGAGCATTTCTGGCACATTTCCTGCTTGGCCAGATGGTGGCGCTATGCTAGGCCTGTGAATTACGAATGTGAATATCAGCACAATAATGATTTCTGATATTTTATAAAGTTTCAGATCAATCACTTAAGGCATTGTCCATTTCTGGCACATTTCCTGCTTGGCCAGGTGGTGGCGCTATGCCAGGCAGGCCCATTGGGTGTCTGGATATCATCATAGTCATGATATCTATTAACCTGAGAAGTTTCAGACCATTCATTCAATGCACTGTGATTTGTGACACATATCCTGTTTATGTGGTGAGATATTAAAATCATATCAAATATATTACAACATTCAAAAATCCCTTCACAATTTAACATCAGCGACATCTTGGCATAATGTTTGCCAAATTTCAAATGAATCTGACAAACCGTCTAGGAGGAGTATGTTCAAATTGATCATGTGAAATCAGTATAATTGTCATTCTTTCTGTTGCCAGGTGGTGGCGCTATGCCAAACATGCATTACGGGCATGTGAATATTATCATTAACATGGTCTTTAATGACCTGTGAAATTTAAAACATTTCAAGCCATGCATGGTGAATTATGACACATTTATTGTTCATGTGGAAGGGTATTAAAATTAATAATTTCGCCATTTCGTCAAATTACAACATATCAAAAAAAGGCTTCACAATTTATAATCAGGAACATCTCGGCGTCATGTATACCAACTTTGACATGAATCGGATCAACCGTCTAGGAGGAGTACGTTAAAATTGATCATGTCCACAACGCACAAAATCTCAATTACCTCACTTCCTGTGGGCGTGGCTAATGGCATGTTAATACAAAAGTTGTTTGTTTTTGGGAGTTACATACACCCACCAAATTTGGTGTGTGTATCTAAAACTATATGCCAACCACAAGTCACTGTGACGTAAGGGGGCGCTATGGAGTTCCTGGGCAACGCCCGGTGCCAAGCTTTTATCCCTGTCTATTCACTGTACCACTTGATGTGTGTGCTAAATTTCATGCGTTTTCGATCATGTTAACCACCTCAAAATATATGCCAACCACGGGATCAGTCACCTAAGGGGGCGCTAGTGAGTCTCTGGGCCACACCCGAGGTCAAGCTCTTGTACCTAACTGCGTTGCGTGACACCTGACGTGTGTGCCAAATTTCAAGAATTTTCGACCATGTTAACCACCTCAAAAACAGGAAAGCAAAAAAGTGGAATAACAATAATAATAATAAATATAGCTGCAAGCAGCAATGTGGGGGCCAAGCAGGCAGTTCAGCAGGCCAGATTTGCCATGTAAGTCAATGCCGTTGCATCAGGCATATAGCCTTAAGCAGTCACAGCAAGTTCCATGCCATACAACCCAAGATTGGCTGAGTTACAAGGTCAAGTTTCACATCAAAACATAACTGATTTTGTGGAGCTGAACCAGGGCTGAGTGTCGCCACCCCCTCCCCCAGCCAGCCCACCGCCGCAACCGCCCCTGCCCGTCCCACCCTGCCCCACTCTTGCACGCACATTTTAGAATTAACTGGATGGAACTCGCTGTCATCAGTTTGACATCAAAAATAAAAGATTGATTGATTGCTGTGATTTCAATGCCCCCATAGAGGTCAAAGGTCACCAAATTATTTGTGCATCATCAGGATGAACCAGACGGTTCTATGGGCTACCATTGACCTCCATTGCAGAATAATGCAGCAACTACAGGCCAAAATACATTTTTGCAAATTCCAGAGCCCCCTAGAGGTCAAAGGTCACCAAATTTCTTGAGCGTACTCCTGGTGGGTCCTGGGGACCATGTACTAAGTTTGGTTTTGATACATGAAAGCATTGCTGAGATATGAGCTCACTTCCTGTTTGGCGGCTTCGCCGCAAAATTCGATTGGCTGTTACAGGCGAACGCTTCAGTCAATTGTTCCACAAAAAAATACAGTGATAAGGCATGGTCTGAAGATGGTCTCTGCCAATTTTTGTGAGGATCAGCTGAAATTTGTGACATGCGAATACTTATTCATGTTTGTGATTAAATCCGATATGGCGGCCGAATCAATTACGATGACATCACAAGTTGGCTTCAGTCGGCCTAAGGACTTCCAACAGTATTACCAGACACCACTAGTGTGTTTTAATTCTAAGCACAACAGCAGCTACAGGCCAAAAGGCATGTTTCTTAATTACAGCGCCCCCTACAGGTCAAAGGTCACCAGATTTCTTGAGCGTCCCTTTGATTGGGTCCTAAGTCCAGGTATTTAGTTTGGTTATGATAGATGAATGGGTTGCTGAGATATGAGCTCACTTCCTGTTTGGCGGCTTCGCCGCAAATTTCGATTGGATATTATGGATGAACGGTTTTAGTTCCGGAGACAAAACACCACAACTTTTGTGAGGCTTGGTCTGAAGATCATGTATGTCAAGTTTGGTGTCGATCAGACAAAATTTGTGACCTGTGAAGTTTTAGTTTCACTTTCACTAAAATCCAATATGGCGGAAAATCCATCATGGCGGAAAATGACGTCATAGGGTGCGTTGAACTCGGCTTGGTCCAAGGATTCCAACGATACCTCATTTTTGACAATTGGCCTCACGGGTCAAAAGTTACGTACGTGAATGCACGTCCAACTTTGGCCTGTTGGTGGCGCTAGAGTGCTCGAGGTGCCGGCATAAAACTTGGTGAAATTAATTTTTGGACTGTCCCCAATCGGTGTGCCAAATTTCACAACTTTTTACGAGACGGTTCTATGGGCTGCCATAGACTCCAATGGCGGAAGAAAGATGTTAAATAATAATAATAAATATAGCTGCAAGCAGCAATGAGGGGGCCAAGCAGTATAGGCCGGAGTAGCCACGGTGACAAGATAGAACTCAGCAGAACCCGGGATAAACAGGGCTGAAACAGGGCTGAGTATTGCCACTGCCTCCGCCAGCCAGCCCCCCCCCCCCACCTAATCACCCCAGCCCGTCCCACCCCGTCCTTCCCTGCCCTGCCTTTGCACGCACGCATTAGAATTAACTGGATGGAACATGTTGTCATCAGTTTCACATCAAAAAATAAAAGATTGATATAACACATCAGCAACTACACATCAAAATGCAATATTGCTAATTGCAGCACCCCCTACAGGTCAAAGGTCACCAAATTGTTTGAGCGTCCTCCTAATGGGGTCATGAATATATGTAGTAAGTTTGGTTATAATACAAGGCAGGGTTGCTGAGATATGAGCTCACTTCCTGTTTGGCGGCTTCGCCACCAATTTCGATTGGCTGTTACGGGAGAATGCTTCAGTCAATTGTTCCAGAGAGCAATATATTGATAGGTTATGGTCTAAAAATGGTCTGGGCCAATTTTGGTGAAGATCAGATGAAATTTGCGACCCGCGAAAACTTTTTGATGTTTTTGATTAAATCCAATATGGCGGCCGAATCAATTACGATGACATCACAAGTTGTGCTGGGTCAGCCTAAGGACCTCCAACAGTATTACCTGAAACCACTAGTGCATTATAATTCTAAGGACAACAGCAGCTACAGGCCAAAAGGCATGTTTCTTAATTATAGCGCCCCCTAGAGGTCAAAGGTCACCAGATTCCTTGAGCGTCCCCCTGATTGGGTCCTGAGTCCATGCACCAAGTTTGGCTTTGATACATGCAAGGGTTGCTGAGATATAAGCTCACTTCCTGTTTGGCGGCTTCGCCGCAAGTTTCGATTGGCTGTTACAGCCGCATGCTACTGTCAATTGTTCCAAAAAGCAATGCACTGATAAGGCATGGTCTGAAGATGGTCTCTGCCAATTTTGGTGAGGATCCGCTGAAATTTGTGACCTGCGAAAACTTGTACGTGTTTTTGATTAAATCCAATATGGCGGCCGAATCCATTACGATGACATCACAAGTCGACATCGGTCGGCCTAAGGACCTCCAACAGTATTACCAGACACCACTAGTGCGTTTTAATTCTAAGCACAACTGCAGCTACAGGCCAAAAGGCATGTTTCTTAATTACAGCGCCCCCTAGAGGTCAAAGGTCACCAGATTTCTTGAGCGTCCCCCTGATTGGGTCCTGAGTCCATGTACTAAGTTTGGTTATGATAGGTGAATGGGTTGCTGAGATATGTGGTCACTTCCTGTTTGGCGGCTTTGCCGCAAACTTCGATTGGCTGTTATGGGCGAACGGTTTGAATTCCGAAGACGAAAAGGAATAACTTTTGTGAGGCTTCGTCTGAAGATCAAGTGTGTCAGGTTTGGTGTCGATCAGACAAAATTTGTGACCTGTGAAGACTTTTAAGTGTTTTTGATAAAATCCAAAATGGCGGAAAATCCATCATGGCGGAAAATGACGTCATAGGGTGCGTTGAACTCGGCTTGGTCCAAGGATTCCAACGATACCTCATTTTTAACAATAGGGTCAACGGGTCAGAAGTTACGTGCATGAACGCAAGTCCAACTTTGGCCTGTTGGTGGCGCTAGAGCGCTAGAGCTGCCCACATGAAACTTGCTGAAATGAATCATTGGACTGTCCCCAATCACTGTGCCAAATTTCAGAACTTTTTGCCAGACGGTTCTATGGGCTGCCATTGACTTCAATGGCAGAGGAATAATAATAATAATAATAATAATAATAATAAGAAAAAATAGAAACACAATGGGTGCCTTCGCAGCTTCGCTGCTTGGCCCCCAAATATAGCTGCAAGCAGCAATGTGGGGGCCAAGCAGTCAGTTCAGCAGGCCAGATTTGCCATGTAAGTCAATGCCGTTGCATCAGACATATAGCCTTAAGCAGTCACAGCAAGTTCCATGCCATACAACCCAAGATTGGCTGAGTTACAAGGTCAAGTTTCACATCAAAACAAAACTGATTTTGTGGAGCTGAACCAGGGCTGAGTGTCGCCACCCCCTCCCCCAGCCAGCCCACCGCCGCAACCGCCCCTGCCCATCCCACCCCGCCCCACCCTTGCACGCACGCTTTAGAATGAACTGGATGGAACTTGCTGTCATCAGTTTCACATCAAAAATAAAAGATTGACTGAGATATGATCACACTTGCTGTGATTTAAACAGAGAGGTCAAAAATTGACGTCATAGGGTGTGTTGAACTCGGCTTGGCCCAAGGATTCCAATGATACCTCATTTTGCCATTCCGGTCAACAGGTCAAAAGTTACGTCCGTGAACACAAATCCAACTTTGGCCAGTTGGTGGCGCTAGAGCGCATAAGGTGCCGTCATGAAACTTGGTGAAATGAATTATTGGACTGTCCCCAATTAGTGTGCAAAATTGTATAACTTTTTACCAGACGGTTCTATGGGCTGCCATTGACTTCCATTGCAAAATAATGCGCATCAGCAACTACTGGCCAAAATGCATTTTTGTCAATTACGGAGCCCCCTAGAGGTCAAATGTCACCAAATTTCTTGAGCGTCCTCCCGATGGGGTCGGAGGTACATGTACTAAGTTTGGTTTTGATACATGAAAGCGTTGCTGAGATATGAAATCACTTCCTGTTTGGTGGCTTCGCCGCAAATTTCGATTGGCTGGTACAGGCCAATACTTCTTTCAATTGTTCCAGAAATCAATACACTCATCAGGCATGGTCTGAAGATGGTCTCTGCCAATTTTGGTCAGGATCCGCTGAAATTTGTACCTGCGAAAACTTGTATGTGTTTTTGATTAAATCCAATATGGCGGCCGAATCAATAACGATGACATCACAAGTTGGCTTGCGTCGGCCTAAGGAACTCCAACAGTATTACCAGACATCACTAGTGCGTTTTAATTCTAAGCACAACAGCAGCTACAGGCCAAAATGCATGTTCCTAAATTACAGCGCCCCCTAGAGGTCAAAGGTCACCAGATTTTTTGAACGTCCCCTTGATTGGGTCCTGAGTCTATGTACTTAGTTTGGTTATGATAGATGAATGGGTTGCTGAGATATGAGCTCACTTCCTGTTTGGCGGCTTCGCCGCAAATTTCGATTGGATATTACGGGTGAACGGTTATAGTTCCGAAGACAAAACACCACAACTTTTGTGAGGCTTGGTCTGAAGATCATGTGAGTCAAGTTTGGTGACGATCGGACAACATTTGTGACCTGTGAAGTTTTAGTTTCACTTTCACTAAAATCCAATATGGCGGAAAATCCATCATGGCGGAAAATGACGTCATAGGGTGCGTTGAACTCGGCTTGGTCCAAGGATTCCAACGATACCTCATTTGTGACAATCGGACATACGGGTCAAAAGTTACGTGTGTGAACGCACGTCCAACTTTGGCCTGTTGGTGGCGCTAGAGCGGTCAAGGTGCCAACATGAAACTTGGTGAAATTAATCATGGCACTGTCCCCAATCAGTGTGCCAAATTTCACAACTTTTTACCAGACGGTTCTATAGGCTGCCATAGACTCCAATGGCAGAGGAAAGATGTTAAATAATAATAATAATAAATATAGCTGCAAGCAGCAATGAGGGGGCCAAGCAGTATAGGCCGGAGTAGCCACGGTGACAAGATAGAACTCAGCAGACACCCGGGATAAACAGGGCTGAAACAGGGCTGAGTATTGCCACTGCCTCCGCCAGCCAGCCCCCCCCCCCACCTATTCACCCCAGCCCATCCCACCCCGTCTTTCCCTGCCCTGCCTTTGCACGCACGCATTAGAATTAACTGGATGGAACATGTTGTCATCAGTTTCACATCAAAAAATAAAAGATTGATATAACACATCAGCAACTACACATCAAAATGCAATATTGCTAATTGCAGCACCCCCTACAGGTCAAAGGTCACCAAATTGTTTGAGCGTCCTCCTAATGGGGTCATGAATATATGTAGTAAGTTTGGTTATAATACAAGGCAGGGTTGCTGAGATATGAGCTCACTTCCTGTTTGGCGGCTTCGCCACCAATTTCGATTGGCTGTTACGGGAGAATGCTTTAGTCAATTGTTCCAGAGAGCAATATATTGATAGGTTATGGTCTAAAAATGGTCTGTGCCAATTTTGGTGAAGATCAGATGAAATTTGCGACCCGCGAAAACTTTTTGATGTTTTTGATTAAATCCAACATGACGGCCGAATCAATTATGATGACATCACAAGTTGTGCTGGGTCAGCCTAAGGACCTCCAACAGTATTACCTGAAACCACTAGTGCATTTTAATTCTAAGGACAACAGCAGCTACAGGCCAAAAGGCATGTTTCTTAATTATAGCGCCCCCTAGAGGTCAAAGGTCACCAGATTCCTTGAGCGTCCCCCTGATTGGGTCCTGAGTCCATGCACCAAGTTTGGCTTTGATACATGCAAGGGTTGCTGAGATATAAGCTCACTTCCTGTTTGGCGGCTTCGCCGCAAGTTTCGATTGGCTGTTACAGCCGCATGCTACTGTCAATTGTTCCAAAAAGCAATGCACTGATAAGGCATGGTCTGAAGATGGTCTCTGCCAATTTTGGTGAGGATCCGCTGAAATTTGTGACCTGCGAAAACTTGTACGTGTTTTTGATTAAATCCAATATGGCGGCCAAATCAATTACGATGACATCACAAGTCAACATCGGTCGGCCTAAGGACCTCCAACAGTATTACCAGACACCACTAGTGCGTTTTAATTCTAAGCACAACTGCAGCTACAGGCCAAAAGGCATGTTTCTTAATTACAGCGCCCCCTAGAGGTCAAAGGTCACCAGATTTCTTGAGCGTCCCCCTGATTGGGTCCTGAGTCCATGTACTAAGTTTGGTTATGATAGGTGAATGGGTTGCTGAGATATGTGGTCACTTCCTGTTTGGCGGCTTCGCCGCAAACTTCGATTGGCTGTTATGGGCGAACGGTTTGAGTTCCGAAGATGAAAAGGAATAACTTTTGTGAGGCTTCGTCTGAAGATCAAGTGTGTCAGGTTTGGTGTCGATCAGACAAAATTTGTGACCTGTGAAGACTTTTAAGTGTTTTTGATAAAATCCAAAATGGCGGAAAATCCATCATGGCGGAAAATGACGTCATAGGGTGCGTTGAACTCGGCTTGGTCCAAGGATTCCAACGATACCTCATTTTTAACAATAGGGTCAACGGGTCAGAAGTTACGTGCATGAATGCAAGTCCAACTTTGGCCTGTTGGTGGCGCTAGAGCGCTAGAGCTGCCCACATGAAACTTGGTGAAATGAATCATTGGACTGTCTCCAATCACTGTGCCAAATTTCAGAACTTTTTGCCAGACGGTTCTATGGGCTGCCATTGACTTCAATGGCAGAGGAATAATAATAATAATAATAATAATAATAATAAGAAAAAATAGAAACACAATGGGTGCCTTCGCAGCTTCGCTGCTTGGCCCCCAATAATAAGAAATCATAGAAACACAATGGGGCTTCGCAGCTTCGCTGCTTGGCCCCCAAATATAGCTGCAAGCAGCAATGAGGGGGCCAAGCAGTTAGGCCGGAGTAGCCACGGTGACAAGATAGAACTCAGCAGACACCCGGGATCAACAGGGCTGAAACAGGGCTGAAACAGGGCTGAGTATTGCCACCGCCTCCGCCAGCCAGCCCCCCCCACCTAATCACCTCTGCCCGTCCCACCCCGTCCTGCCCCGCCCCACCCCGCTCCGCCCTTGCACACACGCACGCATTAGAATGAACTGTATGGAACATGTTGTCATCAGTTTCACATCAAAAAATAAAAGATCAATAAAACACATCAGCAACTACAGATCAAAATGCAATATTGCTAATTGCAGCACCCAGTACAGGTCAAAGGTCAGCAACGTTTTTGAGCGTCCTCCTAATGGGGTCATGAATCCATGTAGTAAGTTTGGTTATGATACATGGCAGGGTTGCTGAGATGAGCTCACTTCCTGTTTGGCGGCTTCGCCACCAAATTCGATTGGCTGTTACGGGCGAATGCTTTTGTCAATTGTTCCAGAAAGCAATATATTGATAGGTTATGGTCTGAAGATGGTCTCTGCCTATTTTGGTGAGGATCCGCTGAAATTTGTGACCTGCGAAAACTTGTACGTGTTTTTGATTAAATCCAATATGGCGGACGAATCAATTACGATGACATCACAAGTTGGCTTGGGTCGGCCTTAGGACCTCCAACAGTATTACCAGACACCACTAGTGCGTTTTAATTCTAAGCACAACTGCAGTTACAGGTCAAAAGGCATGTTTTTTAATTACAGCGCCCCCTAGAGGTCAAAGGTCACCAGATTTCTTGAGCGTCCCCCTGATTGGGTCCTGAGTTCATGTACTTAGTTTGGTTATGATAGATCAATGGGTTGCTGAGATATGAGCTCACTTCCTGTTTGGCGGCTTCGCCACAAATTTCGATTGGCTGTTACGCGCGAACGGTTTTAGTTCCGGAGACAAAAAGCAATGCATTAATGAGGCATGGTTTGTAGATGATATCTGTGAAGTTTGGTGTCGATTGGACAAAATATGTGACCCCTGATACATTTTAAGTGATTTTGATGAAATCCAAAATGGCGGAAAATCAATCATGGCGGAAAATGACGTCATAGGGTGCGTTGAACTAGGCTTGGTCCAAGGATTCCAACGATACCTCATTTGTGACAATCGGGCATACGGGTCAAAAGTTACGTGCGTGAACGTAAGTCCAACTTTGGCCTGTTGGTGGCGCTAGAGTGGTCAAGGTGCCAACATGAAACTTGGTGAAATTAATCATGGGACTGTCCCCAATCAGTGTGCCAAATTTCACAACTTTTTACCAGACGGTTCTATGGGCTGCCATAGACTCCAATGGCAGAGGAAAGATGTTTAATAATAATAATAAATATAGCTGCAAGCAGCAATGTGGGGGCCAAGCAGACAGGCCAGATTTGCCATGTAAGTCAATGCCGTTGCATCAGACATATAGCCTTAAGCAGTCACAGCAAGTTCCATGCCATACAACCCAAGATTGGCTGAGTTACAAGGTCAAGTTTCACATCAAAACATAACTGATTTTGTGGAGCTGAACCAGGGCTGAGTGTCGCCGCCCCCTCCCCCAGCCAGCCCACCGCCGCAACCGCCCCTGCCCATCCCACCCCGCCCCACCCTTGCACGCACGCTTTAGAATGAACTGGATGGAACTTGCTGTCATCAGTTTCACATCAAAAATTAAAGATTGACTGAGATATGATCACACTTGCTGTGATTTAAATATAGAGGTCAAAAATTGACGTCATAGGGTGTGTTGAACTCGGCTTGGCCCAAGGATTCCAATGATACCTCATTTTGCCATTCGGGTCAACAGGTCAAAAGTTACGTCCGTGAACAAAAATCCAACTTTGGCCTGTTGGTGGCGCTAGAGCGCTTGAGGTGCCGGCATGAAACTTGGTGAAATGAATTATTGGACTGTCCCCAATTAGTGTGCAAAATTTTATAACTTTTTACCAGACGGTTCTATGGGCTGCCATTGACTTCCATTGCAAAATAATGCGCATCAGCAACTACTGGCCAAAATGCATTTTTGTCAATTACGGAGCCCCCTAGAGGTCAAATGTCACCAAATTTCTTGAGCGTCCTGCCGATGGGGTCGGAGGTACATGTACTAAGTTTGGTTTTGATACATGAAAGCGTTGCTGAGATATGAAATCACTTCCTGTTTGGCGGCTTCGCCACAAATTTCGATTGGCTGGTACCGGCCAATGCTTCTTTCAATTGTTCCAGAAATCAATGCACTCATCATGCATGGTCTGAAGATGGTCTCTGCCAATTTTGGTGAGGATCCGCTGAAATTTGTGACCTGCGAAAACTTGTACGTGTTTTTGATTAAATCCAATATGGCGGCCGAATCAATTACGATGACATCACAAGTTGGCTTGGGTCAGCCTAAGGACCTCCAACAGTATTACCAGACACCACTAGTGCGTTTTAATTCTAAGCACAACTGCAGCTACAGGCCAAAACGCATGTTTCTTAATTACAGCGCCCCCTAGAGGTCAAAGGTCACCAGATTTCTTGAGCGTCCCCCTGATTGGGTCCTGAGTCCATGGACTAAGTTTGGTTATGATAGATCAATGGGTTGCTGAGATATGAGCTCACTTCCTGTTTGGAGGCTTCGATACAAATTTCGATTGGCTGTTACGCGCGAACGGTTTTAGTTCCGGAGACAAAAAGCAATGCATTAATGAGGCATGGTCTGTAGATGATATCTGTGAAGTTTGGTGTCGATTGGACAAAATATGTGACCCCTGATACATTTTAAGTGATTTTGATGAAATCCAAAATGGCGGAAAATCCATCATGGCGGAAAATGACGTCATAGGGTGCGTTGAACTCGGCTTGGTCCAACGATTCCAACGATACCTCATTTGTGACAATCGGGCATACGGGTCAAAAGTTACGTGCGTGAACGCAAGTCCAACTTTGGCCTGTTGGTGGCGCTAGAGTGGTCAAGGTGCCAACATGAAACTTGGAGAAATTAATCATGGGACTGTCCCCAATCAGTGTGCCAAATTTCACAACTTTTTACCAGACGGTTCTATGGGCTGCCATAGACTCCAATGGCAGAGGAAAGATGTTTAATAATAATAATAAATATAGCTGCAAGCAGCAATGTGGGGGCCAAGCAGGCAGTTCAGCAGTCCAGCAGTCCAGATTTGGCATGAAACTCAATGCCGTGGCATTAGGCATATAGCAGTAAGCAGACACAGCAAGTTCCATGCAAAACAACCCAAGATTGGCTGAGTTACAAGGTCAAGTTTCACATCAAAACATAACTGATTTTGTGTGGCTGAACCAGGGCTGAGTGTCGCCGCCCCCTCACCCAGCCAACCCACCGCCGCAATCGCCCCTGCCCGTCCCACCCTGCCCCACCCTTACACGCACGCATTAGAATTAACTGGATGGAACTCGCTGTCATCAGTTTCACATCAAAAATAAAAGATCGATTGAGATATGATCATGCTTGCTGTGATTTCAATGCCCCCATAGAGGTCAAAGGTCACCAAATTATTTGTGCATCATCAGGATGAACCAGACGGTTCTATGGGCTGCCATTGACCTCCATTGCAGAATAATGCAGCAACTACAGGCCAAAATACATTTTTGCCAATTACAGAGCCCCCTAGAGGTCAAAGGTCACCAAATTTCTTGAGCGTCCTCCTGGTGGGTCCTGAGGACCATGTACTAAGTTTGGTTTTGATAGATGAATGGGTTGCTGAGATATGAGCTCACTTCCTGTTTGGCGGCTTCGCCGCAAATTTCGATTGGCTGTTACGCGTGAACGGTTTTAGTTCCGGAGACAAAAAGCAATGCATTAATGAGCCATGGTCTGTAGATGATATCTGGGAAGTTTGGTGTCGATTGGACAAAATATGTGACCCCTGATACATTTTAAGTGATTTTGATGAAATCCAAAATGGCGGAAAATCCATCATGGCGGAAAATGACGTCATAGGGTGCGTTGAACTCGGCTTGGTCCAAGGATTCCAACGATACCTCATTTGTGCCAATCGGGCATACGGGTCAAAAGTTATGTGCGTAAACGCAAGTCCAACTTTGGCCTGTTGGTGGCGCTAGAGTGGTCAAGGTGCCAACATGAAACTTGGTGAAATTAATCATGGGACTGTCCCCAATCAGTGTGCCAAATTTCACAACTTTTTACCAGACGGTTCTATGGGCTGCCATAGACTCCAATGGCAGAGGAAAGATGTTTAATAATAATAATAATAATAGTAAGAAATCATAGAAACACAATGGGTGCCTTCGCAGCTTCGCTGCTTGGCCCCCAATAATAGTAAGAAATCATAGAAACACAATGGGTGCCTTCGCAGCTTCGCTGCTTGGCCCCCAAATATAGCTGCAAGCAGCAATGAGGGGACCAAGCAGAATAGGCCGGAGTAGCTACGGCGACAAGATAGAACTCAGCAGGCATCCGCGATTAACACTTTCAACAACTTTCACATCAAAACATAACTGACTTTGTAGGGCTGAAACAGGGCTGAGTTTTGCCACCGCCTCCGCCAGCCAGCCCCCCCCCCACCTAATCACCCCAGCCCGTCCCACCCCGTCCTGCCCTGCCCTGCTCTTGCACGCACGCATTAGAATTAACTGGATGGAACATGTTGTCATCAGTTTCACATCAAAAAATAAAAGATTGATAAAGCACAACTACACATCAAAATGCAATATTGCTAATTGCAGCACCCCCTACAGGTCAAAGGTCACCAATTTTTTTGAGCGTCCTCCTATTGGGGTCATGAATATATGTAGTAAGTTTGGTTATGATACATGAAAGGGTTGCTGAGATATGAGCTCACTTCCTGTTTGGCGGCTTCGCCACCAATTTCGATTGGCTGTTACGGGTGAATGCTTTTGTCAATTGTTACAAAAAGCAAGGCACTGATAAGGCATGGTCTGAAGATGGTCTCCGCCAATTTTGGTGAGGATCCGCTGAAATGTGTGACCTGCGAAAACTTTTTGATGTTTTTGATTAAATCCAATATGGCGGCCGAATAAATTACGATGACATCACAAGTTGGCTTGTGTCGGCCTAAGGAACTCCAACAGTATTATCAGACACCACTAGTGCGTTTTAATTCTAAGCACAACAGCATCTACAGGCCAAAAGGCATGTTTCTTAATTAAAGCGCCCCCTAGAGGTCAAAGGTCACCAAAATTCTTGAGCTTCCCCCTGATGGAGTCCTGAGTCCATGGACTAAGTTTGGTTATGATGGATGAATGGGTTGCTGAGATATGAGCTCACTTCCTGTTTGGCGGCTTCGCTGCAAATTTCGATTGGATATTACGGGTGAACGGTTATAGTTCCGAAGACAAAACACCACAACTTTTGTTAGGCTTGGTCTGAAGATCATGTATGTCAAGGTTGGTGACGATCGGACAAAATTTGTGACCTGTGAAGTTTTAGTTTCACTTTCACTAAAATCCAATATGGCGGAAAATCCATCATGGCGGAAAATGACGTCATAGGGTGCGTTGAACTCGGCTTGGTCCAAGGATTCCAACGATACCTCATTTTTGACAATTGGGTCAACGGGTCAGAAGTTACGTGCGTGAACGCAACTCCAACTTTGGCCTGATGGTGGCGCTAGAGCGCGGGAGGTGCCGACATGAAACTTGGTGACATGAATCATTGGACTGTCCCCAATTAGTGTGCAAAATTGTATAACTTTTTACCAGACGGTTCTATGGGCTGCCATTGACTTCCATTGCAAAATAATGCGCATCATCAACTACTGGCCAAAATGCATTTTTGTCAATTACGGTGCCCCCTAGAGGTCAAATGTCACCAAATTTCTTGAGCGTCCTCCCGATGGGGTCTGAGGTACATGTACTAAATTTGGTTTGGATACATGAAAGCGTTGCTGAGATATGAGCTCACTTCCTGTTTGGCGGCTTCGCCGCAAATTTCGATTGGCTGTTACAGCCGAATGCTTCTGTCAATTGCTCCAGAAAGCAATGCACTGATAAGGCATGGTCTCAAGATGGTCTCTGCCAGTTTTGGTGAGGATCCGTTGAAATTTGTGACCTGCGAAAACTTGTACGTGTTTTTGATTAAATCCAATATGGCGGCCGAATCAATTACGATGACATCACAAGTTGGCTTGGGTCGGCCTAAGGGCCTCCAACAGCATTACCAGATACCACTAGTGCGTTTTAATTCTAAGCACAACTGCAGCTACAGGCCAAAAGGCATGTTTTTTAATTACAGCGCCCCCTAGAGGTCAATGGTCACCAGATTTCTTGAGCGTCCCCCTGATTGGGTCCTGAGTCCTTGTACTAAGTTTGGTCATGATAGATTTATGGGTTGCTGAGATATGAGCTCACTTCCTGTTTGGCGGCGTCGCCGCAATTTTCGATTGGCTGTTACGCGCGAACGGTTTTAGTTCCGAAGACAAAAAGCAATGCATTAATGGGGCATGGCCTGAAGATCATGTGTGTCAAGTTTGGTGACGATCGGACAAAATTTGTGACCTGTGAAAGATTAGTTTCACTTTAACTAAAATCCAATATGGCGGAAAATCCATCATGGCGGAAAATGACGTCATAGGGTGCGTTGAACTCGGCTTGGTCCAAGGATTCCAAGGATAGGTCATTTTTCAAAATCGAGGCAACGGGTCAGAAGTTACGTGCGTGAAAGCATGTCCAACTTTGGCCTGTTGGTGGCGCTAGAGCGCTCGGGGTGCGGACTTGAAACTTGGTGAAATTAATCATGGAGTACTGCCTAATTAGTGTGCCAAATTTCACAACTTTTCACCAGACGGTTCTATGGGCTGCCATAGACTTCAATGGCAGAGGATTTATAATAATAAGAAAACTAAGAAACACAATGGGTGCCTTCGCAGCTTCGCTGCTTGGCCCCCAATAAGAAATCATAGAAACACAATGGGGCTTCGCAGCTTCGCTGCTTGGCCCCCAATAATAATAATCCTTACAAAAACAATAGGGCCTTGCGCCCTTCGGTGCTCGGGCCCTAATAATAATCCTTACAAAAACAATAGGGCCTTGCGCCCTTCGGGTGCTCGGGCCCTAATAATAATCCTTACAAAAACAATAGGGCCTTGCGCCCTTCGGGTGCTCGGGCCCTAATAATCCTTACAAAAACAATAGGGCCTTGCGCCCTTCGGTGCTCGGGCCCTAATAATAATAATAATAATAATAATAATAATCCTTACAAAAACAATAGGGCCTTGCGCCCTTCGGTGCTCGGGCCCTAATAATAATAATCCTTACAAAAACAATAGGGCCTTGCGCCCTTCGGTGCTCGGGCCCTAATAAAACGTGCAAGGGCCTCTTCAGCCCCGGGACCTAATGGAGTGCCCTACCGGTTGTATAAGAGTGCACCAGATGTTTTAAGATTTTTATGGCAATTAATGAAGATAGTTTGGAAAAAGCAGAGTATTCCCAAGGCTTGGCGGAGGGCTGGGGGAATATTTATTCCCAAAGAAAAGGACGCAGTGGAGATTAATCAATTTAGGCCAATTAGTCTACTGAATGTTGAAGGGAAGGTTTTCTTCAGTGTGGTGGCACGGAGACTGACAAATTACCTTGAAAGGAATAAACTAATTGATACCACGGTGCAAAAAGCTGGAATTCCTGGCTTCTCCGGGTGCTTAGAGCATACCAGCATGATTTGGCAACAAATTCAATTAGCAAAGCGTGAGAAGAGAGACCTGCACGTTGTGTTCTTGGATTTGGCTAATGCTTTTGGGTCTGTGCCGCATAGTCTGTTGTGGGAGGCCTTTGATTATTTCAGAATCCCAGGTAGCATTAAAAGCCTAGTAAAAGCATACTTTCTGGATATTCAATTAAGTTTTACTACAGATGATTACACCACAGGGTGGCAACAACTTAAGATAGGAATCATGGCCGGATGTACCATCTCCCCACTTGCTTTTACAATGGCAATGGAGGTCATCATTAGGGCCTCAAAATAGGTAGTGGGTGGGGAGAAGTTGCAGGGAGGGCCACGCCTCCCCCGATTCGGGCTTTCATGGACGACATGACAACCTTGACGACAACCGTTCCATGCACCAACAGGTTGCTGGGTAAGTTAAATAGTAATCTGCAATGGGCCAGAATGAAGGTGAAACCAAGTAAGTCTAGGAGTCTCTCAATTGTTAAAGGGAAGGTAACAGATAAGAAGTTTGCTATAAATGAGGAGGTGATTCCCACAGTTCTGGAGAAACCAGTGAAGAGTCTGGGAAGGTGGTATGATGCAAGCCTTAGTGATAAATCACAGGTTGAAGACTTGAGACAGGTCACTAGGCAAGGTATTGCAAAAATTGACAAGTCGGGGCTGCCAGGTAAGCTCAAGCTGTGGTGTTTGCAGTTTGGTTTGTTGCCTCGGCTAATGTGGCCATTGACAGTTTATGAAGTTCCTCTGTCAAAGGTAGAGAGGTTGGAAAAAATGATCAACTCCTTTGTCAGAAAATGGCTCGGAGTCCCACGCTGCTTAAGCAGTGTAGCCTTGTATGGGAAGGGTATTGTAGAGTTGCCAATATCTAGTCTGACAGAGGAATTTAAGTGTGCTAAGGCTAGATTGGAATTGACTCTTACTCAGTCCAAGGACCCAGTGGTGAGGAAAGTTGCACCCACAGTTAATGCAGGGAGGAAGTGGAACCCAGTGCAGGCAGTTAAGCAAGCTCAATCAGCATTGAAGCATAGGGATATAATGGGCCATGTGCAGCACGGGCGGGGGGGTCTAGGGGTGGGTGCAAGTAAACCCTTGTGGAGTAAGGCTTCTGCAGGAGAAAAGAGGAAAATGGTAGTGGAGGAAATGCATAGACAGGAGGAAGCTGTAAGATGTACTGGCAGTGTCGCAGGCAAAACAAGGGCAGTGGGTGAACTGGGAAGGGGTGGAAAAAAGACGGATTAAATGGAAAGATCTATGGGGCATGGCAAGCTGGTAAGATTAGATTTATGTTAGGTGCTACATATGATGTGCTCCCATCTCCCAAGAATTTAAGTCAATGGTTTGGTGAGGATGATAAATGCATACTTTGCTCGTGTGTGGGCAGTCTCCACCATATCCTATCAGGATGCAAGGTAAGTCTCACCCAGGGGCGGTTTACGTGGCGTCATAACCAGGTATTGAAATGTGTGGCAGCGGCAATAGAGGATAAAAGGAGAGAAGTCAATTCATTAGCAGCTAGTAAAGGGGTAAGGCAAATTAACTTTGTACGTCAGGGGGATAAACCTTGTTCCGCAAAGGCCAGGTGTAAAACCGGCCAGTTGAAAAATGGGGCGGGCTGGGAAATGAAGGTTGATCTTGGCCAGCAGATGGCGGTACCTCCACATATAGTGAGTACTAAGCTACGACCCGACGTAATTTTATGGTCGGATTCAGAGAAGATAGTTTACTTCATTGAACTCACCGTTCCTTGGGAAGACAGAGTGGAAGTGGCCAATGAGCTGAAGAGAGCTAAATACACTGAAATAGCAGAGGAGGCAGCTAAGCGAGGTTGGAGTGCACGAATAAGGCCTATTGAAATCGGTGCACGTGGGTTTGTGGCCAGATCTGCTATTGGCTTGCTGTCTGAATTGGGCATTTGTGGTTGAAGTCTAAGGCAGGTGGTTAGTAACATGTCTTTAGCAGCTGAACGGGCAAGCGAATGGTTGTGGGTAAGGAGAAGTTACCCTTCCTGGGGCGCAAGCTAAGGTAAGCTAACTGTTTAACCTTTAACTTAACGAAACAGGTTTTTGGCAGCATGGGGCGTAAGCTAACTGGCTAATTTGTTTTGTGTTTGGGATGGGGCCTAAGCTAACGGGCTAAGCTAACTGGCTAATTTGTTTTGTGTTTGTGATGGGCTGTGCCTAGGTTGATGGTTTGTTGGCCAAGGTTTTTATGGTTATGGTTCAGTCCACATCAACGGGACGGACCAACCTAGCCAACTTAGACCATGCCTAGGTTGGTTAAGGGTATTTGGATGTTTGTTGTGGTAATATGGTGGCATCATGGGGCGTAAGCTAACTGGCTAATTTGTTTTGTGTTTGGGATGGGGCCTAAGCTAACGGGCTAAGCTAACTGGCTAATTTGTTTTGTGTTTGTGATGGGCTGTGCCTAGGTTGATGGTTTGTTGGCCAAGGTTTTTATGGTTATGGTTCAGTCCACATCAACGGGACGGACCAACCTAGCCAACCTTGACCATGCCTGGGCTGGTTAAGAGTATTTTGGGTATTGGATATTTCAATGTGGTAATATGGTGGCAGCATGGAGGGGAGTGTCTCCAGGACGCTGGTTTCACTGTTAAGCCTTCATGAGGTGTCGTGGGCCTAACTTAACGAAACATCGGTGAATGAGGGTGCCCACTTGATAACCCCAATGACATGCCGCATACTATATAGGCTACTGCTGTTGGATGGGCCATTTGTATTGTGCTTGTGACCATTTGTTGGCGGATTTGTGTCTAGTGTGCTTTTTAAAGTTAAACTTGAGCCGGGGCTTCTGAATGTGTTTTTACCTTGGATTTTGGCACAAGGGATTTTAACATCTAATCCTGTGTATTAATGTAATGCAGTATCGCCTTGGGATTTTGGGCTACTTCAGGTATATGGGAAATTATTTTTTGGTAGAGTGGTTGCGTGCACATCCCACTTTGGGTAAAAACGTCGTTGTTTTTTAATTACACATTTGGGAGCCACTCTGGTGTGTGAACATTCTCTCTGTTGTTTCACATGTGAAATGACCGCCAGACCTTTAAGAGAGTGTGGTCCCCACGTTATTTTCAATTTCTCAAGAAATCAGTCTTCACATTTCACTAAGATTACATTGAGCTCCGTTTTCATTTTCTCGTCTGTGAAGCACTGGAGACACGAATGCTCAGGAAAACTGGGGCTTCCTGGACCAAATAGCTGCTCTCCAGTGGGTGCGGGAGAACATTGAAAGCTTCGGAGGAGACCCCAACTCTGTCACCATCGCTGGACAGTCAGCTGGAGGGATCAGTGCATCTATGCTAGTAAATAAAACCACCTTTTGCAAGTGTACAACACACACAGAGGAGGGTTTTTTTGGGCATCACCCAGAATTTTTTAGGATCAAGTGAAAGTGTAGATGTGATGGCAGACATTTGTTCTGCTGGTACCCTGTGTGCGACAACTTGGTTCTTGGTGAAATACACTGTTTACAAGTGTCTTAACTTATGCTCACTACATTTATCATAAGCCATGAATATGGCATAACATATCACTTGTAGTGAGAAATTTTGGCCTTAAAGGTGTTTCCATTTAAGTGCAGGCTATATTCAACCATTTACTCTTTTGGTATGGTCTGTGCAAAGCTGAAGAAAGAGACGCTGCTGTAAGCAGAAAGTGAAGGAGAGATTTATGTGTTAACAACTGTGGAATTCCATGTTCAAGGTGTTTGCGCAGCCATGCTGGGTGTGTGAGTGTGCAGTCCTGCTGTGTGTGTATGTGCCTTCATGGTGAGCGCATGGTTGCAGCCTTGCTGAATGTGTGTGCGTGTGCCATGATGTCTGGATGTATGTGCGTGTGTCAATGCTGTGTATGTGTGTACCATGACTGAGTGTGTGTGTGTCCTCGAAGGAGGCTGGGTAGGCCTCTTCTCGACGGCTGGCGCCCTAAGACCTTATTTACTGTCTTGGGGTCAATCTTGACTGAATTCCATGGCCCTTGGTCGTTATGGGATACAGCCTTATAGATATGGTTGACTCTTTGGGTAACTATGTCGTAAACAAGTTCGCGTACCATTAATGGAGATGTCATGTCTTGTCTGAACTGTCAGTGAAGTATAAAAAGTGTTTCCCTGTTTGTAACATCAGACTGCGTCTGTTAGCAACACGACGTAGGTCTCCGGATTCGTGAATAAAGCTCTCTGAGATTTCTGACTTGACTCCTGGCTGACTGAGACTTCATTTCTGAAACAATCCCTAGACAATTTTAAGTTCCTACACACTTTAAACATGGAGGTATTTGATCAATAGGAGAGGGAAAGAATGAAAACTAGATGTACCGCAGAGCGGTACAAAATATGACCGCCGCCCAGTCCAGCACATTTTTTCCACAAAATCACGCTGAAAGGCCTATATGATTCTAACTGTCTCACTAAATTGCATTATCCACACTCAATTCTCACTGATATCTGCTAGAAAACAAGTACCAAAACATGATTAGTTCATAGATTTCACATGTAAAATTAATTTTATACAACCCCACCTCCATCTTGCCTGTTCATAATTCTGAGAAATTCTTGAATTGTGTGCATGTACATGTTTATGTTATGTGTGTGTGTGTGTGTGTGTGTGCCTGCTTGTGTGTGTGCCTGCGTATGTGCCTGTGCATGCAAGCGTACATATGTCTACGGTGTGAGTATGTGTCATACGTATGATTACTGTGAATGTATGTGTGTGTGTATATCTGTTTGTGCCCATGTGTGCACATGAAATGGGTTAACATGACCCCTGGAGGCAAACATACGGAAAAAAATGGTCATCCTAGTCCCTACAGTTCTCAAGATATTCACAGAGAACTGTGTCTGCCCTACCCTCCTTTCGGGGGGTCCAGTCCAGCGGGGGGGCTACAGATCAAAACGAAAAACGACGGTTCCATGCTATCCATTTGGGGTTACATGCCCACTAAGTTTTGTGTACCCCGGTCTTTCAGTGTCCCGGGAATCCTTGTTGGTGTACGTCACTAAATGTACACATACATTATTTTATTGTAAGGCCCCCCATGAACGAAAGTACACAAAACTTGGCATGCATTCGGAGGGTGTCATAATGATCCTACGCTTTTAATTTCGTGCAGTTTTGACCTTGTCAGCCAGAGATATTGTGATGAAAACACCTAATTTTTTGCTTTTTAATTTTTAACTAGGTGGCGCTATACATGAAATAAGTGGTAATGGGATGGGTTGACATGCCCCCTTAAGACCAACATACATAAAAAAGGTGGACCTCCTAGGCCCTACCAGGCCCGGGGTGGGTAATCGGGAGAATCGGGAGAATTCCCGGTGGGCCGCTTCACTTTTGGGCCGGTCGAGGAAAAAAATATTGACATTTGTCACGTTAGTCTAACTTCTCAAAAAGTAGGCTACACGTTCCGCATTCATTGCATGGCACCATTGCCTCTGCATGGGTTGTAGCCTACCGTGTGAGGGAGTTCTCCCCTCCCAAAAAGAGTTGGTTGGGTCCATATAGCCCGTCTTTTCCAAAAACTTTTCTCAGATACGGATAGCCGGGCCGGCCCTACAGTAGCCATAAGCGTTAGGAAGGATGGATGGTAGAAAGAGGCCAGGAGGGACTGAAACGGCCAGGTAGATGCTGCTAAATGTGCCAAGCTTCTAGATTAGGCCTACAGACAAAAGTGGCAACTTGTAAAGAGAGATAGCCTATAGGCAATGATTATTAGCAGTTATTGGGCTAATATTGGACGTTTGTAGCGTTGTCAAGCTATTTGCAAGCAACATATTACATTTCTTAAAATATTAGCCTTTTGTATCCGATTCATAGACTTTGCAATATGCAAATATTAATAATAAAACTGAAGTTTGATCTGTGTAGGCCTATGCGGTAAAAATTGTAGCCTCTGAGCAGCAGATCAACCAGTCGACCACTGAAAATGATGAGCCCGAAATTAGTGAAAGAGCAAAATATTTATGCTACATGATGAACCTATATGCCTTGTTTGCTTAGAAGAGGGTGTAGTAAAGAAGTAGGCTAAATCACCAAACAACAATATAGCCTACCCATGCAAAAAACATGTAGCCTAAACATTAGTTCAATATGCCTCTTTGTGGAAGCGTGGGATAGGCTACATTTCAAAAGCTTTCTTTCTTTCTGTTTTTGTTAAAGGAACCATATGTAAGAAATGTATTTCAATTAATCATAAAATGGCCCTGATATGTCACTAGACATTAAAAAATCATGTTAATTTCAAATACTTATATCACTGACAACTGTAGTCCGGCCAGGATATTGCCATTTAAAAAATGAAGTTGCAACCCTCAACTGATGGTGATGTTGTGTTTTGTCATGTCATGTTGTGTTTTGGCCTGATGCGCCACCCTCTACCTATCTACTAATCACAAAGTCAGTAGTGTTTTGGCATCCGGGTTGGCAACCTCGAGTCAGGAGGGAGCAGGAGGGGATACACCGCTCTACAGTAATTTGAAAGTGATTGCAGTACCAGTTTTGGCCAAAATCTTACATATGGTTCCTTTAACTTGTGGAATAGTGGAATATTTTTTGTTAACTTCTCAGTTGAAGTGAATTATTATATAACCTTTACACATTTGTTGAACTATGGTACTAATAAAAACTACAGGATAGTAAGAGCTGAAATGTTGCTTCATTTATCCAATTTCCACCACTATGGAAAACGTGGGCCGGTCTTGGGCCTGAAACTCCCGGGCTGAAAAGTGGCCCCACTCCGGCCCTGGGCCCTACGGTTCTCGAGATATTCACAGAAAACTGTCTCCGGCCACCTACAGGCCAGTTGGTGTATAGTAACATAAATTAATTTATTGTATGGCCCCCCATGAACAGAATTCCATGAAACTTGGCGTGCATACAGAGGGTGTCATAATGATCCTACACTTCCAATTTCGTGCAGTTTTGACTATGTTAGGTCACAGATACCTGCGATTACAACACCTCATTTTTACTTTTTTGTGTTTAACTAGGTGGCGCTATACATGAAATGAGTGGTTATGGAATGGGTTGACATGGCCCCTTGAAATCAACATACAAAAAAAAATGGAACAGAAACAGAAAACTGTGTCTGCCCTACCCTCCTATCGGGGGGTGCAGTCCAGCAGGGGGGGCTACAGATCAAAACGAAAAATGATGGTTCCATGCTATCCATATGGGGTTACATGCCCACCAAGTTTCGTCTACCCCGGTCTTTCAGTGTCCCGGGAATCATTGACGGAAATTTGGACATGCGAAAAAAATAAAAAAATAAATACATTTCTGACTAAACCTATATGACCGCCGCTTCGCTGCGTTAATACATAATTTCGTGTATCTTTTTTATATTACATTGGCCATTGCTAATGAGTAATGACACAGTAATTAATCTAGCATACTTTCATTAAATAAATCAATTCAAGCTAAAATTGAAGAGTCTATAATTAGGCTATACTGAGCCTGATCTATTTATACCAGAGCGGATGAATACTTTAAGGATGCACACACACCACAGGAAATGCGGGATCAATTCACTGAAATAGTGGGGGACTACTGGATGGTGGTTCCAGTTATTAAAGAGGCTAGATATTACCTAGGTACGTCAAAATTTGCATTACACACACTTTCCGTTTACCCCCTATCGGTCATCCCAAATTCTGTTTCTCTCTCTAATAGATGCAGGGGTATCAGTGTACATGTATGAGTTTCAGCACCGGCCTGAGGCCTACGAGTACACCAGACCCAGCTTTGTGAGGGCTGACCACTCGGACGAGCTCATGTTCATCTTTGGCGCCTGCTTCTGGGATGGACACATCAAAGTCACAGGTGTGCGTTTTTGATTAATATAGCCTCACAAGTGTGGTCCGACAAAAACTACTACACCCACATGAACACACACACACACACACATAACAAAGTTGTGCAATTCAGCTGTTTTTGTAGAAGTCTCTAAAGTAAACAGGGATGTTTCAACATTCTACCTTGATGTCCCTCTGAAAAAGGGTTTGGTAGCCTTTCAACATACTGTAACGAATCTACGGGGTAGGAAAAGGTCCCCCTCTAGCGACCCCCTTTGTCCCTTCCCCAGGTAGACAACTCAGAGAATGGGTAGACCCCACACCACTACGGACAGTACAAAAGTAGCTTTATTATTTTCACAGGCACAGCCAGGCAGCTCCGGACATAATAACTAATCCACTGACAGATGAGTTGGGGATCCTCACTCACAATCCGTGCAAAACAGCAATTCAATAAATAAGCACAGCAATTCATAAACACCACAAAGAGGAAAACATCTCCATTTGGGTATCACAGCACACCATTCCAGTGTTCACAATAAAAGGTTCCCCGCACCCCCCGTCATTAATAAGTTATATTGCACTAGAGTTACCTGACTTTCAATTATAAAAGCAGACACAGATACATGATAGTCAAATTAGTTATTAAAAGGGAGACTTCCCTGCTCCCCGAGACCCTCCCCTGGGGCCTGATGGCAATGGACAGCGAATCGAACCTTCAGGTGGCCAGCAAGGTTCCAGTATGTAAATTCCAGTGTGTAAGTTCCAGTATGTGATTCCAGTATGTAAGTTCTGTATGTAAGTTCTGGGGAGTTTCGTGCAGGGGCTCACGAGTCCAAGTCCAACTCGCCCGCCAGTCGCGGCGTTGGTCTAGGTTTTAACAAAGGCTATACTAAGGTTTCCTCCCCCCCTACGGCTATCTTCACTGGCGGCGATCCTACTGACCGCGCCCAGCACAATTCGTACCCGGTTTTGACCAACACTCCCCCAGCGTTCCGCCTGGACGCTCCAGATCAATCTCGGACTCTCTCTCTCGCACGTTGCTCACCTGCATGCTCATATTGTCTCCTACCCAGGTGAGTCCAATTAGGGCAATTATGCATCAAACACCGCTCTCTCATTATCTCCAGACCTCAGTTCACCACAATACTCACCCAGAGTATTTGCCAGAAAGGGCAGATCTTTTTTCTATTCTAAGTTTGTTTTATCATTTTATCATTTTTCTGTGAGTGTGTTTGTGTGTATGGTGGGAGGTTTCTTAGTGGAGGAAGGTTAAACTTCTGGAGTTACTCATATTTTGTATTTGAAATACTTAATTTGGAATACATGTATTCAGTTACTTCCCAACACTGCCTTTTATATCCCATTAGGTACCCTCAATGTAGTTATTTTTTTATAAAATATATGTTTATGGTTTGTTTTATTTCAATAACATTTTCTATTGTTTATTGCTTATTTAGTTAGTTAGTTATTCACTCATCCAGGAGGTGATTTGTTTATCACAGGGGCGATAGAAGCATGACATTGGGCTTGGAGGAGTGGCAAAGCGCTATATACCGTAAATGTAGTCCATTTATCATTTATATTCTTTAATTTATTATTATTTCACTTGTTAGTTGTATGTTTTGTCTCATTCTCTCCATCACAATTAGTTTACTATGTTTTTTTTGTTGTTTTGGTCTTCCAGGAAAGATCACAGAGGAGGAAAACAGGCTGTGCAACACCATGATGGCTTACTGGGCTAACTTCATGCGCACAGGGTGAGTTGCGCTTTGTGGAATCCTATCTCATTCAGATATTTATCCCTTTATATAAACGGTATAGTTTATCATTCACACAAATGACAGGTTTGTATATCTTTATCATAGCAGGATGATATTAAGATTGTGATATTAAAAATACATCTCTTGTGTGTAATTGTGTAAGCAGGGATATTCTGGCCCCCAATCATGATCTTAATCTTCAACATTCAGCATCAGTATGTAACAAATCCGCCTTAAAGTAATGGTTTCAAAATCATTTTGATGGCACGGTGACTCAAAATAGGGATAATCTCATCTCTGCAGTGTCATTGCCACTTCATGCCCATAAAGACGCCTATAGCTTAATTTTTCAAGCTGCAGGGCAGTCTGCTGCTTTCATGAAACTCTTAGCGTTGAAATATTATACTAAGTACATTAAAAAGGGTAAATACCAGTTCTCACATAATGAGGCTTTGAGAGTCTCCTGTGTAAGACTGGTCTGTTCAGTTGTGCCCATGGTGATAGAGGTGCTTTTGTGATCCTCCAGCTCTCCTAATGGTCCTGGCCTGGTGCACTGGCCTCTCTATGATGCCAGCAACAAGTACCTGAACCTGGACCTGCAGCAGAGTGAGGGGCAGGACCTGAAGAAGGACAGAGTGCAGTTCTTCAAGAAGCTCGCTGCAAAGAAAACACAACTGCAAGAGCAATAGTGATGACAGTAGAAGACAGAGTGCAGTAGAAGTCAGAGTGAGCAGTGTGTGTTCCTTGGGTTATGGGGGAAAAATGCCAATAAAAAATTCTATGAATCTATTATGCTTTCTCACTATTTGGCCTAGAGACATCAAACCAACTGGGCAGCATAAACTCTACTGCCTGACACATGTCACAAGGCTTGGTTTTCAGAAATACCTTTTTCATGATTTTCTAGATTTTTGTCAATATATATTCTATAAGTCTATTCATCAATTGACCCAGTCACATTAAACCAACTGTGTGGCATATACACTAATGCCCCTGTGACGCCGCGGCTATCTGCGCGTCCTCACGCGACCATATAATGGCCGCACCAAACTTAAAGCATGTAGTACGTTTAAACAATGGACTTGTGTTCATAATGTACATGTGGTCAAACTATTAATATTCATTGCCATGGACTGTGTTGCGTTAGATTGAGTTTGTGTGTGTTTGGCCGATGGATGCATACATGACGTGGAATCACACCAAACATCTTCCCACGCATTCGCGCTCATTTCATTAATTTCTATTTCATTCACTCGCGGCAAAACTCAGTTTTGTTATGATAAAATAAGCATTGATTTAGAAACCGCAAAGCCTGTGTAAATTTTCTGTAATGAGAAAATATGTGAGTGTTGTACGGTGTTTGTGTATTGGATGTTTGGAAAGTGCAACTTCTTACCGTCGCTATGGCCGGTGATTTCCTGGGGCTTCTAGGAAGCGCGATCCCGATACGGGATGACTATATGGAAGGGTGCGTTCGCGAACGACACACTTGCGTCCTTGCCAAATCTATTATTGTTAGTCGACTCTGTATTTTGTATGTAATGGCATGTGTCCATGCATTGATATTATTAAGTAGGCCTTATGGGTTCTTATTGTGTACCGGTACTCTTTTAACTGTGTTTGATGTGAAATTTATGATATTATGAGTAAACACCCCTGCCTGTGTAGAGACTAATGGTAGGTACCAATTAGGTGTGGGGTTTGCCAATGCATAAAAAGGTGTGTGTCATTTGGAAAGAACCCCTCAAGAGACAGAACTGCTTGCTGTTGCTAAAGGTATTGTGTAAAACCTTACTAAGCCTAGTGTTTTTG
This sequence comes from Alosa pseudoharengus, assembly GCF_046254945.1. Taxonomy (NCBI): domain Eukaryota; kingdom Metazoa; phylum Chordata; class Actinopteri; order Clupeiformes; family Clupeidae; genus Alosa; species Alosa pseudoharengus. Next base: position 18,795,255 of record NW_027468881.1, read on the forward strand.
AATCTAGTGCTGTGATCTCTGGCTGAATATAGCTATAGCCTTTTTGTTTCGTTTATCAAGTATTTTTGTTTCTGTTTTGTTTTTATTTTCGTCGCATTATTTTTTTTCCCTTTAATTTTGCACTGGATGACTCATACTCTAGGTGATGGAAAAATAAAATATCAATATTCACGCCATTTCTGCCTGACTTCTGCCATTTGTGCCAAGCCCTAAGACCCTCGACAAACTACTTTTTAACAGCCCCATACACATGCCATAAGACAGTGCTGGGTGTGGTTCATCACCAGGTAGTTAGTTAATAGCCGGATTATTCTAAGCCAATCAAGAAAAAAAATCTGACGCGCGCGCGTGCGTGCGCGCGTGCGTGCGTGCGTGCGTGTCTTTATTACGCACACAAGCGCTCAGACAGCTCAAAACAATAAAGCCACAACACAAATGCAAGTCATAAAATGCAAACATCACAACACAAACGCGTATTATTAAAATTAGTGAACCGGAGTGGGTGTGCCAATCTATATTTCATGTAAGCACACAACACCCTCTGGTGATGACACATCTTAGTTCTGTTCAAAAATGGTGGAAATGCAGGCTGATTCACAAGATAGCACGGAGGTTCTAAGAATTCTGAACGGACCTGGTTCAAGAACCAGTTTTCTGTTGGTCGGAAAACGCCATGGGTGGAAATTTCATCACCAGCAGTCCACATGGACTGTGCAGCACCAATATTTTGTGTCTGTACTCACAAAAATCAGTGCAAGATACCACCCAGTTAACAATCTAGGCTCACATATAATCCAGTACAAAGTCCTCACATCATCAAAGTTCACATACATTACAGTACATCCACACAAGTCCACACATTGCCGACGACAATGTCCAAACCTGAGTACATATACATTTAAAATTCACATGATTATACATATCCATGTTCACATATATCACTTCCAAGGTTCACATTCTCAACAATGTTCAAATTCAAGACATGTCCTTTTTAGTAAGGATTGTTCATCTTGGGCATTGTGTGGTTTTTCCATGAAACATGGTGAAGGAGAAATTTTGGATTACTAAAAATGTTTTATATTCTGTATATGCTTTCTATACATTCAATACTGTGCATCAACTTTGTTTTTTCTGTCATTTGCTCTCAGTCCATGTCATGATTTTCTAATAAAGGTCATGTGACCCCCTTTGTCACGAGTTAAGGGTATTCTGCCTGAGGCAGTAATATTAGGAATATCCCGACAGGAACTAGACTATGGCAAGAGAATGCTGAAGGATGTATATGTATTGTATTGACCAATTATCTACTTACTTGGAGTAGCCACATGACTTGCGTATGGCGCATGGATCACATGCTATGTCCAAGAAGTGTATATGTATTGTTGTATTTCTGCATGTATGAGGATTTTTGGAAAAGACCATTGTACTCATGTGATTTGTATTACCAATGTAATTAACATGTATAAGATGGGGCTTCGCCCTAGAGAACTTTGAGTAGTGTTACTGGAACATGATGTTGCTAGTGACCTGCTCCCGGTATCGTGAATAAACCTGCAGTGGTTCCTCACACCTGAGTGTTGCCTGGATATTTTTGACCACAATGGAAATGCCCATAAAGAACCATTGTGGGCTGTTCACAAAGGGCCCATAATCAGTCCTAAAAGGAGAATGTGTGGTTCCCCTGGTTTCCCCTGGTACCTGTGATGTGAGACTCTTTTCCAGTGCTTCAGCCCATTTGTGACTCTAGCTGTGACACCATCTAGAATCCATGCTGGTCCACCATGGTCTTCACTGCTGACTGGACTTATATGTAAGGCAATATGGGGAACTTGCAGAATATAATACTGGATCAACTCAGGAGGCTTACTTAAGCTAATGACCAAATGTTACAGACCTACTGCAGCAGAGATGCGTTGATCTTGGATGTTTGTTGATCTTCTTTTCAACATGACCCTCATCATCACATCAGCCTCGGGTCTTGAATTCTGAAATCCTTGCTAACTCACCCTGCTCCTAACATCACTTGGCACTTAAAGCTGCAGTTGGCAAGTCTACAACTCTCATGCCCCTCCCCCATTACCACCGAGTACCCTCTCATCAAGTTTGTGCTCGTCAGTGCGCACCAGACTGTGATTGACAGTCAGATCTCACACAGCCCTGCTCTGATTGGACCTGAAGAACCGGGAGCTGTGGATTTTTGCAAAACAAATAACAGGCTCTAGGTGGAGGTAGAAGTGCAGTTTTTCTTTCTAAAACCAGTTGATTTATGTTGTTCTGTCGAAGCATAGTGTCGGTTTCAGTGAATATGATAAAAAAAAATGTTGCCAACTGCAGCTTTAAGTGGGATGCAAACATTATTGGCATAGTCAGCAAACTGTGTAGACTGTTGGCCAAAGTTGTGTGTCCATACATACTTAATTGTGGGCAATGCCTTGTGCTGGTGAGTCTGCAACAGCAGGAAAAAGTATACTTTGAAGGTCTTGTATGCATATCCACGTATGCATTTGATAAATCAGTGTCCATAAAAGTGCACTAATACTTCCTGCCTTAGTCTCCTTGCTGATGACTGATGAAGTATGCAAAGGCTTTCTCTGACTGGTGGAGGAGTTTTAGGAGTGAGGTGTTTTAATGAGCCATTAAACAAATGAATGCAAATAGATATAGGTGAAAGCCAGACACACATGAAGCTTAGCCTATAAGTAACTCTTACAGGGAGTCCATAAGCCTTTAGTCAGCAGCTCTTCAGTGAAGAGACAATGCAGAGGACGATCTTCTCCATCTTTCTCTTCTCTTTCTCCAACCCTCAGCATTTCTGCGAAGCATCTGAGTTCAACCTTGATGGGGACTACCTGATCGGAGGCCTCTTCCCCGTTCACTACACACCAGACCCAGGTCAGACAAGACGGCCTGAAGCTGTGACAAGCTGCCTCGAGTGAGTATGAAGGATACACAGATTAAATGTGAAGTGTAATTTCACCACAAAAAAAGATTAAATGTGAAATGTGACACTTAGAATGAAGGTCATCTTAGAGTATAGCCTTGATTCTCCCGGCTCTAAACCTTCACCTAGAATACAAGTTATTGTAGATATTTTAATATAAAAACATTAGCATAAAACATAATTCGTCTGTGTCAACCTTCTGGCATGTGGCAAATTAATGTTACAAAAATACTTTTTCCTATTCTTAACAGAAAACCCATATACTTGTGAGGCTATCGGGGGCTTCAGGTGATGAGGTTTGCTATTGAGGAGATCAACAACTCCAGCACCCTCCTGCCTAACATAACCCTTGGTTACCATATCATTGATCACTGCACCGATACTCACAATTTCCCGGACATCCTCCATTTATTCTCTGCTAACGGCTCTGCGAAAGTCATGCAGATTTTTAAGCACTACCACTCTCAAGTTATCAGCTTCATTGGTGCCTTCAGTAGCACTGAAACTATAACTCTGGCTCCAATGTTCATGACGGACCTGATTCCAATGGTAAATATTTTTTTTAATTTTTAAAGTCATGCTTTCTGCCAAAGCTGTGGAATATTTTAAGATATTACACTTTGGCTGTTTTCTTATGTGATAATTGTGGTGAGTGCTAATTTCCAGTGGTTTCTTATTCGTCTTGTAAAGCCCATCCTGAATTGCATTGCATCACTTAATGGAAACACCAGAAAATAGAGCTGCCCTCTTCTGCTGAATGTTTTAATTAGGGCTGTCAATCGATCGAATCGATCAAATCGAAAAAAAAAAATCTAATTAATTACATACTCTGTGATTAATTAATCTAAAATATATGATTTTTGCTGTGAAAGTATTTTAAATATTTAAATTCAAATGAATAATCAGCATTAGTGACATTAAAGCAACACCAAAGAGTTTTTTGTACCTTAAAATAATGTTTCCAAAATCGTTTCAGTGGTTCATCAACTCGAAACAGGGTGAACGGCAATTCTGCATTCGCTTCGCGGCCCTCTATCGGCTATAACCGCACTATGTAAGTTTGCCAGATCGGGAAGCGGATTTGTAGTTTGATGGAATGAGACATAAGAAACTACAAATTTGACTTGCATCTGATGTCGCAATACATCGTACTTTTATAAGTCATGCAAAATATTCTACCTTGTCTGTGGACATCGTTATTTGCAAAGTCGGTGCTGGATAAACAAATAGCGTGCGTGTGACAGAGGGAAAGTTCTTTGGTGTTGCTTTAAAGTTCAAAAACTCTTTTATTATTATTTTAATAATGGCCATTATAATCTATGATATGACCTATGCTGAGGAAATACATTTCAGGCCACATATATAACCTAGGGGACACAATGAAAATAAAGTATCACTTCCCTCAATGACAACACTACAGTATTTCTTTGCAATGATGTGCGACTTTAGTTGATGAACTCCGGTGATATACAAATTCTTTGCTGCAGACATTGCAGAGGACTTTATTTTAATCAACACTTTATTTTTATCAACACCATCAAGCCGTTTTGAAAATTAAATGTTCCAATCAATGATCTAGGCAGCACATTTTCTTCTCTCTCCTTCATTTTACAGTCTAGACAAATCCCGCGAGAATCGTGAAACAGCTCTTTGGAGATAGTTTTTGCATGTTGTTAATCCTTCACCTCCACAACAAAAGCATTTTGGGCCCTAAAGTGTTTCCCTAAACTGTGAACTACTGAAATTGTAGCTAAGGTTGCCTTCACACTACTTCCGTTTAACTGGACTGAACCCGAAAAATTTTTTGCACCCAGGTCCGTGTATGTCAGTTTTGTAGAGTGCATTATCAAAATTAACCGAAACAACAGGTTTCCAAACAAACTTGAGTGCGAATCAAAGGGTCTTGTGTGAATGTGCCCTAAAGCCTAGTCTTTTTATTTCCCTTGAAGGTCAGTTATGGAGCCAGCAGTTCTACTCTCAGTGATAAACTGGTGTATCCATCCTTCATAAGGACCACGCCTAGCAATAAAAATCAGATTGAACTCATCATTCACATCATCAAGCATTTCGGTTGGAACTGGGTGGCGTTCATTGGCTCCAAATCTGAATACAGTGAAAATGGCTTTCAGGTGTTTTTTGAAATGATTAAAAACACAGGCATCTGCCTGGGTTACCAAGAGCGACTCGACGACAAAACAGAGTTGAACACAACATTTCATAGAATAGACACACTCCAGATTAATGTCATCATCCTTTTCATTGAGGAACTCTTTGCTGAGAAAATTATCACCTCCTCAGTACAACTAAATGTTCACAATAAAGTCTGGATTGCTAGTGATTCCTGGTCCATGAGCAACTACTTGCTCAAACTCCAGGGAATAAAAACAATCGGCACTATTATTGGTGTGACACCAACAGTTGTGCCTCTACCTGGCTTTAATGAGTTCATTTACCAGTCACAACACAGAGCTGATTTTGTCCATAGCGCTGAAGACTTCTGCAACCAGGCCTGTGATAACTGTTCCTCAGTCAGCCCAGAGGATGTCATCAATGAAAACCCCACCTACAATTTCCCCGTTTATTCTGCTGTGTACACCATTGCGATGGCTTTACACAACGTTCTACAGTGCAATCACTCAGGATGCAACTACAGTTGCATAGTCTACCCCTACATAGTGAGAAGCATCATGTTCTATGTGTCTTTTAACGTTACATCTGTTGAGAAGAATCAATGTAGAACGTTTGACGTCAGATTGACAATTGACGTTTTACAAGTAGAACATCTCACTTTTCAAACGTAGAATATCTGACTTTCTGCCAATCATTTCGCCTCATATATATATATATATATTACAAGACCAATTCAGAAAAAATTGGGATACTGTGTAAAATACAAAAACAGAATGTGATAATCTGCCAAAAAGGACATAGACAACATATCAAATGTTGAAAGTGACAAATTTTATTTCATGGAGAATATAAGCTCATTTTGAATTTGATGTCTGCAACACGTCTCAAAAAAGTTAGAGTAATGATAAAGACAAAAGAAGGAGGAACTAATAACTATTAACTGGCACCATGATTGGGTATAAAAACAGCATCCCAGAGAAGCAGTCTCTCTCAGAAGTAAATGCAGAGGCAAAAAATGAGGCGCAAAAAGTCCGAAAAACCTTTCTTTTCCCCTCCTCTTCTCTGTCTGACCCATCATAACTTGCTCTACTTGAGTAAAGTTAAGCTGAATTTTTAACTTTGTTTGCCTTCATTCTAGCTTCTACAGGAAATCAAACACTTGCAGTTCCACCTGAATGAGTTTTTCATATCTTTTGACAAGAATTTGGACCCACCTGCACGTTACTCTATTGTGTTCTGGGACACCAGTAATCACTCTGTAAAGATTAAGCAGATTGGCACATACAGCAACTATCCTGTGTCAAATCTGACTATTTTCGACACACATCTACATTGGCATGGCAGTGGACTGGTGAGTTTAGTCCTGCGTTTAGAACAGCCATTTTTTCACTGCAAAGTGCATTGTATAATCTACAAGTGTATTGTTGTTTGCTAGAGTCCATTATGTAATCTTTAGGCAGTATGTACAATCACACATGTTGGCTGCGCAGAAAAGATGTTCAGCATGTACAGGATCATGTTTAACAGTGCAACGAATGTGCTTTGAAGGTGCCATTCTCCAACTGCTCTGCTGAGTGTAAGCCAGGACATGTGCGGCAGAAGAATGGTCTTCATCAGTGCTGTTTTATTTGTGTGGAATGCCCCAGTAACAAATATGCCAACCATACAGGTAGAGCAAAAATCACCTACTCAAATATAAAAGAGGCAGATGATAAATTATTTGCACACATGTAAATACCCCCACATGCTAATTGTACCCAGTGGGATTAGCCTATGTGGCTATTCACACCTGGGTGTATATATAGCATGGCATAGCAGACACGCACCCAGGTATCCATAGCCAACAATGCTATTTACATGTAACGGTAACGGTAGCCAGCTGGTATGTAGCTGTTCAGTGTGCACGTTGTGTAAACCTCCCTCCCGACGCCTTAAGAGTTGTACTACTGACAGAGCTTGCAGCCTTGGCTTCTGGCTGAATTACCAGCACACTCGACTCCCAATCTGAGGTGCTGCTGTTTTGGGCTCTAGAGTCCTGGAGAGTGCAGGGCTCAGCTGCGCGGTCAACACAACGCAGGTTATGCCGGACATGCAGATATACATACTACAGTGCATATTTCTGCATACTATGTATGTACAAATCTATCAGTCAATTGTTATATTGAGTTTTTGACTTTGGTGGGATCAATGAAGGTAGGCCTACATCTTATACTCATTCACAGTTGGTCTGTTTAGAAAGTGCACTTAGTTTCTGTTTTCTGACTCTGGTTCCTGTTTCTTCTTCTAGCTGACCTCTACTCCTGTCTGAAGTGTGATCAGTATGAGTGGTCCGAGGCTGGAAGCACATCATGCCAGAAATGTTCTGTGGAATACCTCCATTTCTCTGATGGCTACTCCATTGTCCTCATGGTCTTTGCATCCTCCTTCATGCTCCTGTGTCTGGGGGTGGCCGTGCTGTTTGCCATGCACCGCTCCACGCCTGTAGTGCGGTCAGCAGGGGGCAGTATGTGCTTCCTGATGCTGGGCTGCTTCGCCGCTTCCGCCACCAGTGTCTTCTTCTACTTTGACAAGCCAACATCTACCAACTGCATGGTCAGGAACATAGTATATGCCTTTTTCTACACTGTGTGTCAGTCCTGCCTTTTTGTCCGCTCCTTCCAGATCATCTGCATCTTCAAGATGGCCGCCCACCTGCCCAAAGCGCACGCATGGTGGATGAAGTACAACGGCCAGTGGTTGGTGGTGGCTGCCCTCTCTCTCCTCCAGCTCCTGTCCTGTACCGTCTGGATGGCCACCAGTCCCCCTTTACCAGTGGAAAAATACTCATTCAAATATCAGGTTGTCCTGCTCTGTCTTGTAAGTGATATGACCACAGCTTGCCTTTGTAATGGACTAATGTGGATCCTCAGTGGTCTTTGTTTCTGGTTCTCCTACATGGGAAAAGACCTGCCCAAGAACTACAATGAGGCCAAAGCCATCACTTTCGGCATGGTGTTGTTTTGTCTAAGCTGGGCTGCTTACATCACAGCCTATGTGTTATCCCACAGCAAATACATACAGGTGGTGAAGATTGTGGTTGAGCTGAGCTGTTTGTATGGAATCCTGTTTTGTTACTTCATCCCAAAGTCCTTCATTATTGTCTTTCAGCCTCAAAAGAACACACAGGAGTATTTTCAAAACGCAATTCAGAGTTACACAAAAAACATTAGCAGAATGTAATTTGTTACATTTGAGTCATGCAGTTATTTATACAAATAGTAAACTGTGTAAAGAAAGTAGCATATCAATGATTCCTCCATCGGTTTCTGACATTTTTGGAATGAGGCCTACTAAAATATCTTGAGCTCAAAGTACCGGTAGTTATCTCACATAATGTTACTTTAATATAGTCTTGTAATGTTACTCGAGATATGTGAGATTCAGACTGGTGATGTGCTAAACACATTTTAAGCGCATGATCACAAATTATGCCACTAAAACTGAAACCAAGAAAAGTGAAATGTGCAGTTTTTTTCTTCATTTCAAAAACCAGATTGATGTTAACATCAAAGGACACAGAGAGCCTTTAACTCTATCTCTCATGTCAAAATAAGCTGATTACGGACTGATGGCTATTGGCTAAAAGGGAACATATCACCTATGCTGTTAGACGATCTGCTACCTAAATGTGTCAGTGACTTACTGTCCTCCTAGGTCCCTCAGATCCTCCAACCTTGGTCTTTTGGCTATTCCATATTGTAGATTAGCCACTAAGACTGATCTTTTGCAGTTAGGGCTCCTAAGCTCTGGAAAAGCCTCCCTTAAATTAAATCTGCTCCATCATTGTCAGCCTTTAAATCTCCCCTTAAGGCACACTTTTGCAAAATAGCCTTTCATAATAAATTAGGGGTTCATTCTAGGTATTTCCATTTTCTTTGTTTCATTTTATTAATAGTATTGGTACTTTTAATTTATTATTTAATTTACTGTATTTTTACTCTCTCTTTTAAATTGTTCCATTTAGTTTTTTTAACTGACTTTTTCCATACTGCACTTTGTGCTATGTTGGTAAAAAGCTATAGGCCTAAATTAACTTTTATCATTGTTGTTATTTGTTATCATTATTATTACTATTATTTGTACTTTTACTTTATTCTTACTATTATTTATACTTATTCTACTATTATACTTTTGACCGGTGTATAACAGAACCATTAGCCTCATGTTCTGTATTATCAAACACTGGTTTTTCCACTTGTATAAAGCTCTGTTCATGGTTTACATTTTAATACACAGTACTGTTTATATCAAGAACTGAGGGGAAGTAGGTTGTAGATAAATAATCTTCGCTTGGCGGAGGTGATGCAAACATACTTCTTTAGCATGTTTTGTTTGTTGTGCTCTGTGTCCCAGTTTGAATAAATGCATTGTTGATCATATCTACATGGCTGTAAAATTGTGATTCTTCCAGTAGACAGAGGAGTGAGTGAATGATTGGACTGAAACAAATAAAGCGGTCTTAAATATTTTTGCATGATATGAAAGAGCAGAAACCAAACAAGTGGTTGATTGCTGTTGGACAAGTGCAATTTGCAAACAGGAAAGATGATGTCAAGGTATATTGCAAGCACCCAAATTGATCTGCTGGTCAGACCCAAACCATCACACATCCTTCCACGACATGTAATGTGTGGTCTAGACGTAATTGTGTGGCTTCTATGATTAAACATCAATACAGTGAGGTTGACTGTAGAAATGATGTAACTACTGATTATATTAAACTGACATCATATTGATGATTCAACATTGAATACATTTATACTGTATTTAATTTATACTTATTTTAGTAGTTCAGCCAGGGGTCATTCTATCCAGACTCTTGTAAAATATCCTCTGTTTTTTTTTTATGCAGACATAGGCCTGCCTATATCCAGAGTTGTCCCTTGCATTATGTTCTTTGAACAGTTCCTGATTGATAGCTCTTCCAAACTTGTATCATTCAGCATTAATTGTAACATTCTAGCACCAATGCACCCCATACCATCATGGATGCTGGCTTTTGAACTGTGCACTGATAGAAAGTCAGATGGTCCCTATTTAGCACAGTGGATGTGGAGTGAGTAGCCTGACGAGCCAGACCCACATTAAAATGTAGGGTCTGGGCACTCACCGTTCGCAGTGCTCAGTCCGAGGGGCGGGATAATCGGTTGTCTTACAAATTCCCTCTGCATGCAATAGGACAGCGCTATGAGTCCCATGCGTTTCCCACCAGCGGAGCTAGTTGGCTAGTTCAAACTTTTGCCAACTTAATAAAAGCTTAACTCGTGTCACACTGTTCGCCAACATCAACATCCATCTTATTTGTTTTCAAGTAGCAGGGAATTCAAGCCAAACCGTTGCAACTCTGCCATCAATCATTATGTTAAGCCCGCCTAACGACTCTATACACGATTTGATTAGCCTGATAGAAGTTTAATTTTTCGAGCTCACAAGCCAGCTCACTCACAGTTGCTAGACTAGCCCTGGCAGACACTAGGGTGCGTCTAGATTTCTAGGCTATGGAGTGAGTCCATGATTTCCAAAATGAATATCAAACTTGGATTGGTCTGATCCCAGGACAGTTTTCCTCCTTACCTTCCCCTCCATTTAAGATGAGCTCGGTCCCTGTGAGGACGGCACCATGTCTGGATCATGGTTATGCTTTCTTCTTTTTGTTTCTTCTGAGTTTTAACCAGCATTTGATAGATAGATAGATAGATAGATAGATAGATACTTTATTGATACCCAGGGGAAATTCAAGGTCTCAGTAGCATACAAACATCACACACACATTCACTAACAGCAGAAAAAAGTAATTAAAAGTATATAATATAAAAAAAACACAACTAAGCAATAGGACAGTAGAAGATAAAGAATATACTAAATATACTAAAAATACAAATTATACTAAATAACACTTAATCTAAATCAATTCTAAAAACAGTATCCACACATAGTGGGTGATTAATCATAGTGGGTGTGGATGTTAGCCTGATGTAGCCATACTCAAAATTCTATTTAGAATTTGAGTCTGGAACTGAAGCATTGGGACGTGATTATGGAGTGTGTTTCAACCGATACAGGGGGGAAATGCCTCTGCACACATTTGGATAGACCTAACCAATCAGAGCAACAAAATAGCCTACAGTGAATCTTGCAGAGAACGGTCAGAACATCCTTCCTCTTGACAAATGCCTTAATCGCTGTTTCCTGTTCTCTTTTTTTAAGTTATTGCTCCATCAATATCTTGTACAACAGACACGATAGTGACAGAAACGTGCAGCTTCTCTAGCGACAAGCTTTTTGCTGCAAACTAATGCGACTGAAGCACGCTCAGGTCACGTGAATGAATAGGCACCGTTGCTCATCTGTCCATCATTGTATAAAGCCTGCCCGGATGATTTCATTGGTCCTCACGATTAGCAAGTTTTCAGAAAGGCTTCTCAATGGAGCAAGTCCAGACCGAATTTCCCGACCTCAAATTCTGTGGGCAGGGTTAAATTCGGGCTGGCTTCCAGGCTAGGGTGGAGTAGCAAAATGTGTTTGTAGAGGTGTTTTCGTGAGGTCTCCAAACCTATTCTCAGTGGTCTGGTGTCCCCATCTTTGCTTCTGACAGACTCTGCCTCTCTGGGATGCTCTTCTTATACCCAATCATGTTGCCAATTAACCAAAGTAGTGGTGAAATGTTCCTTCTTGTGTTTTCCTGCCTTTAGTTTCACCAGTCACGTTGCTTGGCACCAAATTCAAAATAAGCTCTTTTTTTCTCTCTCTCAACCAGGAATTTCATGGCGGCCATGACGGCCATGTCCGTCGTTGCCCCTTGCGTTGGCCGTGATGCCCCTTTAAAAATCATTGGTTTACAGGCCACTGTGGCCTTGGTTTAGCCTGGTGTTACCATCCTACGTACTTCCGGCCAAAATTTGATTTCAGCCTCGCACGTAGTCTGGCCCAACCCACAGTATGCGGTTCGCGAACAGTTGAGTGATGACGCGGAACTTGCCTGCCGAGTTGCTTGTAGTCCAGCGAAGCTTGTAGTTCAACAGCATAGCAACAATGGCGACGGAGGAAGAGACGCTAGAAGCTGTCCGCGAAGTTGTCTCAACTCTCGAGGGCATCACGCAATTAAAGCAGGAACAAGAGGCTTGTCTTGTCAATTTTATAAATGGCAAGAACGTCTTATAACTCTCCTTCCAACTGGCTTTGGGAAAAGTTTGATTTATCAGATGGTGATAGCTAAACTTAAACGCACAAGACGTACTACATGCATCACTACTTATCATGTTTTCAAATAAACGTTTGCTGCTCGTTATTATTCTCCCCCCTACTCTCAAATTACCTTAACAAAATCAATGTGGCATAGGCCTACTTAAGGAATGGAATGTTAGCTACTAGCTACCCTACCGAGCGGGGCTCAAGGCGAGGTGGTGTGTCTTGACGTGAGCTAGCCGGTTACCGAGCGGAGCTCAAGGCAAGGCTGCTGTGATTATGCTTGACTGGGACTAGCGGTAACCGAACTGGGCTCAAGGTAAACCGCTCCGTGTTTGTGTTTGACAGAAGCTAGCCTGTGGCCGAGCTGGGCTCCAGGCGAGGCTACCGTGCTTGTGAACAGTAACGTTAGCCAGTCACCGAGCGTGGCTCAAGCTAGGCTGCGTTGTTTTATGCCGAACAACTGTTAGTTTAACTGAGCAAGCTCCAGGTTAAATAACACGTAGGTCGTCAGTACAATCCAACTTATCCGAGAGTGTAGTCTGAACAGCCCGTGGAGAACGAATTAAGCTCCGACGAAGTCACCGGGCTGCGTAGAACAACAATCGTCTGATAAGCGGCGAGAAGAGATAAGAGGGAAAACTGGCGTGTGACAAGAGCTGATATAATCTCGGCGACGTGACGCTTTTGGTATACAACTCTCGGTCTGTGGCTGGCGCAAGTTAGAAATATATCCACTACGAAGACACTGCCCTGGCGGTCAGGTAGCCTACATACTAGGGATGTGACGCTCGAAGCTGACGTTTCGAAACAGTGTCGAGCTTCCGAAACGCAAGTGTTTCGAACAGTGTTTCGAAGTGTGGTTCAAAACGCCCATGCCACGTGACCATGGCTTAGTGAGGCTTCGTGGTGTTTCAATTTGGTTTGGACAGGTGGCACACTTGCCACGCGAGCCAATTACCCGAGTAAACACCTGTTTGATCTAAATTAAAGTCCCAGAATGCTTAAAAGTCATTCAAACACATCCTATCTTTGTGGGTTTTTTGTGAGGTGAGAGATTTTGAGAGATATAGCGACATAGAGACATATAGAGATATAGCGATTTATAGTGCATTCTTGTGATTGATAGGTTAGTGATATAGATTAATTGACAGGCTAGAGACAGACAGTGAGCGATAGTTTAGATAGATATAGTCTAGTGACATTAATATTTAGATAGTAGCAGAAGTAAAAAAAATATATGACTGATGCCTTTATTTCAAGAACAGCTGACCCTTTGAAATACTGGCAGGAGAGGAGAGTGCATGCCAGCAACAATTGTGCCTTGTGAAAGAATTTTTTCCAAGGCTGGGGAGGTTTATTCAAAAACAAGAAACAGATTAAATGCCAAGACGGCAGAACAACTGTTATTCCTAAATAAAAATGTATGTTGACATACAAAAAAACCCTGGCCATAAGCATAGCCTACATTTTAAAACCATTGTAGCATTTTCCTCTCCAGCATATTCCAAAGGATAATGTACTATGAAACTGAAATAACAAAACATCTAACTGGCAGATATAAAAATGTTCTAGTTACTAAACGCATATACTAGTCTGAAATTTCTAAGCACCAGCAGGGAGTCGAACACCGGCCGCTCCGGCCGAATGTGTTAACCACTGAACCAAGTGGCTGTGGACGAAATCTTGCGTTCCATGCTGGCTATTTATATTCTTCGTCTGAAGCAGTTGTGCTTCACGGTCAAAATGTGATGTTAGCAAAACTGGCCACTAGATGTCACCATGGAGTTACGTGTGTCGGATTGTTTCGAAACCTCGACACATTCCGGCGCAATTGCTGCGAACGTTTCGTTGTTTCACAAAGCCTCGTTCTGCCCATCCCTACTGCATACTAGCCAGCGGTCTGTTTACTACTGAGAGCAGAAGTGGGAAGCGTAAGAGCCTGAAGCGGAAGTGGTAAGCGTAAAAGCCTGAACTCCGGCACACAGCATACGTCATTACCAAATGTTGCTGATTGGTTAAGGGAACTCCAATGATTTTAAACCTCAAAATAAGCATCCACCCATTACAGAGACAGATTATTATTACATTGTTCCAGACTGTATGACGAAGAGAAACATAGTCACGGGCGGTAAGGACCAGGCTAGCCTTGGTGCCCCCTTCTTTCAATTCTGGTTTTGTCCGACTAATCGCGTATTTTATTAGCCTATGGCCTTTCAAAATAATATTAGCATTCACAGCGCAAATTCATTTAGTCTTTTACGCAGCGGAGAAAGTGACGTCCAAATTCAGAAAGAAAGTGCGTCCAAATTCACCCATTCTTCTCAGTTGAACTACTCGCGAAGTAGCCTACACATCATACAGACATCACAAGTATCACATCACATGAAAGAGCTTTTTCTCAGCTTTTAAACGATGTTAGTCGCTAATTGCAGTGGTGAACGGTTCGCGAGACATGTGGCCTAAATAATATGATTAAATTGAATCATAAATTCTAGGTTCTGCGCCTATCTCCCTACCCATTCATCTCGGTGGAATACTTCACGAACCCTTCGTTCAACACATGACAAACCATATATCAAAATAAACAGCAGACCTTACCAAACACAAAGGTGTAAAGCAGCCCCCTGTACAGTTAGCCGTTCCAGAGTAATCCAGTTTTGAATTTTCAGCAAATTTCAACATGCATGCTCCAAATTTGGGCTAAAATTGGGCTTACATTTTTCTACATGATTACATAACAGGCCAAATACAAAATAAATGTTACAAATATCGCCTAGATATCGTAAATATCGTAATAGTAGAGGATATACAGCTGACTAAGAGTTTGTGAAAGTAGCCTTAATGATCACAAAATGCTAAGCATGCATCTAGGCTATTTGAGTTTCTTAAAGCTGAGCGGTGCTTAAATTGTTCAATACATGATTTCATAACAGGCCAAATATAAAATAAATGTTAAATATAGCCTAGATATCTGTAAATATTAGATGATCAGATGATTTACAGTTCTATGTAATATGTCATGTTTCATGTTTTTGTAATGTTTCATGCAGTGGTGCAGGTCTACAGTGAATAGGTGTAGTTACTGTAACTTTGGCCTTGGTGCCCCCCACCAAATATGCCCAACTGAAGGCCAAGTGGCCTTGCCCCTAAAATGGTGAAATTCCAAGCCTGCTCTCAACACATTGTGTTTTTATTTACAGCATCCCAACTTTTATGCAGATTTGTAAATATACAGTAAATAATAATAATAAAAACAATCACATGATTTGTCATCTTTCTCACTTCCAGCAAAAGTATGCAAAAGCTCCTTCCCAGACTGTACATTGGGGATACATTTAATGATGCGTTGAAATGCAAATAGAACCAGTGCATAAGCGAGGTACACATGAGGTTTGCATGTCAATGACAGTGGATCTGCGCATCCATTTCCATCTCATCCATGGGAGGCACAGAGACAATGCAGCTGGCTTTCCTCTCCATCTTCGTTATCTGTCTTCATAATGCTTGTTTCTGGGAGTGCTCTTGCCAAGCGTCTGATTTCAACCTTGATGGTGACTATCTGATCGGAGGTCTGTTCCCTGTTCACTATGCAGGACACTCAGACCAGCAAAGGAGACCTGTTGCTATCAAGTGTGATGAGTGAGTGCCTTATATTCACATTCATGTTTATAAACATTAAGATTTGAGTTTCATCCATTTAGCTCACCTGGCAGGGCTCATGGGTGATACAGTTTGACCCACAAGGAGCGCACAAACCTATGAATGGGCATATCTGTACTGCACTGCACTATACTGTAAGGCACCTATATTAAAGAGGCCCTATGCAACAATTTTAGCAAAAATTACCTTAATTATGCAGGTTGAGAGTCGTTCTGATGGTTCTACAACACTTTTTGGGTCGCTTGGTGGGTGCTTCGTCTCCCCTAGTGCTTCTCCGCGGAAAAAACGAATATGCAACTTTCTGGTCCCGGACCGAAGAAATCCGGATGTGACTCGGCGGAAGGCCTCGAAAATGTAGTAAGAATGTAGTTTCTAAGACGAATGCAAAACGGACTCCGACTTGGCTTTGTTGCTGCTGAAATTGTAAGTAGCCTACCCCTTGGGTGAACTTCGTTTTTGTAATGTGGTTTGATAGTCTCTTGAACAATGTGTTTGCTCGACCGTTTTATTGTGAGCCCTGTATGTGTTTAGCTTGGTTTCTTGATGGCTATCTCGCTAGCTAGTGGGGGTTTAGCGTAGCAGTCACTTGCTACCGAAGCTGCAGGGGGAGCTATGTCGTGAAAAATGCGAGCCAAAATTAGACGAAAACCCAAAAACAGCGAAGGAATAACCAGACTTGCATAGGGCTTCTTTAAGTGTTTGTGTAACCTGTGTTGTGCTGAACCTGCGCAGTTCAGCCTTGCACACGCCCGGACTCGAACCCGCGAAACATCAGCACCTCGGATCGGGAGTCAAGTGTGCTGACAATTGAGCTAAAAGCCCAGGCTAGCTTTCATACCAGCAGCACTCTTGAGGAGTCGGGGAGTGAGGTTTACTAACATTTCACATGCACAGCTAAGCTAGCTGGCATCCATTACACATGCTTCATTAATTAATCCAAGGTTTTGCCAGTGGATGGTTCCGTTCAACATAAGAAAAGGCAATTTGTTGGTTGATGCATAAACTCCTTCCTTCACCTAAAAAATCTCTCTTATTTATGTGTACATAGAATATTAAAATGTGATCTGTGTCAAATCATTGTCATAATGACAAATAAACTTAATTTCATCCATTTCCCCTCTCTCCATCTCTCTCTGTCTGTCAATCTCCCTTGCTGCTGTGACAGAAAGTCATTCTTCCTGACTGGCTATCATTTGCTCCAGGTCATGAGGTTTGCCGTTGAGGAGATCAACAACTTGACCTCCCTCTTGCCAAACGTCTCCCTTGGTTACCAGCTCTTTGATCACTGCTCCAGCACCTACAACTTACCCTCCAGCCTACAGTTCTTCTCCTCCCACAACGACTCCATCAAAGTCAGGGAAGACTACAACCGCTACCTGCCTAAAGTCATCGGTTTCACCGGCCCCTTGAGCAGCTCAGAGAGTCTATCCCTTGCTCCCCTCTTCATGATGGACCTCATCCCAATGGTAGAGCATTCAGTCTTTGTTTTCTCTTACTCCAGCAATATGTTACTCTTTCAGCGCCTCCATGCTATGTAGTAGGGGTTTTTTTCTGCTTAGAGAAGTACTTTCCAGTTTCAAGTCTGCTTGATGTCTGAAACCTTTTGTTTTCAGTCTTGTGACAACAGTTCTGTTTTTAGTTTTTTAAATACCCAGTAAAGTGTATTTAAAGTGTATTCGTCTTCAGTGTCTTTGTATTTTCTGTTTTTGTAGATCAGTTATGGAGCCTCCAGTAGCATTTTCAGTGACAAACAACTGTATCCTTCATTCCTACGGACTGTACCAAGTAACAAAGACCAGATTGAACTTATCATTCGGATCATAAAGCATTTTGGCTGGAACTGGGTGGCTTTCATTGGCACTACATCCACTTACAGCCAGGATGGTTTTCAACTATTTTATGACCTGATTCAAAATGTAGGTATCTGTCTGGCTTACTACGAGATTCTGACTGACACATCACAATTAAACACAATATTTGAAACTATAGATATGCTCCACATAAAAGTCATAATCCTTTTCGTTGATGAGCTGAAGGCTGTGGAGGTCATCCGTTTGGCAATACAACACAAATTTCGAAATAAAGTCTGGATTGCTGGAGAGGCCTGGTCCATGTACCAGCCTCTGACCAAACAGCAGGGGATTGAGACCATTGGCACCATCATTGGAGTGACACCACTTGTTGCTAAGCTCCCCGGCTTCAGCAACTTCATCCATCAGTCGAGAATGGGAGGCAACTGCAAGTCTTGCCACAGTGGGGCAGGCCTATCAGACGAAGCTGTTTGCAATCAGGACTGTGAGGCTTGTTCTTCACAAAGTGCTGAGGACATTATCAATGAGGGCAATGCTTACTCCTTCTCAGTGTATTCAGCTGTATACGTCATGGCGATGGCTTTACACAATGCTTTACAATGCAACCACTCAGGATGCGACACAAGTCGCACAGTCTATCCCTACATGGTAACTACCGTACCCTGTCCCCAATATGGTAAAGCTTTTGTAGTTGTTGCTATGCTTATTACGATGAAGATCCTTGTTGAAAGTGTATGGAACATTTGAGGGAAACAGGGAAGAACTGAACTCCCTCAGCTGGCACTAACATGGTGATCTGTATCCTCGTCTATTCTGATTCTAGCTTCTTCGTGAGATCAAACGCTTACCTAAGTTCTCCTTGAACCAATTGAATGTGTACTTTGATGAGAATGGCGACCCGCCAGCACATTACTCAGTCGTCTTCTGGAACACTGCTGACCACACAGTAAAGATCCAGCCGATTGGCACATGTGACAACCAACCGGTGGTGAACCTCTCTATTGATGACATGCAGATCCACTGGCATGGTGATGGCTTGGTGAGTCTGTCCATTGTGTGCACCACTCATTTTGTTTTATCAGTTGTACAGTGACCAGATTCCTGAGATGAAAACCGGGGACATTTCCAGTTGGGCTTTCGATATCATTAAAATAGCTAATGTTTTATCTACGAAAAGGGTGGACAAAACTGGTTTTCATGTATTTTGACTGGGAACAGGCCACCAAAAATGGACTGTCCCTGGAAAACGGGGACGTCTGCTCATTTGCTAATAAACGGTCAAGGACAGAAAGCTTGTAGTAGTATGTAGTCACATCACATTAATTTCCCACAATTCATTCATATATACTGTAAATGTGTTTGTGCTACATGTAGGCCAATAGAGTTTTCCTGTTGCAGTGATACTTCTACTATTAATGTATTTATGATTTGAAGGTGCCATTCTCCAACTGCTCTGCTGAGTGTAAGCCAGGACATGTTCGGCAGCAGGAAGGCCAACATCAGTGTTGTTTCACTTGTGTGGAATGCCCCATTAACCAGTATACCAACCACACAGGTAGAGCAGCATCACCCACTAATCACGACTGCTTGGTCAACAGCTCTGCAGCTTCTCTTTCCTCTGCCTGCTCAGGTTTAATTGTACAGTTCAGTGCAAAAAAAGCAAATCCTCTTTTTTAAACTTAGCTCATTACATCTGTTGAACTATTACTGATGCCCACTTTTTTATTGTAGTGTATGAAAAGGATGAATGCTAAGATAAACTGAACAAGATGGTCCTGAAAGGAATAGTTTAAGTTCTTTCTGGTGTTACTTTCCCTGTTGAGTGTGACCGAAGAGTGTGCAGTATCTAAAGCAAATGCTACAACAAACCTTTAAAATAATATTATAATACAGAAAACCTTACATGCTATATATCTTATTTGCCATCTACCCCAGAATTAGACAATAGGATACATCTGATAATGTCTCCACTTCCTATGCATAATGCTAAGCTAGGCTAACGGTGTTAGGCTGGGTTATTACAAGCACAAAGGAAAGAAGGGTATGTATCCTTTTATCTTACTCTGAAGGAATTTTAGAGTTTTCTTCTAAATGTTATCTGAATGTGCACTCTGAGGCTTTTCCTAACTTCCCTTCAGCTGACCTCTACTCCCGTCTGACCTATAGAATGTATGAGTGGTCCGAGGCTGGAAGCACATCGTGCCAGAAACGTTCTGTGGCTAATGTGGAAGCACCTAATGATGTGCTACAAGCCCCAAAATATGAGGACTTAACCTGAAAGTGCACTTAATTTGTGTTTCCTGACTCTGCTTCCTGTTTCTTCTTCTAGCTGACCTCTACTCCTGTCTGAAGTGTGACCAGTATGAGTGGTCCGAGGCTGGAAGCACGTCATGCCAGAAACGTTCTGTGGAATTCCTCCACTTCTCCGATGTCATCTCCATTCTAATCCTGCTCTCCGCATCCTCACTCATGCTCCTGTGTCTGGGGGTGGCTGTGCTGTTTGCCATGCACTACTCCACGCCTGTAGTGCGGTCAGCAGGGGGCAGTATGTGCTTCCTGATGCTGGGCTGCCTCGCCGCTTCCTCCATCAGCATCTTCTTCTACTTTGGCGAGCCCTCAGCTCTGAGCTGCGTGTTCAGAAGCACACCCCTTACCTTTTTCTACACCGTCTGCTTGTCCTGCCTATTCGTCCGCTCTGTATCGATCATCTGCATCTTCAAAATGGCTTCCCACCTGCCCAAAGCGTATGCATTGTGGGTGAAGTACAGTGGGCATTGGCTGTTGGTGGCTGGGGTGTCGTTTTTCCAGCTTATCCTGTGTGTGATCGCAATTGCAGTCAGTCCTCCCATGCCAGAGAATGACATACAGTCCTTCAAAGATCAGGTAGTGCTTAGATGCATTGAAAAAAGTTTAGTCCCTGTAGGTTTTGGTCTAGGCCTCATGTGTAGTGTCAGTGGTGTCTGCTTCCTCTTATCCTACATGGGAAAAGACCTGCCGAAGAACTACAACGAGGCCAAAGCCATCACTTTCTGCATACTGGTGTCTTTTCTGAGCTGGGCTGCCTATCTTGAAGCTTATATGTTGTCCCGCAGCAAGTATGTGCAGTTGATCAAAGCTATAGTTGAGCTGAGCTGTTTGTATGGCATCATGTTCAGTTACTTCATCCCAAAGTCCTTCATCATTGTCTTTCAGCCTCAAAAGAACACACAGGAGTATTTTCAAGCCAGCATTCAGAGTTACACACAAACTATTAGTAGAATGTAGATTTGTGTTGGAGGCATAATATAAAAATAGAAATGTTTCAGGTGAGCACCATTTGAAATGACATACACACATCTATAAAGGGGTAGACTATATAACAGCCAATTTGTTCTTTTTTTTCAAATTATAGTTTAATTACATTTTTTTTTTACCATATGGCGGAGTATGATGCAAATTGTCATTCAAAACAGGAACTTAACGCTCCAGTGATTTCAGCCCGACTTTGCATACAGGAGCTCAGTCTGTCTGCTCAGTCTGCTGACTGGATAATTTATGGGCCAGAGCCCAAACCAATTACAGATCCTGTTAAGGTTACATCCAATACCAATCCAGACCAAGCACTTTCCAGTACCAGTCTGAATCCAGTCCAAACCAGACAAGCTCTAGTTCAGGTCCAGACCAACTCCAATTCCAGGCCAGACTCAATTCAAACCCAGACTAGAGTATTCATTCTAATTTGGTAGTCAGATAAAGCAGCATTTTCATTTTGCTTACTTTAATTAGTGGATAGGGCACTAAGTGTGGAGGGGACACTGACATTTTTCCAATAATTAAAAGTAGTTTTAATGCAGACTGATCTTTCCTCCAAGTAAATAGCACTCCTAAACTGCAAACAGTCCCATGCTGTTAATTTAAATATTCAAAAGACATTCTTTTGTAGTATGTTTTGAAGGTTCACATCCCTTCCACTGTGATCCCAACAGTCTAATGTGTTGGTAAAAGGTACCAGCATTACTTAATACACGGTAATAGTTATCATCTGAAAGTTCTAGGTCATTTTGTTTGTGTTTACATTTGTGTTGTTATTTACATAAAAGACATTCATATCATATTCACAGCCATATTTTTGTTATTTGTGTGTGGGGTGCTGATTAACAGATCTTCATAATAGTTGTTAGAGGTAATCTGAGTGATCCTGTAACATTATGATTGCTGCCACATCAGTAAGGGGGGGGCGGTACTATCCACATACTTTACAAATAGGTAAATTAGGGAAGTCCCTATGTGGTGTAACGTGGACTGCATTTTCCTGTTTCCACCTGCTGGTCTAATTTTCACAACTAAAAGGATACGGTGTTTCTAAAATGCTTTATATCCACTACAGATCATATCTTATTCTTCAAAAAAATAATTTGTTGATTTTTTTATTTTACTTTTTTATTTCTTTGTATAATGTTTCATAATTTACATTTTAAACTGAAATGTGAGATATAATTTCCCATGAAGGTAAATCCAGTTCAATCTTCAGAATTCATCCACGCGATGATGTGGAACACTGACACTTCTTACGACCCCTGTTCAATTTCACTGTTATTCTGGCCTCAGGGGACCCTGCCAACCAATGGGAATGGAGTGAAAATCTTTCCACCCTAAATGTCCACAAGGGGGGAGCCTAACATCATACCAGGCAACTGACACGGCCTCCGACTACTGTATCCTAGTCTAAAGTGTTGTTGGTAGGTTTAAAACATGGCACCTATTCTATGAGTTCAGGGTGCATGTTGTGTCAGCACAGAGATATGAACCTTGAACACAGTGAGAATAAGGTCACCCACTCTGGTCCCTCTTTTAAAGTACATAATATATTTATATTCAATTACATGTTTATACATATATCTATTCTTCTATTATAAAGTTACTATATTTAATTTATATTACTGTAAACCTTACAACCTTCTTAACTGTATACTACTCTCTACACTGCACTATATATCTTATACTGTTTATGCACCACCTGCCTATACTTTGTATATCACATTGCAGTTTTCTGCTTTTTTACACTTCTGGTTAAACGCAAACAGCATTTCGTTGTCTTTGTACTTTTACTCTGCCCAATGACAATAAAGTTAAATCTAATGCAATCTAATATCTGTTTTTATACATGAGACATGAAGTCACGGTGACTGTAATTTTCATCAATGCATAGTCACACATACACACTGTTGAATGTGTATGTATTATTGTGTTAGATGGAAATGTATGCTGATGCTGGCCAAACCTCTGGTCTAATAATTCTGTGACAGTTTGATGTGGGCAGTAAACAGGTTGAAGTCTGTGCTGCCCAGCAGATCATTAAATGGCCATTAAACGATTTAAATAGTGAGAAAGCAAGAACAGTACTTAAATCTCAACTTCAAGTCAGGCCATCTGTGTAAAAGTAGCATACATAGTCATGCACGCCAGTGTCAGTTCACCTTTACATGAAGCAAACATAATAAATGGCCTGGGGCGCTGTATAGGTACTCAAGACATCTGTTGTGCGTGTGTATGTGTTATGCTATGCGTATGTTATCAGTTTTGTAGAAACGCACCCAAGACTGATGACTGTGCTGAGCTGGAGATAAGGAGCTCACCGCTGTTGCTCACAAACACATGCACTCCATGTAGCCTGTTTCATCATGAGGGTGTGGCTGTGGTGTGTGTAAGCAAACTACTGTATGTGTGTTTAAACAGGCTAGCGCTGGAGATTTTAGTTGAGTTGGCTTTTTAACCTGCTGGGAGCAAGCTATGTCTCGGTGGCACAGCTCTTGCTCCCATGTATGTGGATGAGGGCCAGATCTTAGCCACAGTCAGACAGTATGTGGGTGCATAGAGTAGAGTCAAAGATCCTTGGTTACTAACAAGATAGAGCAACGTAATTCGTTTCTATGGGAGCAAAACGGAACAGTTCATCAACTAAAGCATTAGGTACAGTGGGCACGTCATTATGAATCATGATTTATTAAGCATGATCATGATTATTTCTTTTTCTGCCAAAAATGTGGTCATCACTGCTCAAATCTGAACACAACTTTGCAGTTATCTAAACACATGTCATTATTCAACACAGCACAGACATTATGAGCTCATGAGCAATTAACCTTAAATTCATGTAATCATGATGATCATGATTAAAAAATCATAAATCATAATGATGTATCCATCCTACCTAATGTCTTAGTTGATGTGTTGTTCATGCATGAGGTCATGTAAATTCATGATGATTTATAAGATATAAAGGAATGAAGTAATGCATAAATCATGAATTAATTCATGATAATTCATGTACCCTTACCGTAAAGTGTTACCCACACTTGTGTTTACAATATTACTGTCTATAATCATGCATGATACAATGAATCACTCTGCTTCAACCCTCTCTAGTAAAAGTTTCCACGGTGAGTCTTGCAGAGAAATGTGAAATGCAGAGGGGAGAGGATGACAGTGATGGGATTCAAATGTATTCTTCTGCTCTGTGGGTGACATGTTACTGTGCAGCTGATGAAACTCCAAGAGAATGTCTGCTGTCTTCAGCACAGCGGATCAGCTCAGACACCAACCTACTGTACCTGCCTTCACCTGTACCTGTATTTCCACATTTTACAGACCCCCCCCCCCCCTCTCTCATCCACACCTGTCACATGCATTCATACATGCTGTAAGAGAAGTCTATGCATGTAAAATATAATATACCAGGGCCTCGTGGGAGTTGAGGGTAGGGGAGACTTCCTTCATTATTCATGCATTCACTCCATTCAGACCTTTCGCAAATAAATTCCAAAGTTGCCCACTCTGAGTCTTTTATTAAAATGTTCTGTTTACTACAACTTTGCAAGACTTAGCATAAACAGGGTTTGGTATATTTTCTCTTGGTGTTGAAAAACTTTGCTGAAGTCAAAAGTTATACAGTTTTAGTTGCCAACTCTGGAACAGATCTCAGTCAGATCTCACATCCTAATTTAATCCACTCAAGAGTGCCTTTTTAAAGACATGCTCAGAATGGCCCTTCTATGAACCAAGTCACACAAATTGGATAGTCACGGCATAGAGATTTCTCCCACCTTGTCATTAAAGTTGATGAAATGAACCTGAGTTTCTCAGCCGTAATTCAGCATTAAAGGGATCATAAGTGTTTGCAAGCTATTTCTAAGCCATATCCCAATTTATAATTTATTGCAATCATCTCCTCACAATCTAATAGCTGTCTATTCATTTTTTAGAAAAAATGAGGGAATGAAATAGGAGTTTGGGGGATGGAAGAGGATTTTGGGGAGGGGAGGAGTGAGTTCACACTGGTGTTTTGTTTGGTGATTGGTTCAAATATTAGCAGATGAGACATCATCCAGAATCACTCACGGTAGGCTACCTTTAAGTGATGAAGAGAAAGAAATCCTTTTTCAAAAAGTAAAAGTATGAGTTAAGCTTCAAGTGTTTAAACACAGTCGATTGGCTTCAGTTTACTGTGACTGGATTTTTGCTGAGCACAGCCTAACTGGGCATCTATGACAGCAGATTTTACAAGAAACCGTCTCCCAGCTGACTGCCTATATTCATCAGATCAGTCGTCTCCCACCCCACAGTGTGAGGTGGCTGTATTAACTCCTGCCACTGATTAAAAGAAACTGAGCTGCCCTGGCTGACAGTCTTCACAAGAAGGCTTTGCCCAAAATGGCACTTTAGTCCCTTCCTATTTATGTTCTCTCCTCTCCAACTAAAATCAAATTAAATGTCTTGGAGGTGGACCAAAATCAAAGACGGAGTAGCCATAATGAATC
Source organism: Alosa pseudoharengus (assembly GCF_046254945.1). NCBI lineage: Eukaryota > Metazoa > Chordata > Actinopteri > Clupeiformes > Clupeidae > Alosa > Alosa pseudoharengus. The sequence continues at coordinate 18,820,820 of NW_027468881.1, forward strand.
TTGTTCAAGCCATGCATGTTTCACACAATTATAGTGGAGGCACAGCATGGATATGCTTGGATGGCTACAGCTATGGCCTTCAGAAAAGCTTGACTGGATAGCTCTGTAAATATGCAATGGTTTGCATCCGCCTGGACCCTTATCTCTCATCCAATCTGACATGTTAATAGCAGAGCTGGGTTCACAGGCCCTGATATTGAGTAATTTATCTATCTGAATGCCGCAATGTACATTTCTTTGTCATAAACATGATACCAATTAATCATATGGTGCTGTGAGCTTAATGTCCTTGCAGCATGAGCATGCAGCCCCATACTGTACATTTTCATAGATTGTCATGGAAATGTTCCACCCTTGACTTAACAAAGTGTCTTGAATTCTGCACATGTGTGCATATGTGTGATGTACAGCAAGCAGAGGTAATAGGATATGTGCTTATACACATGTGTGTGTGTGTGTGTGTATGTGTGTGTGTTGGACCAGTGGCGGAGCTAGGGGGTGGCGGGCTTAAGCCCCGAATCTTTTTTCAAAAGCCCCGAATCTTTTTTTAGTGTTTTAAATTCCCGGCAACTCTTATTTCCAATATAACTTCCCCTCGGTTTCTCTATAAATGTCACCAAATGCTCTATTACTGAGGAAATATATCCCTTATTTTCAAAGCCCAATATTGAAAAATAATTTGACTTGCTACACGATCTATGCCAGGTCTCTGGGCTATCCGCTATGGTGATTTCAATGGTTAGATTGATTTGTTTAGATCCAGTGAAAATGCTGCCTTGACAACGCTACGTCATGGCTTCGGTGTTCCAAAAAGCCTCTGTCAGAAGTCTGTCACTTTTACACCTTGTGTACATGTTGTTGAAACGTTATGGATATTAGAAAGTTTTTCAAAAGACCACCCAGCTCCGTTCAAGCAACAGCGTCGCCCAGTGAACTGACGGATGGTGTTGTTTCAGGTTGGTGATTTCACGTTAAGAGCTTTCAGTCAGTTAGGCAGGCTAACGTTAGGCTACTTGGCTAGCTCCCTAGCACTAAATGCTGAACTTTAACGTTAAATGTCCTCGTTCGTCGGCGTAAAAGGCAAATTCGGTACTCTCATAGGCTAGCTAAGCCTACTGCAGAATAAGAAATTCCAGCTCCCAAAACAAAGTGATCCTCGTCTTGTAATAAATTAGGCTACACTGTTTTGAAATGTCAGAAAAACCCATTAACAGTTATCTGCCCATGTCAACTTTTCAGTGTCGTTGCACAAAAGAATGTTAACTGTTAGCCTAACTTAAAACCTTGTTGATATGGTTATGGTTATGGTTATGGATTTAGCAGACGCCTTTGTCCAAAGCGACATATAAATACAAAACAACATAATAATATTTAAAAATGAACAGGGAACAGATTAAAATCTAGGTCAAATATAGTAAGGAGAATAGTTGTAGTACACAATAATATCAATTCAATCAATAGCCTAATAAAAAAAGCAATGTAAAAAAAGGGGAAAGGCAATAATAAAACAATAATGTCAATTCAATCAATAATATAAAAACAATAACATGCTAAGACTACATTAAGGAGAATATCAATAATAAACAATAATGTCAAATTAATTAACAGCCCAATTAAAATAAAAACAACATTATATAAACCATAACACATAAGCGCTTAAACAACTAAGTATATGTTGAATAGGAATGTCTTTAGACCCCTCTTAAACGACCCAAAACTACCACAGGAACGGAGAGCACTGGGCAGTTCATTCCACCAACATGGAACCACTGAAGAAAAGAGTCTGGAATTAGACCCAGTTTTTATGACTGGTCGACACAACATACGCTCACCAGAAGACCGCAGTGGGCGGTTGGGCATGTAAGGCTTGATTATTGAATTAAAATAACTAGGAGCAGATCTAGTTAGTGTCCTATAGGCCAAAGTGAGAGATTTAAATTTAATTCTGGCTACTATAGGGAGCCAATGGAGAGTAACTAGGAGAGGAGTTACATGTGTCCTCTTTGGCTGATTGAAGACCAGGCGTGCTCCAGCATTTTGAATCAGCTGTAATGATCTTGTTACACAAGCGGGTAAGCCAGCTAATAGTGAATTACAATAGTCCAGCTTAGAGATGACCATGGTCTGAACAAGAAGTTGTGTGGAATCTTGTGTCAGATAAGGTCTGATCTTCCTAATGTTGTAAAGCATAAACCGGCATGATTTTGCAATAGAAGCTATATGCTCAGAGAAGTTACGTCGGTCATCAATTACAACGCCCAAGTTTCGTGCCGATCTAGTTGGGGTCAGTGAAGTTGAGTCAAGCTGGATGTTAATCTGTTGGGGAATAGCTGTTTTAGCTGGAAACACCAAAAACTCTGTTTTTGAGAGATTAAGCTGAAGGTGCCGATCTTTCATCCAGGCTGAAATATCCTTAAGGCATGCAGAAATCCGGTGGGAAACACTAGAGTCATCAGGTGGGAAAGACAGGTAATATCCTATCCACCACCACAGATCTTATAATCCAAGAGTCCACATAAATATAAAAGTCATGTTATGTTGTTTTGGCTGCTTAACTAATTATTAACTAAAAATGATATATTGAGGGGAAATGGCCCTTTCCATAAGTGTGTTAATCAAGCACCATGCAGTCTTTTTCATAATCTTGCTTGATTTTATACACCTGTGTAAAGGGACCTGAAATTACAAAATTAATATAATTTAGAAACGCCTATGTCAAGATGATAATGCATTCATTCTAAAATACCCTTGTATCATGATGACTGGCCATACTGTAATTATATCATAATATTATGTATATTATAGTATAATATATTATATATATTTGTCACACAGATGAGATCAGGGAAGAGGAAGAAGGAGAATAGCAATAATAAACAATAATGTCATATCAAACAATAGCCTAATGAAAATAAACAAATACTACAATATACAAACCATAAGAAACGCTTAATTAACTAAGTACATGCTAAACAGATATGAACAGATATTGCCTCTTGAAAGACCCAAAACTATAATTTTACACAGGGTAGTGCCAGTCAGATACCTTGAATCTGTTGAATGTTAGTTTCACATTTTTTAAGTCTCAATGTGTCCATTAGTTTACACAAAATTCACTAGAAGTCATTATTTAAGGGGTTATTTAAAAAAAAATATTAAATGGGCTAAGCCCCGAATGTTTACAATGTCTGGCTCCGCCCCTGTGTTGGACAATACATAGGTATAAGGCTGATTCTAATATCATCTGTTGCCCCTTATTGAACAGTGAGCAACTGAAAAAAGATGAAGCTGTTGAAAAGCATTTGCAAATCATGATGTCATCCAAAAAAACCTTCAATCAGTTCTAAATGTCAATGCATCCTGACTATAATTCACTTAGCTCTTTCTTCCCTTTTTGCTTATCTTGTAAATAATTTAGCTTGTTCAGGATCCAGGGCTTTACTTCAGTAAAAGCCATGTACAGGAGCTGGATTGATCCACTTTGGCTCGCCCACTGGGCACCAAACCCTACCCAACCCCCAAGTCTATAACCACCGCAAACCCTGACTTCAGTTTTTTATATTTGGCAGTAGGGTGAGTGCTGCTTTCAGCCTGCTGTGTGTGTGTGTGTAACCATCTATTATAAGATTGCCATAACAATGCTATAAACATGCCATAGAAGATGCCATATACTGACAGTGACATGGCATATTATGTCTAATGATCTAAGGTTTCCCATGAAATGTGATGGATCATGATGGTTATGGCATCTTTATGACACGATTGTATCGTCCATACGAAAGACTAAGTGTTGCCGAAGATCTTCAAAACCCAAAAGGTGCTCTGCATCACAAAAACTCAGTTTTCAGATTGTAGATCTTTGCAACCTTTCCAATGGGCATACAAACTAACTTTTTGAAACATAACTTAAACATTCACATTCAAACGTTTAACATAACTTTTATGAAAATATGTTGATTTTTACAGCAAGTTCAGTTGTCTAACGTTGTCTATGTGCCCTGAGGGAACATGAACATAATTCTATGCATTAAGTATATAAGTATAGTATATTCTTTTGATCCCGTGAGGGAAATTTGGTCTCTGCATTTATCCCAATCCGTGAATTAGTGAAACACACTCAGCACACGGTGAGGTGAAGCACACACTAATCCCGGCGCAGTGAGCTGCCTGCAACAACAGCGGCGCTCGGGGAGCAGTGAGGGGTTAGGTGCCTTGCTCAAGGGCACTTCAGCCGTGCCTACTAGTCGGGGTTCGAACCGGCAACCCTCCGGTTACAAGTCCGAACCAGTAGGCCACGGCTGCCCAAACAATACCGTACAGTTACCTGAAATGTAATACATGGTTGGCACTCAAACTCCCATATAATGGTTTATTGCATGCTGTTGAAAAATCTAATTCTACATAATGTAATCACACTCTGTGCTTCACTCTGACGTGACAGTGCCTCCACTGGAAAACAAAACCATGTTTCCATTGAACAAAACCATGTTTCCATTGAACAAAACCATGTTTCCGTTGAACATTCGTTTGGGTGTGAAGAAACACAAAATGAACAGTAAACATTGCTATCGAGTTTGTTTGAAGAGGGAATGTAACTTGACAGGCTCTTAGCATTAAGAGGCAGAGGTGTGTGTGTGAGTGTGTGTGTGTGTCTGTGTGTGTGTGTGGTGTAAGGAGGTAGACGAGCTGCTCGGCTCATTAGGCTCTTTATTTAAGCCCTGTTGAAGGCTGATGTTGGGGCAGACTAGCGCCTCTCTGTAGCCACACTAATGAGCCACTAGTGTCTGCCTGAGCAAATATAGACTCAGCACTCACTGCTCCTCCTGACTACCTTCAATCCCTCCACACACACACACACACACACACACACACAAACACCACACACACATACCGCAGCTCCAATTTTTAAGGTGTCCCAGTGAGAATGCGCTGATGCTAAACTGCGCTAATAACCCTGCTCCTGCTGATATGTGCTATTGATCGGCCTTACAGTAATAATGCCGCATAGCTTATCATTCTCCACGAGGCAGCCGTGAGACCGCTGACGTGGGCAGATTTCCCTAGATGAGGTCACAAAGTCGCTCAGCTGCATAACAAGCTCCCCTTATCTGCCTTTGGAACATTGTGATAACTGGAACACAATTTCCAAAATAATGAATGAGGCTGGCCAGAATCTGTCCCTGTCGTCTATCACTGTCCCCAAATGGAGAGGTGTGCGTGTTAATGAACACACCATAGAAAATCAAAAAGCTCCCACATGAGATGCAATGAAGCTCGCTAATAATGAAAGCTCCAGGAAAACGGTTATTAATTGAGGGTTATTAATTGGGATGATTAAACAGAATCAGTTCTCGCTTGCTGCAGTGGGCCCTTTTTTAGTGTCTTTTCAGTGTGTACTCTATAGGCTGTAGTGGTGTATTGGTAGCTTGGCTGCTATAGGTGCCAGCACAGCCAGGTCATGCATTAACTTCCTGGGCATTGAATGTGCTGCTGTCATCTAACTGTATTAAGGTTTATAATTAGGTTGGGACCAGTAGTGCAAAGTGCTTGGGTTTACTCCTCTGGGAGTGCAAGGTACATGTTGGAAAAGGGCCTTGTGTGCCCTTTCAATGAGTTAGAATGAAAACTCTAATTGAATTATACATAATGCATATAAGATATTGAATTAAATGCTACAGATATTGATTGAGCTCTAATTGTGTCATTTACCTGATGCTTTAATCCAAAGCAAAGTCCTTTTAGGCAAGTCCCTCCACTCGGCGGCCATATAGGAATGCTTTTTGGGCACTCATCGGGCATCCTATTCAGCAGAAATGCACGTGCGCAAGGCTTCACGACACCAATCTTGCTCCAGCGGCAAGTTCACAACACTTGATTGGCAAGATGTCTTCACATCACACCATATGATTGGCTCAATGTATTCACATCACACCACATGATTGGCTCAATGTATTCACATGTCGAAGTTTTGCCGAGGAAGGGGTGGGATATGTGTAGACAATGGCCATATTGGTGTTACAAACTAACCCCATGCATTTCTATGGAGGATTTTTTGAGTGCTGTGTCTCCTCATTAGAAAGTCTCTGTCCAAAGTGACTTAGATGTGTCAGTTATTGCAGGACCATACTCCCCAGAGCAACCGGTTAAGTGTCTTGTTCAAAGGCTCAACGATGGCAGCCGGGAATCAAACCACAACTTTTCTGGCTACCGCATGCTAGCCCGGCTCCAGACACTACACTACCACCAACGCTAAAAGAGTCAAATCTCAAAAGGGTGGACAAGAGAAAAAAGACAGAAAAATAGAAAGGATCAGCCCACTGGGACAGAATCAGCTAGTGTAAAACACAGCTTTACTAAGAAACTTTATTGAGCACTCGTGAAGACAGAGACTGTTCATTCCTGACAGAGAGAGAGAGAGAGAGAAAGAAAGAGAAAACACTGTAAAAATCATATTCTGACATCACAGTATGATTTATTGTTCTATATAGCAGGGATGAAAACCTCTAATTGCATGTAATTCAGACAGACAGCATGCAGCAATTAGCTAAACCTCTGCTCCACTGCTCTGGTTAACCATTTACTCTAATGCCACTGATTTTACTCATTTAAATTCTTGGGGGACAAAAACCCCAAAGTGATGGTGTAGATGTTTACACTTTGTAATACAAGTGAATTATGTCAACTGTAACTCAATTATTGCACTGAAAAGTATGGATCTTCTGGACAATCTTTGGCTGCTTTCAAAGCAGTTCTTGAGGAAAAGTGATCTTTACACCTAGCGAATACACAGCAATTAGCGCTGATCACAAATCAGCCAGTCAGCCCTTGAGGAAACCAAACCTTCAAACACTGAAGCCTCATCTCCCCTCATCTCCAATTAAAATCACCATGCTTAATAAAAAGCCAAGAAGTTTTCTTCCAAAAAAGACTCCCCGCCTCATTGGCAAATTTGCCCATCTCAGCAGTCTGCTCTCTTTATCGTTTAGTGTGTATTAGCATATCCAGCTTCACTGGATTTGTCAGTGGGCACATGAAGGGGTAGCTCAAGTTGTAGCTCATGCAAATATGCCACAGTGTGAGCAAGCACACAATGACTTGCACATATTTTATACGAATGCTTAAAGCCATTCATGGTGAAGACAAGTTGATAGTAAAGTGCTCTGCCCTGTCATTTCTCACGAGTATTGAATGATGGTTCAATCATCAATTAAACTGTTTCTTGGTGTTTTAAACTCTCAACGTTGTCTTCAAGGCAGCACTGCCTGGAATGCACTAGGGTTAGGCATGGGTTAAGGTTTAGGATGGGTTTAGGATTAGGTGCCTTTAAGTAAACTGTGGCAGTGCTGCCTGGAAAACGACGTTGGGGGCTTAAAAAACCATTGAGCAACTAAACCCAAGGTCATCATCATGTCACTGCTAAGATCTGCTGCTGAGTCCAAAGTCACAACACCATGTAGATCTAAGTATAAGTATACTCTTTGGATCCCGTGAGGGAAATTTAGTCTCTGCATTTATCCCAATCCGTGAATTAGTGAAACACACAGTGAGGTGAAGCACACACTAATCCCGGCTAGAGGGTGACAATTTTTCGGGACTCCCGCGGGTCACGGTATTCCCGCGGGTTTCCCGCAGTACGGGAGTAAATTTCACTGTTGGTAACGTGATTGGGACGGGACAGGAAATAATAAACGGGAGCTGGCGGGAAGCCAGAGATTATTAACTTAAAAAATGACGCTGCAATGCAGTGAGTGCGCCCAAAGACGTGAGGCATTTCGTTTTAGAAAAGAGAACCAATTACAACCCACAATACGTTTGTTGTTGATTGGTAGCCTATCAGAGCAAGACAAGCAGCTGCCCTGTTCACAATCAATCAGCTTCAGCGATAGGCCCTAAGGCAAAATGGATGCAAAGAAACAGTTACAGGCGAAAGTATCAGCAAAGGACAACTCTATTCAATTGCACGAGCTGTCCGGGAAAGCGATTCTCGTTGAGTTTAATGTGTCATGCAATGTTGGGGCATGACACCTTGACGATCGCATTCCTCAATATATTTATCGCATAACCCTGGCGGAACACAAAAAAATGTTTTGTTTACTCATAGCAACGTTGCTATGCTTCGCTGGTTTAACGTGATGAGAACGGTGCAAACTTAACTGATGGGATGAGATCTAACTATGAAATGATTTAAGCATAGCCTACAGCAAAGTACTGTAAAATATGTAATTTTCATATAGCCCAAAATGATCGGCTATTAAAGAAAAGTTAGACAAGGCTTTCTGCCCTACCAAAATGTATGGTCACCGCACGCTACTGTAGCCTAACAGTCGGATAACTTTAGACATCAACATAGGGAGCGGGACGGGATTCGGGAGTCTTTCTCTCGGGATTTTGCGGGACAGAATTTTTTTGGGGGGGCTGTCACGTGATCGGGATATGACGGGAGTATTTGTGCGGGCTCGGGATGGGACGGGAGTGAAAATTGCTTCCCGTGTCACCCTCTAATCCCGGCGCAGTGAGCTGCCTGCATCAACAGCGGCACTCGGGGAGCAGTGAGTGGTTGGGTGCCTTGCTCAAGGGCACTTCAGCCGTGCCTACTGGTCGGGGTTCGAACCGGCAACCCTCCGGTTTGAAGTCCGAAGTGCTAACCAGTAGGCCACAGCTGCCCCTTAACGGGCTTCTGCATCTCTGGGGCAAAACCAAAATCCACCTTACAAGAGCTGTTTTTTAATAATAGTTGTTTTTGGGCATCATACATGTAGATTAGAGGATAATTTCTCAACTGCTCATTATAGTTTGTTCATTCATATTTCATTTTATGTACTGTATAAGGATCTTATACTATATGAAAAACGTCAGGGTCTGTCCTCAAAGAAGAACAATTTTGGGACATCTCTGCCACAGAGATACTGTATGGCTATTTACCAGTCCGCACGGTAATTGATTCTTTAAGCCAGAAAGTGCTGCCTTCACCTGGACCAAGAGTTTATAATTATGTTTGGTTACAGTGCTTTTTTAGATGCCACCTGAGCATCTGTAGTCCACTAAAAAGTGGGTGGTGAGTTTATTGCACTTTAATAGGCCTCTAAAAGCATCTTGTCTTGGATTCAGCATAGCGTTCCAGCTCTGCTCTGAATCAATAAAGCCCCGGATGCCTAATCCATCTTTTTGCCCTTGTAAACACACAGTGGTGAGGCAAAACACGGAATCGCTCAGCAAGCCTGTTGCCCCGCCGACAGCACAGCTGGAGGCTGGAGGCTTTTGGCGTGGATACAGAAGCATGGTGTCATAATGAGCAAGTCATAGTGAGAAAATACATAGCCACATTTAAATGTTGCAACACAGCATTTGACGCTGATATTTGAATCTGTACCAAAAATTAACTGCTGCTATATCCTCTGTTGTTCTACGCTGGACAATCCATCCACGTGGATATTACAGAAAACTGAATCTTTTCAATTACAGAGAAAATACAAATAACTTTAAATAACTTTAACTGATTGATATATTAATTTGTGATGTTGAAGAATCAGTATACTTTTGTATACTTTTAGTATACTTCCAGTGAGGCTATTTGCCTGAAAACAGCCTGGGTAGTCTAGCAACTCTCCGTTGGCTTGCGAGCTGGAAAAACCAAACTTCGGTCAGGCCAATCACATTGTGTATAGTCGGTGGGCGGGCTTAACATAATGACGACAGAGTTGCGACGGTTCCGTGTGAATTCCCTGCTACTTAAAAACAAACAAGATGGATGCTGCTGGGGAACAGCACGACTCGAGTTAAGCTTTTTTTAAGTTGGCAAAAGTTTGATCAACTAGCCAACTAGCTCCGCTAGTGGGAAAACGCATGGGACTCATGAGTTTAATGCTATCCTATTGCGTGCAGAGGGAATTTGAAAGACAACCGTTTATTCCGCCCCTCGGATTGAGCACTGCTAATGGTGAGTGCCCAGACCCTACATCTTGATGTGGGTCTGGCTCGTCAGCAGTGACGGACTGGACGGTCTGGCATTTGGGCAGATGCCAGAGGGGCCGTTTGGGCCGGCCAATCACGGAGCGGCATGTTTGTCGGGTTTGCGCGGCCCATTTATCGTAAAGACGGTTTTACAATATTTCTCGGCCCACTATCAAGCATCAATAGTGTTACATGGCTTACGAATAAGCCATTTATCTCCAACTCCCTTTTCCTCTTTCAAAAATGGAAACTGATCAGTATTTATACCAGACATGAGTCTCTACACTACAGTCATGGTGACCCTCAATATTTACATCAGTCTACATTCTTTTGTAACCTTATTCAATCAAATGATTTAAAAGTGCATTGTTTGAAATTGGAATACAATAAATATGCTGCCTGTATCTTTTATTTTATTATTGGTTTACAAAAGTTAGGCTGCATGAAGCAATGACTTCTGCGAATTTCAAAACCGAATGCATCTACTTCCTTCAGCACGGGGAATTGCCGATCTAGCATGCCTTGATCCTCGGAATTTTCCCCTTATAAAAGCTAATAGACTGCCCCCAAATGCACTTCGAAACATAAGAGAATGTCTGCTTAAATTCAGTTAAGGTGCTACAGTTAAAAATCTACAGTCGGAAATTGACACATCTCACCACGCACTGGGACAGCCTGAAAAAGTCTCCTCTAAACCAGTAGGCCTATACAGTCAAAGCGTCGGACTTTGATGATGCCGCAGAGATATAGGAAGATACAAAAATAAACCTGGTGAGCAAGAAATGTGCTACCTGCAAGAATTGTGCATAGTTGTATAGTTTGTTTACCACAGTCACGGCCCTAGAATAGCTCTGAAACTAGGGGCGAACGCGCCGCAGAGGGGGCAGCGTGCATCTCACTAGCAAAATGAAACATTTCTGTGGGGCGCCTGCCATGGACCTCGCAGTTGCAAAATCAGCATAAACATTAACGGACAGTTGCTTCCGTTGACCGATTAAAATCTAGTTACCATGCTGTCAACTAAAGCACACATCCTGTACCGGGCATGGCTATTAAATTTGTGTCAAAGGCTGATAGTTTCCATTGTAGATGCACTCTTTAAAGTTAATAGCAGCCTCCTCACATTCCTTATTATTTCGGATTTAAAATGCACACCAGTGCATTATATAAGGGTACAATTTAAATTGACATTTTAAAAGCTATTATTTCCTCTTGTTTTCCACCTCGCAAACTCTACTAGGCTACAGTAAAAGCGCATTATCTTTTGGCTATTGCGCAAAAGCCTCTTGTTCTGATATTTATTAATTTCACATTCTTACAACAACATAGCTTGTCACAACATCAATACACAGCCTTAGTATAAGGCCTACAAGTTGTGCATTGATATATCCATGTTCTTGGTTCAGTCTTTATGCATATTGAAGTTAGAGTTCATCACCAATGGGGCTACAAACTAGAGGGTGACACGGGAAGCAATTTTCACTCCCGTCCCATCCCGAGCCCGCACAAATACTCCCGTCATATCCCGATCACGTGACAGCCCCCCCAAAAAAATTCTGTCCCGCAAAATCCCGAGAGAAAGACTCCCGAATCCCGTCCCGCTCCCTATGTTGATGTCTAAAGTTATCCGACTGTTAGGCTACAGTAGCGTGCGGTGACCATACATTTTGGTAGGGCAGAAAGCCTTGTCTAACTTTTCTTTAATAGCCGATCATTTTGGGCTATATGAAAATTACATATTTTACAGTACTTTGCTGTAGGCTATGCTTAAATCATTTCATAGTTAGATCTCATCCCATCAGTTAAGTTTGCACCGTTCTCATCACGTTAAACCAGCGAAGCATAGCAACGTTGCTATGAGTAAACAAAACATTTTTTTGTGTTCCGCCAGGGTTATGCGATAAATATATTGAGGAATGCGATCGTCAAGGTGTCATGCCCCAACATTGCATGACACATTAAACTCAACGAGAATCGCTTTCCCGGACAGCTCGTGCAATTGAATAGAGTTGTCCTTTGCTGATACTTTCGCCTGTAACTGTTTCTTTGCATCCATTTTGCCTTAGGGCCTATCGCTGAAGCTGATTGATTGTGAACAGGGCAGCTGCTTGTCTTGCTCTGATAGGCTACCAATCAACAACAAACGTATTGTGGGTTGTAATTGGTTCTCTTTTCTAAAACGAAATGCCTCACGTCTTTGGGCGCACTCACTGCATTGCAGCGTCATTTTTTAAGTTAATAATCTCTGGCTTCCCGCCAGCTCCCGTTTATTATTTCCTGTCCCGTCCCAATCACGTTACCAACAGTGAAATTTACTCCCGTACTGCGGGAAACCCGCGGGAATACCGTGACCCGCGGGAGTCCCGAAAAATTGTCACCCTCTACTACAAACGTGTTATGTCCGTGCATGTGAAGTTATATCTGTGTGTTGCGAGTACATGCATGCGCGTGCATGCGCGTCCCCGTGTGGGCCGCTGGTTGGTGAAAATGCCAGGGCCGTTTTTTAATCCCAGTCCGTCACTGCTTGTCAGGCTAAGAGTTATGTGTAATAAAGTGAAATGACACAGGAAAAAGTATGGTAACACTTTACTTGAAGGTATCTACATAAGAGTGACATGACACTGTCATAATGGTGTCATGACAGCCAGTCTTATCCTTCATGATATCTCAATGACAAAGCAAGATGGTATCACTTTATTTGTGGTCAAATAAATTATACACGGTCATAATGATGTCATGACCAGTTTTGTGAAATATCCTGTCACACATCTATTTGACCAAGTGCTAGAATTGGTCTGTAACCTTGCACATCTAATTATAATAATCATTAGTCAACATGCCATGAATACAAAAAGAGGTGGATTTTCTGTTTATGTCAACTTGTCATAACAAAGACATCCTCTGGTAATGTCATCCTGATTAATATCAAGTTGTCTTCATAAGGACACTCCAAAGAAATGTAATGTCACATTGTCATTACAAAGACATCCCAAACCAATTTAATGTCAACTTGTCATTACCAAGACAGCTACTGGTAAATTAACTTTGATTAATGTCAAGTTGTCAAGACAACCCAAACAATGTCAACTAGTCATGACAAAAAACAAATGACACTTAATGACAGAAGTCATAAACGTATCACTTGTTTATAATGTTTATGACACGTTCATGTCATGTCACTCTTATGTAGATAGGCTACCTTCAAGTAAAGTGTTACCAAAAGTATTGAAGGAGTAGTGCTGTGTGGACTGTGCAGATAACTTTTCAGATGCCTTTAGAAGCGACAGGAGTTGTACTTGATGGCTTACCACCATGAAGTGAGAGGAAGCCTTAATATTTTATGGTGAGGAAGGCATCTGTGACTCTGCACTGCAAATATGCAGACCCAGCTCTGCACATCCGCGCTGGAGAGAGAGGAGAGGAAAAGGAATGCTTTGGGGAGAGAGGTGCTCAAACTTTGTTTTCAAGAGCAGAAAAAGTTTTTAACAAGTCACAAAGCCCTAATGATATCCACCTCCTTGGAAAACACACTATACATACTTGTTTATTTGTTGTGGATATTTTGTTTTTTGTGCACTGTGCTGTATTTTTGAGGTTTCATAAAAATAAAACACCTACATCTACCAAAAACATCAAAGCATGCATAGACACACCTACTTAACTTTAACACACACACACACACACACACAAATCCCTAACTTCAGTGCACCCACACACACACATTCACAAAAACTGTAGAGAAAGCAGAATGACAGCTCTTTGGCTCCTACAGATCAATATGGCATCCTGCCAGTGGCTGTGGAATCAGAGCAACATTAGAGATGCTGTTTTATCTCTGGCCTTCCGCCTCCACTTGCTCCTGGGCCCTGTGTCCACGCTCTCCTCAGCCCTGACAGCTTCGACAGGTGAGACACGACACCAGCTGTCCACCCTGAACCAAGGTGAACCTCACAGCGAAGATGCAGACTCAAGAGCACTCGAGCTGAGACCAAATATATTCGACAGGCAGGTGCAGAGAATGCTAAAGTGCTTCAGAAGGATATTAAGTGATCAGCAGCACCTAACTCAGATTGATGCTACGTGACATACTGTTAATTGGGTAACCGTTCCCGACTTTCCCCTCTACATTAATCTCTTGCTTTTCTGGGCTCATAATTTTCCCTTATGCATGGACTTGCCCAGGCAGGTGCATTTGTCTAAAGTGTTTTAGAGCGCAGAGAAGGGACACATTTGATCAGCCACTTAGTCCCTCTCCAAAGGGAACTGGACATATGGCTGTGCTAGCACAGGACACTGCCAATCTATCTGTGCGTGTGTGTGTGTGTGTTTATTTATTAACCACTAATTATCTACATGAGTAATATCAGGCAGAGACGGGCTGGTGAACTAGCTAGCTACCTTTAGCGGCAGCTATAGCCCTATTACTGCTGTGCTGTTCGAAAGGCAAGCCTTTTGGCATTTAGCCCACTAGCTTTAGGCATTGAACTCCTTCAGAAACGGCCTCTTAGTGAGATGGGCAGTGTGAGAGATGGGCCTGTGAAGCATGGCATATGCCCCCGCCCCCTCCACACACACACCCCATGACCCACAAGTGGCGCTCTCAGGCACCTGTGTGAGAGAATGGTTACCATCACACAAAGAGGGCGAGGGTGGCATAGGACAAGGGAAGAGACTTGGAGAGATGCTACAGCGGATGTGAGTGTGTATGGGTGGGGGCGGGTGTGTGTGATCTCCGGTGGTTGTAAGACATGCTGACCCCTTGACCCCATCTGAAGCACTGGAGTCATTGAGAGTCCCCGCCCCCATTATGGCTCTATAACAGGGTGTCCTATGATGTGAGCTCTCAGAACAGCGACATCTGTAACTATTACACAGAGGGGTATCAGATGCTGCAGCTGGCAGGTTCTGATATCTCTGAAGTGGCCTTTTAGAGTCGTGAGAAAGGACATGGGTTGGTGGTTGGTGTTGTGTATTTTTGTGAGTGGCTGAGTGCTCTTTGTGGGCAGTGGCGGAGCTAGGGGGTGGCTTAGCGGGCTTAAGCCCCGAATCTTTTTTCAAAAGCCCCGAATCTTTTTTTAGTGTTTTAAATTCCCGGCAACTCTTATTTCCAATATAACTTCCCCTCGGTTTCTCTATAAATGTCACCAAATGCTCTATTACTGAGGAAATATATCCCTTATTTTCAAAGCCCAATATTGAAAAATAATTTGACTTGCTACACGATCTATGCCAGGTCTCTGGGCTATCCGCTATGGTGATTTCAATGGTTAGATTGATTTGTTTAGATCCAGTGAAAATGCTGCCTTGACAACGCTACGTCATGGCTTCGGTGTTCCAAAAAGCCTCTGTCAGAAGTCTGTCACTTTTACACCTTGTGTACATGTTGTTGAAACGTTATGGATATTAGAAAGTTTTTCAAAAGACCACCCAGCTCCGTTCAAGCAACAGCGTCGCCCAGTGAACTGACGGATGGTGTTGTTTCAGGTTGGTGATTTCACGTTAAGAGCTTTCAGTCAGTTAGGCAGGCTAACGTTAGGCTACTTGGCTAGCTCCCTAGCACTAAATGTTAAATGTCCTCGTTCGTCGGCGTAAAAGGCAAATTCGGTACTCTCATAGGCTAGCTAAGCCTACTGCAGAATAAGAAATTCCAGCTCCCAAAACAAAGTGATCCTCGTCTTGTAATAAATTAGGCTACACTGTTTTGAAATGTCAGAAAAACCCATTAACAGTTATCTGCCCATGTCAACTTTTCAGTGTCGTTGCACAAAAGAATGTTAACTGTTAGCCTAACTTAAAACCTTGTTGATATCCTATCCACCACCACAGATCTTATAATCCAAGAGTCCACATAAATATAAAAGTCATGTTATGTTGTTTTGGCTGCTTAACTAATTATTAACAAAAAATGATATATTGAGGGGAAATGGCCCTTTCCATAAGTGTGTTAATCAAGCACCATGCAGTCTGCATTCATAATCTTGCTTGATTTTATACACCTGTGTAAAGGGACCTGAAATTACAAAATTAATATAATTTAGAAACGCCTATGTCAAGATGATAATGCATTCATTCTAAAATACCCTTGTATCATGATGACTGGCCATACTGTAATTATATCATAATATTATGTATATTATAGTATAATATATTATATATATTTGTCACACAGATGAGATCAGGGAAGAGGAAGAAGGAGAATAGCAATAATAAACAATAATGTCATATCAAACAATAGCCTAATGAAAATAAACAAATACTACAATATACAAACCATAAGAAACGCTTAATTAACTAAGTACATGCTAAACAGATATGAACAGATATTGCCTCTTGAAAGACCCAAAACTATAATTTTACACAGGGTAGTGCCAGTCAGATACCTTGAATCTGTTGAATGTTAGTTTCACATTTTTTAAGTCTCAATGTGTCCATTAGTTTACACAAAATTCACTAGAAGTCATTATTTAAGGGGTTATTTAAAAAAAAAAATTAAATGGGCTAAGCCCCGAATGTTTACAATGTCTGGCTCCGCCCCTGTTTGTGGGTGGTAGGTGTTGGGGGCTGGGAGTGAGATATTGATGAATTGCTTACTAAAATAAATGTATGCTTCTTTATCAGTTTCTGTTTGTTATTGTGAATGACCTCTAACTGGCTAGTCTCTTGTTAGCTCTTTGTGTGTGGTTGGGGCTAGAGGAGTGAAATACTCATTGGCAATTACAAGCACAAATCCACTGTCAGTTACATTAAATGAAATGCTTACTAGCTTTGTTCCATAAATTCATGCTTCTTTATCAGTTTCTATTTGTTATTGTGAATGACCTCTAACTGGCTAATCTCTTGTTAGCAAACTAGCTCGTTACTACTATTTGGCAGTTCAGGCTCACCTCTTTTCTGAAGGAATCATGTCAGAAGTCGCCTAGCCTCTTTTAGCTTTCTCTATAACTGTCTACATGCCTTGCACTTCTGGAATCCTGATTTTTATCTTGTTATAGTGGATGGAATCCACTATCTTGAAATCTCCTGGCTTCTTCTTCTTATAACCTTTTCTTTTTACCTTTTCAAGAATGAATGCGACGTTTAGACGTACAGACATGTTGAAATAACCGTAGGTCTGGAGTTGGACAAGAGAGTTACTTTTTCAGATTTTCTTAAAAGTTTATACTTTTTGAGAAATAGGGGATTAACAATGTCAAAAAGCTCATTTTTCCCCCATAGACTTATATGGCTGTGATGTCATAATGGCCTAAAGCCTGCTGCGCTCGTTAAGCTCCTAGAGAACAAAGATTGTTAAGGCGGAGCAAGATACTTCGTCGTAGTTCATGTCTATGGGCGCGAAATGGGGATCGAATCCTGTCTGCATAAAGAGGCGTGTCGATGACGTATTGATGAGCGTACGTTGCAACCCGCCAACAGCAGCGGCATAAATAACGGGCGCACACCTGATATAAAGTCGATTTTCTCCAGACTGGAATGCTCAAAAATGCTAAAAATGTACCTGAAATGTTCACAAGGGTTTGAGGATCATGAAAACGTGCCCGAAATGCACATCCCTAACTCTATAGAACTAAGACCTTAGCATATGTGGTAAAATTCTGAGCTATGCCCATAGACTTCAATGGAGCAGTCGCTGCCTCTGCTCTGCATAAAGGGGGATTTCCCGGAAGTGGCTCCTGATGAAGTATCTTGCTCCGCCTTAACAATCTTTGCAGAGAAGTTCCCGGGCTAATCAGAACACTGGCACAGGTGTCACCTGTGAATCAAACAGCTTCTAATGCATACAATCTGGTGCTCCCTAAAACTACACATCCTGTTTAAGTGTTTCCCCATGTGTCAAAATAAAAGTCACAGCCATATCTCATGCTTTGCGCATTATATCTCCAGAACGGTTTGACGCATATGCTTCAAATTTGGTACAAGTGTTTGTATGGACTCAAAGATGAAGTGAGTTGATGTTGGAGGTCAAGTCAATGAACACTCCGAGTGCGATATCTCAAGAATGCCTTGACATACATGCCTGAAATTTGGTATGAGTATTTGTATAGATTCAAAGATGAAGTGAATTGATGTTGGAGGTCAAAGGTCAAATGTCAAGGTCAAAAACCCCTTTAGTGTTATATCTCAAGAACGCCTTGACACACAAGGTCTTTTTGGTACGAGGGTTTGTATGAACTCAAAGATTAAGTGATTTAATGTTTTTTTTTTCAAGGAATTTCCCCACCAACATTAAGCCAGCAGCTTTCCATCCACTATTGTAATTCCTCTGGCATTACATTCTAGTTTTGCTGTTGCTGTCACTTCATCTTTGCGCTACAGACACTCGAAAACTTTTTCTCAACCTTCAAATCGCTACTCAACCCTCAGCTGCCTCCTCCTCCATCCAACCTTACTGCAGATACCCTCGCCTCATTTTTTACAAACAAAGTGGCGGCAATCAGCAGTCAATTCTCTACATGCCCACTCAACGCATCTGACTCAGATACCGCACTCCTACAACCTCTAGGGACTGCTGGAACATCTTTTTCAGCATTTTCACGCCTCTCTCCGAGAGTGAAGTATCTAGACTCCTGACATGCAGCCGTCCTACCACATGCTCGCTGGACCCTATACCTACGAGCCTACTTCAGTCCATCAGCCTGACCATCGCTCCAGCTATCACACATGTAATCAATGCCTCGCTAACCTCCGGCACATTTCCAACAGCGTTCAAAATGGCCCGGGTAACACCGTTACTTAAGAAAGCTTCTCTCAACCCTGCTCAAGTCGAGAACTACCGCCCTGTCTCACTCCTGCCTTTCTTATCCAAAGGCATTGAACGAGCAGTCTCCAAACAGGTCTCTGACTTCCTTTCACAGAACAACCTTCTTGATCCAAATCAGTCTGGGTTCAAAAGCGGCTACTCTACCGAAACGGCTCTGCTGTCTGTAACAGAAGCCATAAAAGAAGCCAGGGCGACCGCTCGGTCATCAGTACTCATTCTGCTTGACCCAGGGCTCAGTGCTGGGCCCCCTTCTCTTTGCTATCTACACCACCTCCTTGGGACAGATTATCCGTTCGCATGGCTTCTCATACCACTGCTATGCAGACGACACACAGCTCTATCTGTCCTTTCCACCTGATGACCCCTTGGTCACGGATCTCGGATTGCCTCTCAGACATAGCTGCATGGATGAAGGCACACCACCTCCAGCTGAACCTCTCAAAGACTGAACTGCTGGTCCTCCCAGCTAAACCTACCATACACCACGACATCAACATCAAATTTGACTCCCTGTCTGTTTCACCTACCAGAACTGCAAGAAATCTAGGAGTTGTTCTCGACAACCAACTTAACTTCTCAGATCATGTTGCCTCAGTCGCCCGGTCATGCCGTTTCGCACTCTACAACATACGGAAAATCAGGACTTACTTGACTCAAGATGCTACCCAACTTCTGGTTCAGGCAATAGTCATCTCACGACTCGACTACTGCACTGCAATGCCCTCCTGACAGGTCTCCCAGCCTGCGCAGTGAAACCACTTCAGATGATCCAGAACGCGGCGGCGCGCCTGGTCTACAACCAACACAAAAGGGCACATGTTACCCCGCTGCTCATCCAGTTACACTGGCTACCTATGGCGGCCCGCATCAAATTCAAGGCTCTAACGCTTGCCTACAAAGTAGTCTCCGGTTCTGCTCCAATCTACTTGAATGCCCTCATACAGACTTACACTACCTCCAGACCGCTGCGCTCCTCTGACGAACAACATCTAGCTCTACCACCGGTACGCTCAAGCCAATCCAAACTTTTCTCATCTGTTGTTCCTCGTTGGTGGAACACACTGCCAGTTCCTACAAGGGCAGGGACATCCTTCTCCATTTTCAAAAAACTCCTGAAGACCCAGCTCTTTAGAGAACATCTCCTCTCATAGCAACACTTACAACAAGTCTTACTGATCCTAGCACTCACCAGCCGTCTTAAACTGACAAGTAACTGTTAAAAACAGCACTCATGATACACTTATTCTTACTGTACTCTAATGTTTTTTAAATTGTCCTAAAATTGTTAAGAATTGCTCTAAAACTTAAACTGTTTACCATGTTGTTAGTCGCTTTGGCTAAAAAAGTGTCAGCCAAATGTAATGTAATGTAATGTAATGTAATGTAAAATGTAAATGATATTTTAGGGGGTCAAATAGGATATTTTGGTCGGCTACTTTACCCTTGGGGGTGTTATGTGCAGTGAGTGTGTGATACCAGAAACAACCATACATCAATTTGCACATGAATCTGTTTGTTTTCTGAACACATGGTACCTCAGCACAGTAAATTTATCCTGTGCTGAGAAGGAGCTTCTGCAGGGCTCACTCTCCAGGGCAGCACAATCAGCCCATAATTATCCCTGTCATCCACTCTCACCTCGTCTCATCTATTCTCACCTAATCACATCCACTTATACCTCGTCTCATCTCTGCTCAGCACATCTCATCTTGGGTGTCAAATACCCCCCACCCCACACACGTCACAATCCTGCACAGTTAACTACTTGTATAGTTTGTCTGTCGTTGTATTGCATTGTGTTATATTGGGCTGTGGGTGTCCGTGAAAACCGAACACTATTTGGTTAGATGGACTTAGCGGTCTAGGTAGGACACTACGGTAATTGCTTGATTGCAGCAATTGGGAGGATGATCTCAGTTTATAGCGCAACAGAGGCTGGAGGTGGTGGGTGGAGGACTAGGCTTCCTGAATGGCCTGAGATGGGTAATGTTGTTCCGGCTGCGCTGGATAAGACCAACCTGTTGATGTGATGAATAGAGGATGTGTGTTACATGCTAACTAAAGGAAAGTACTTACTGCAAATCCAGTTTGTGTGAATGGGTAAGCGTTCAGTTGGGTCAGCTCTTTTTCTTCCGAAGGATTTCACTACACTCTCAAAAAGGATGTGTTGGAAACAACACATTTTTAACACATCAATGTGTTTAGGTAAGGACAACACATTTTGTGTTATTTTTTGTGTTAAACCCATGTAACACAGTTACTGTGTTGATATTTTAACACACCTGTGTGTTATAGTTGACACAATTTGGTAATGGTTAACACAGTTACTGTGTTTATATTTTAACACACCTGTGTGTTATAGTTGACACAATTTGTGTCAATTTGGTTATTGTTACTTTCATTTGGTTATGGTTATGCTTTTGTCCAAAGCCACATACAAATACAAGACAATATAATACTTAAATTTAACAGGGAGCAAATTAAGATGTTTGTCAGACTATTAGAAGGATAATAGCAATAATAAACAACAATGTCAATTCAATCACAGCATAATGAAGTGCATGTTGTCGTTTTATTTATATTTTTAGTATATTTATGGATCTTAGCAGATAAGACAATTATGAAATTATTTAAACCAAATAGTGTGTGCAATAAAGATGAATTCCTGACAGCCTAATGTGAAATTATGTATTATTTATTACAAATATTGTACACATAAACATTACACAAGTTCATAACGAGGGTTTACAAAAATATCATTGTTAAAAAATATCAAATGTATTGGTCTAAAATCAATTAAATCTCTTATACTAATTAGTTTAAAGTCCTCTGTTCTCTGGACAGCAATTGCATGGAAATGGTTATGGAAAAACTTTGTAACAAGTATCCTTAAGAAAAACATTTTGATTTTCACTTTCTGGCAAGTTTGTCGTTTTCTGCAACAATGATGTATTGGGCGGAGGCGGAGGGATCTGCAATGCACACCAAGTGGGGCTGGCGATGTTCTACTGATCTATCAGGAGGATTGTTCAGCACACTGGAAATGCTGGTTCCAGTCTGTTATTTTAAAGAAAGAACAAGAACATAAACAAGTCATTAGACATGTGCAGGGTTTCAAACCATTTACAAATTGACAATACTCATTTTACATTATACCAGATATAACATTGCACCATAAAACATACAATATAGGCGTTCCGTACTATAAGCACACAAAATAAACATTTACTATAGGAGGGGCCTACCGGTTTTATATCCAAAAGGTAGCCCGAAGCTGACTTCACACTGCATTTGGTGTTCCCTTTGCCCCTGCCTGATGCAGTGGGGGGCAGCAGATGGACAAGCTTATGAAGAGCTCTGTAACATGAAACTATAAAAACAAACAAATTTAGTAAACTCTTACTTTCTTGTTAAAATCAATTGCATTCATTCACTGTAGCACAAAAGCTTAATAGAGATAATTCCTCCTACCATCAATCATGCTCAGGAACTGGTGGCAAGGCAGCTTCAGGTTCACTTGTGGACATTCCCTCCCATTTTCGGATGAACAGCAGCTTTTCCAGGAAACATCTTTCCAAATTCTGTGTCAAAGTACATAAATGGACAAAATACAGTCATTTGAAAAATTAGAATGATATCAGAGGGATTAAAGACAATTCATCCAACTTTCATTATTTTCATTGTCCCAAAACAATATGCATATGTGGCATGTCCACAAAGCGTGTAAACTCTGCAAAAACCTCCAACGTTGGATGTCTAGCAGCAATCCACAACCTTGTAGCTGCAACAAAATAGATTATTATAAATTTGATTTCACACCATATTGTGAACACATAACTTATTTCAACTTCCATACTGTTTATTTTTTAAATCATTCAGCATTTCCAAAATAAGAACACACAATCTGGGTGACTAACGTTAGCGAACTGGTCAGAAACGAAATGTTACTTTAGGTTATTATCAAAATGGCAGCATTGATTACTGTTTCATTAATGCGTCACATTATTGCTTAAACTGCACCCCAAAAAAGCAAACTACACACTCTATAAACTATAAAAGATCGATCATCATAACGTTGTGCATAGATGTAGAAGCTAGTTCAACACTGGGTCTACTAACTGCATGCAATATCGTTTCATCAAACCGTGTTCACTAACGTTAGTGTGGCGTTCGGAATGCAAAAGTGTTTTCCCTTGGCAGCGTGGTAGCTTGTAAATGCATTAAGTTCATTCATCATCGTTAACTTGCTAGACTATTTGTGAACATGTTCTAATGTTATGTCGTGGAGCAGAAGAGATATAACTGCATAGGCCTAGCTTCTATAACAAAAACGACTACATTCACGTTACCTGACCTTATGTCTATTATGGCTTGTAACGTTAACCACCGATTGTTCAGAATAAAACGGTCACCGTTATCTATGCAAGTAAAAGTGAATCAGCTTCTAAATAAATAACGGTGGTTATCATGATTTATAGTAGTTATAGTAAGTTAGATAGTGTTGTAACTTATCGTAATTTTTAACGTTGATAGTAGTTTGTAGTTTTGACATCCTGAGCCATACCGTTAGCATTTCATACCTTGTTAGCACTAGCTACAAGGTCATACCAGTTACCACAAACCTTGCTAACGTTAGCTGTCCATAGCTAAAACTTTAGCAGCTACCCAAAATGCGGATTTACCCACATAGTAATACGAGATGACGTAACGTTAGAATATTTTAGTTTCTACATGTATGCCAGTGTTTTTCAGAGTGTGTTAATGTAAGGTCAGGATTGACTTAACATGGACTAGCATAACGATTGCTAATCAATAACCTAACGTTAGCTGCTAGAGCTACTTGGCTAACAATCGATGCTGGACTTTATTATCATTTAACCTTTACAATATTGCAAGTTGCAACAGTCTTTAAAATAAACATAACAAATACGTCTGAAGACATGGGTCTACCTTACCTTTTATTCAGACATTTAATTCCACTCTATGTGCCACTTGCAACTTCTTCCAGTGCGCCAAAATGAAGTGCTGAGAAAAGAACCTCTCCTCTCAGGGTAACGGCTCATCCAGGACACCAGGGATTGGCCAATAATTTAACACATTTTGTGTTGGGCAGTATATTCCAGTAATATAACACAGTAACAACACAAAATAACACAAATTGTGTTAAAATTGTGATAACACAAAAAATGTGTAATTATTTAACACATCATTTTTGAGAGTGTACATTGCCTGGTCAGAGGGGGGGTTGGTGTGTATAGGGTCAGTATTAAGTCTGACATAGCATAAGCGATGCCTATCTGCCTGTGTATTTTCTGCCCTATCAGTGTGTCAATAAATACTGTAAACTTTATCTCAGCCTGGT
Organism: Alosa pseudoharengus; assembly: GCF_046254945.1. NCBI lineage: Eukaryota > Metazoa > Chordata > Actinopteri > Clupeiformes > Clupeidae > Alosa > Alosa pseudoharengus. The sequence continues at coordinate 18,844,891 of NW_027468881.1, forward strand.
GTCTGTCTCTGAGGGGTTTGAACCCATTACTGCCTCTTTTGCTGGCACATTGGTAACACACACACACACAACACACTATGTTCTCCTGATGGGGACCTGACAGTATGGCCCCCATCAGACTGCAGTCGCAATGCATCTGATAAGATGGAGAAGGTAGTGTATGATTTAATTATACCCAGCCTGCCTGGACGCAGCCTGTGTTACACTCTGAGATTCTAGCTGTCTTTGTTATTTATTTCCTGCCATATCCAAATGGTTAGTCACTCGCTTCCTCCGCAGGATTGATTGATTTGTTTTGGTGAGCTCAAATAAAGCAAGTCAGTGAAGGGACAAAACTGGCCAAAACCGAAAGATAAATAACCGCACATAAAACCTGATGTGATCAGTCCTGATAAAACAGTATGAGATATGTGGAGAAAACAACAGGATATAAGACACATAAAGTAGAGGCAAGATGTTATAAAGCTCACCCTCCCACAGGAAAAAAAGTTCCCGTCCTACTCTTTCAGAGCAGACTGAGATTCACTGGGTGCTGTTAGTTCTGCCTTCCAGATGGGCTGCAGCAACACACTTACACTTGAGGGAGGAGGATAGCCACTGTATATGTCCTGTTATGAAACCAGGGTGTTCAAGCCCTAATGTCTCTATGTACTTTAAGAGAAGGGAAGGGTTTTATGAGGATGCTATTTGGCTCTGGAGCTGCTTCAAGATGCACCCTTTTTAAAACCCTTCTGTTGTAGGCTGATGTAATAGGTTTGTGACAGGGATAGAGGATCCAGCAGATCAACCAATCAAGGCCAACTTTGCCTGACTCTTCTCTGGTCTGTTCTCGGTAGAATTATTTAGTTGGAATATTTAATGGCAGTCGGCTTTTAGAACGGGAAAATGGGTCACACACACCCTCACAAGGCTAAAGTGAGCCGATCCCATCTAGATATTCTGTAAAATCCATCAAAAAATCGTTCTATCTATCTATCTTGCATTCTGGATGTCATGAAAAGAGCAATTTAAATGTATCAAATGTAAAATATATCAAAAAGTAATAATTTACTGCACAGTAATTACAGTTATCAGATATTTTCCCTCTATGATGATTTGATACATAAGAATTATGTTTTAAAACCAGTATGACTGTGCATGCCATTAATGAAGACAAATAAGTATCCTTACTGTAAATGTTGTATGTGGTTTGTGTCAGTGAGTCACAATGGATCTGTCATCAGCTTTGTGTAATGAAACAGTGAGCTCTCTCTATTTCACTCTCACTCTCTCTTTCTTTGTCTCTCTCTCTCTCACTTCATCTTGTCGTTGCCTCCTGTCAGAGCAGAGCCACCCCATCTCATCAGCATTTTATTTGGATCAGTTTGAAGTGAGGAGCAGCAATCCTGCCATCAACAGAGGAAAACAGAAAGGGAAGATGGGCATGTAATTGTTGAAAGAGAGAATTTATGATGTTAAAGAAAGACAGAAAGAAAGAAAAGAGCGGGAGTAGACACAAAGGGAGAGAGAGAAAGAGTTTGACAGAAAAGAGAGCCTGAACAGTGAATAGAGAATGCCAC
>NW_027468881.1:18851449-19061449 GCF_046254945.1 Alosa pseudoharengus
GAAAACATGCACACTCAAACACACCCAAAAAGAAATAATGCATGCAGAAGTACATGAACACACACACACAAACACACACACGCACGCATGCACACACAAGCACACACACTAGAGCCCGACCGATAAAGGATTTTGAAGGCCGATACCGATACAAATATTTGTTGATTTAAAAATCCGATATTCCGATATATATCGGCCGATATTTTATTTTTTTTCCAGAAACGCGCAACAAAACATTAACAGATTTCCCTAACATTAGTTATTTGTAGTTATTTATGAGTATTGACTAAAATAATATGATAATGCATTTTAAAAACAAACTTGTTTATTTTTAAATAATATTGTCACAGTGGAACAGAGGAACATCGAAATATATTAAAGTTCTGATAAATAAAATGTATAAAAAAAAAAAACTTAAGATATGAAACTTAGTCTTTTGAACAAAAACACAATAACAACAACAACCAAATCAAAGTTACCAGTATTAAAATACTTGGTAAGCTTCATAAATATAACTTTGAATTAAGACTTAATAATTACAAAAAATAATGATGACATTATTACTATCATCATCATTTGTATTATCATTAAACAAGATAAAGGTCACTCCTAAATGTTTGAGTGTGCGTGTGTAATAATTAGTCCCTATGCCTTATAAGCTACCTTACAATTACAATGTCAGCTTGCTTATCCCTTTACCTGCACTTTTAAAATGATTTCCATCAAGCTACATCAAACCATTTTCAATCATCAGTTGCTGCCTGCCTTCTAAAACCTACTATTTATCTAATAATCTAAATCCATTATGTAACTCGTTAATGCTGCGGCTGAACGACAGTCTGAAACGCACACTTGGCATCATTGGATTTCACACACGTGTAATAGAAAAGCTAACTTTTATGCACAAGCTACGTTTGACATTTTTTCTCTATGTCTAAATGTTCACTCCTCGCACGTCTAACTTACATTTTACAATGCAGGGACTGTAACTACAGATATACTAGTTATAAATACAGTAATCATTACTTTATTTAGGCAGAATTAGTTTGTTGTGGTTTCCAAGCTCATTAATGTTAACGTTAACGGTCTTCCACTGATATTCATGGCATTAGCTAGCTTTGTGGTTATGATGACCCATAATTTAGCAATGGATAACGTCATACTGCAAATTGTAAAACATACGCTTTCAAAATAACAGGCCGTCTAACAGGGACTGTCACGCTATTAAAGAAATACATCTTCAGTCACATTGTCAAAAGTTAAAAGGACAGACAGTCAACTACACTGTATCAACGTAACGTAAACTAGCTAATTACGCTTCACTCTCGGCTTATTTAACAGCAGCAAAACTGGACATTGTTTTCACGAATTTTGTCATGCTTATTTGAGTTAAGAGAACTGATGGGGATGTTCTTTTAATTGTTATTCAAGCAATGTATGTCTCGTGACCAAATCACCATGAACACACTTAACTGATGATCTCACTCGCGGATAACTGGTTCTCTCTGCCCGACTCTGGCTGGATCAGCAGGTTGCAGGATGTGTGGCGCGTTATACACGAGTGTTGCCAGCAGGGACGGTGTAGAGTGCCCTCTGGTGGACAAACTATACAACGCCAACACTCATGACATGGTTGAAGCGTGTTTCGTCCGTTTTTATTTTATTTTTAAAATATTCATTTATCAACCATTATAAATGCCGATACCGATAGTTTGGAAAATGCCTAATATCGGCCGATAATATCGGCCCGCCGATAAATCGGTCGGGCTCTAACACACACACACACACACACACACACACAAACCTCTGAGCCAAGAGGAAATGTAGAACTGGCACAACGAGCCCCCTCAGAGCAGGCTTGGCCTGTCAAAGCTGCCCTTGTCAGCCCCATTAGAGAGCCATCCTGCCCTCATCGCGCCTCTGCTGCCCAGCATCTCCACACTTCCACTGCCCCATCCACCCCTGGTTAAAAGGTCAGCTCTATGAGGGCCTGACCATCAGGGCATTCAAAGCCTGTCACAAATACTGATATGTTTGCACTGTGGCGTGGAGAAATGTCTCCACCCACACGCCCACCTGCGTCTCCTCTCGTCTCTTCTTTTCTGTTCTCTTATTTTCTCTCATCTTTTTTCTCTTCTCGTCTCTTCTCTTTTCTTTTCTGTTCTCTTCTCTTCTCTTATTTTCTCTTCTCTTTATTCTCTTCTTCTTTTATGTTCTCTTCTCTTCTCTTTCCTCACACAGCTGGACACTTGACTTGTGAAGAGCAAACCAAAAGCTTCCACATTACGCTGAAGTGCAGCTGACCAGAAGGAAGCAAATTGGGTTGTCAATGTGAGCAGTGAGTGAGCTTACAGACTGAAAGGGCATGAAGCTGACGTGACCACATGTAGACATTCTATGGCAAGCCGATTGAGCATTTATTCTGATATCTTGATATCAGGCATAATTGTCATGTACATGTAAGCGGTTTTTGTCAACTAGTTAACTAGTGAGCCATGTTTGTGTGAACTAGTTAACTAGTGAGGGCCAAAATATACACACTAGTTAACTAGTGGGAGCCAAAGGGCTCACTAGTTAACTAGTGAACACATTTTAACTTCACTAGTTAACTAGTGAGAGCCAGAAATGTCTACTAGTTAACTAGTAAAGGCCAAAATGCATACCAGTCAGCTAGTTGAAGGCTTTTGGGTCTCACTAGTTAACTAGTGACAGCCAAAAATGTGCACATGTTTACTAGTGAAGGCAAAACACCTCACTAGTTAACTAGTTGCAGTAGGTCAATGTCACTAGTCAACTAGTGGCGCAGAATTCAAATTAGGAGGCGGAGAATTCTGGAAATTGAGGCTTTCTATTGGCTCCCTATGTCCAAATAGAACATGACAACTAGGGCTGGGATAAACGATTATTTTTAAACGATTAATCTAGCGATAATTTTTTCGATGCATCGATTAATCTAGCGATTCATTTTTTCAGTCCGATTCGATTTCGATTCGATTATCTCCCAATTAATTCACTAATAGCAACTTATACATGTTTATTTACATATATGAATGAAAAAACATGAATTCTTTAACATTGTAATATATGTTTATTGCTCTTAAGATTCCAAAATAAAAGACTATAGAGCTGCACAGTCCCGCCCACAGCCGATGCCGGATGTAAAAATTCAATGCAATTTCTCCATTGACAATTGCGGTGTAAGCCATAAAAACTTAACTGCACGTGGTAGACTTAAAACCAGCTACGGTTGTACTAAGCGATTGTATATGCTCCTATAGACACCAAGAGTTTGTGGGGCACTAACCTTGTTTTGAGATAAATGCCTTTTATTCGCGATCTCTTGGATAAGTACTTCATTACCCACAATCCTGAACAATCCCACAATCCCACAGTGATGCCTCTGATTGGTGGAAAGGCCGTTATGGTCATAGTTTGAAACTTTCTCAGCGGAAAAATATTGACAAACATGGCGGAGTTTTTTTTTACTGCCTATGGCGAAAATCTTAATGTGATTAAAAACTTTCTTGACGAATATTGGTACTTGTATCAACAAGGATTGGGGTTTATACATCACACTAACTTAGTCAGGGCCAATACACTATCAAATAGACCAGTGTTTCTCAAACTTTTTCAGACGAAGGACCACTTAACCAATAAAAAAGAAACGCGCGGACCACCTAGCTAAAAAAAAGATTAGACCTACTTCAACAGTATATTAGCCTACACAATAGGCCTAAACTTACTCACTGAACCACCTTGCTTATTGTCTTTGCACTTTGCTTATTGTGTCAGAGGATTCATATGATTTAAACTGGCATATCTTACATAGACATTGTTGCAGAACTGTTTGGATTTACATACAAGTTGGTTCAATATTGCAAACAACTCCTCTATATTATATTTTACCACGTCTGCTCGCGGACCACTCGGGATAGCTTGAGGACCACCAGTGGTCCCCGGACCACACTTTGAGAAACACTGAAATAGACCACTGTAAATGTTAGTTTAAACACTCAAACTTTTCAGGTAGGCTAGCACTAGCCGACAGGCTAACCTTTAGCATTTCCGACATTGTATGTCATTACATAATGCAGCTAACATTAGCCTACATGCTGCAACCCAGGTATGAAATATATTATGTTTTAGTGAGTGTCCAAAGGGGTGAAAGCCACTTTAAATCAGGTCACATTATTGACTGTTGTGTGTCCGAGAGTCAGTTTGTGGGTTTTGTAAGGGTCAGCAGCATGAGGGACAAGACCTACAAAGTTGTGGTGAGTTAAGCAGGGAGGTTGGTAACTTTAATGCTGCTAGCAGTGCTAGTTAACATTAGCTAGGCTACTGTAGCCTTCATACTGTATGATTCATATCAATCATTAACCTAGGAATACTTTGTGCATTTAATGAACATTTTGTGTAATAATTCACGGCAAATGAATAAACTGAATATGGTGGTCCAAGAGCAGACCATGCACCAGTCCATGCATCAGCCCGACTGAGCAGTGATGACAGCATAGGATGAGTCAGATAACGTTACGAAGCACTGCCGTTAACGTTAACCGCTTTCACACACGATATAAAATACACGATGATAAATATAAAATTCAATATCAAAACACTATTATTTACACGATTACTCCTGAAATAACTGCTATTAATTGCACATTCACTATATAAAAATCACTGTTTGGAGGAAAGGGTTCGCCTGCTGTCGCCGGTTTTGAAATGATTTCGCGGTTCGTGCATTGCTTATATTATTCAGTGAGGAGCGGTGGTTTATGGGATGAGTAATTCCTTCGCTCGGAAATGAAAATATGTACAGTCTTGTACCTTTGACTTTTTTTGGATTTTCTCTTAGTTTTTTCACTCGAAATGATATGTTGTATGCTTATGAGTTATGCCGTAGCTGGTTAGCCTAAGACATGCTGTAAAACTCTTTAGATACGGATTTTTCCAAACGTCAATGGGACAAATGAATGGGAACCTTACATCCGGCACCTAACCGCGTTTTGGCTGTGGGCGGGACTGTGCAGCTCTATACAAGTGCAAAGTAATGCATTCTTAGTCAGAGGTAGCATTCAATAAAGTTCAGTAGTGTATGTCTAATTGAGTGCCTGTCATTTTAAGACGTTCGCGTGGGAATCCTTGCAATTAACATTAACACAGTTAAAAGGCTGCTGATGTGTGGATGCAATTCATAACGTAGTTTCAAATAACGGTTCGTACTTCTCCTTTGGACAAGCACTTTTGAGTCTTGGAAAACACTTTTCCATTTACATCGGGATTTTGCAAACATTCAGAGTCAATAAAATGAGCCTGAGTAACGAATACAAGCAGCTGCAAGTAAGCATGCTAAACTTGACATCCAAACAGTATTCTAACGTTAGCTTTGAAATACTGCTTGATTGCATACTGTAACTTAAATTAGTTTAGTCTCCTCAATGTACTGTGTTGTGATAAGACCTTAGCAGAGTTTACCTTAACTTTAATGCTGTAGTTTTGAACAAATTTGCACAGCATGGTCACGATGCTAAGCGGATTTAATAGCAATTTAGCCCACTGTGTTCTATGCAGTGCTTCTACGTGGCAACAACAATCCTTCAACAATCGTCAATAACTTGTTAAATCACATGCAGAGGAGGAGCAGCAGGCTCGTTACGAGAGAGAGCGGGCGGGGCGAGGAAAGGCTGTGTGAGTAAAAAGTGCAGCTCAATGAAATTATCTTATCTTTAATTTAAATAGTAGGACTACAATATATAGAACATCAATGTGTGGTGGCCCAGCCACAGATTAGTCAACGTATGGAAAACACTGAAGGTGTAAAATTAAAAATATTTAGCAGCACATGTTATGCTTGACGATTACGTCGACGCGTTGTCCCAGCCCTAATGACAACCAATCACAGTGCAGAATTTCACGAAATCCCACCCACAACATTTGCATGTGGCACACAAGTTAACATGCTGGCCAATATGGCAAGCCGATTGAGCATTTATTCTGATATCTTGATATCAGGCAGAATTGTCATGTACATGTAAGCCATTTTTGTCAACTAGTTACCTAGTGAGCCATGTTTGTGTGAACTAGTTAACTAGTGAGGGCCAAAATATGCACACTAGTTAACTAGTGGGAGCCAAAAGGCTCACTAGTTAACTAGTGAACACATTTTAGCTTCACTAGTTAACTAGTGAGAGCCAGAAATGTCTACTAGTTAACTAGTAAAGGCCAAAATGCATACCAGTCAGCTAGTTGAAGGCTTTTGGGTCTCACTAGTTAACTAGTGACAGCCAAACATGTGCACATGTTTACTAGTGAAGGCAAAACACCTCACTAGTTAACTAGTTGGAGTAGGTCAAAGTCACTAGTTAACTAGTGAACCATAAATGGCTTACTGGCTAGCTAGGTGATGGCAGTAGGCTCACTAGTTAACTAGTTGATGCATCATTTGTCCAAACTAGTTAACTAGTGAGGTCATAAATGTATACTAGTAAACTAGTTCAAGACAAAATTCACACTAGTCAACTAGTGGCGCAGAATTCAAATTAGGAGGTGGAGAATTCTGGAAATTGAGGCTTTCTATTGGCTCCCTGTGTCCAAATAGAACATGACAACCAATCACAGTGCAGAATTTCACAAAATCCCACCCACAACATTTGCATGTGGCACACAAGTTAACATGCTGGCCAAAGGTACTCTAGCTAGTAAACTAGTGGCTTCAGTGTGACACTTACATGTAAACTAGTGAAGGCAGAACTGCTCACTAGTTAACTAGTGAAGACACAAATGCCCACTAGTTAACTAGTGAGGTCTAAAAAGTGTCACTAGTTTAGTAGTGTGCCCCAAAATGCCCACTAGTTAACTAGTGAAGGCCATTTCAGCCCACTAGTTAACTAGTGAGATGCCAAACCACTAGTTTACTAGTGAGGGTGTTGTGGGCCTTACTAGTTAACTAGTGGCATGCATATTTTGTTCACTAGTTAACTACTTACACCTAAAAACACAAACAAGCTGACCGTTTTTGTCCACTAGTTAACTAGTGGAACACTTTAAGTCTCACTAGTTTGCATGTGTGGCAGTGAAGCAGCTCACTAGTTAACTAGTGCGCACAAGACACACACTAGTGGCTGTTTTTGGAGCTATCTAGTTCACTAGTAATGCAAAAGGTACTCTTACTAGTTAACTAGTGACAAATTGGCCTTCACTAGTTAACTAGTTGACATGTTTGGCCTTACTAGTTCACTAGTAATGGAACAGGACATGCTCACTAGTTAACTAGTGAGCATATCTGCATTATAATGCCTTTCACTAGCTTATAGAGGGCATTTTGAGCCTTACATGTTAGCTAGTGAGGACAAAACACTGTCCATAATGAACTAGCAGGAGAAAAATGCCCCTCACACTAGTAAACTAGTGGAATTTGAAAAAATACACAAACGGCTGGCATTTTGTGCAACTAGTTAACTAGTGGGACGTAACATTGGCCACTGGTTAACTAGTGGGACGTAACATTGGCCACTAGTTAACTAGTGTGCAATGTCGCACTTGCATGCAAATGAAGAAGACGGAACAAGGATTTTGATTGGTCCATTTAGGACTCAGAAACCTAGAAAACATGGCTGACTCCGTCCAGGCTGTTCTAAGAGCAAACTTTTATAAACTAAGATCGTTTGAGCATAAAAATATGTTTTGATAACATGTCTAGTGACAAAGTTGTGGTGTACTGCTGTAATCTTCGTTCAGTTAATGTCTACAATCTTTAGTTTTTCTGTTATTAGTCTGAAAATCGCGATAAAACTGGAGGCATTTGTATATGGTTTCCTAGAAACAAAACGTTTCAGTAACATGAACATTGATGATAGCATTGCTGATGTGGCAAGACTAGCTCAAGTGGTTAAGCAGCAGGAGATCATGTGGGAGACCAGGGGGGTATTCCATCAACCTCGCTAAAGGCCAAACCTGGCTTATTTCGATAAGTCTCGCTAATTTTAGTGAGAATTCCATTCCATTAACGAGGTTAACGTGAATCCCAGCTTGGTAACCATGGGAATTTATGCCACAGAAGTAACCTGCTCCGTAGCAGGTTAACTTTCAAGCTAAATTAAGCTGTGTTGCAAAAAAAAACAATCAGTCGGAAAACGAGTCCAAAAAGATGGTTCCGTCAACCTGTGCTCTCGTCACCTGTAGCCTACAACTTCAAAAATAGAAGTAGGCCTATAGAAATGTTTTCTCGACAGTGCACCAAGCATGGATTTACACATTCACTAGCTCCAAAGAATGTATGAAGATTATACGATTAAAAATGTTTTAACTTCACATGCGTGTGGTTCTAGGAATCGTGCTACTCCGCGTCATTTACGTTCGGTGGTGGTGTAACGTGCAGCGAGACGGCATAGGATAGGATTTACATTCTTGCGTGTTCGCAGGTTCGCTTCCCATACGAAGTATTAAGGCTACATTGTTTATCACCTTGATAATGGAATTTTTAGTTATAATCTTTGATGAAAGACATATGTCTACTCCTGATAAAGGGTCATGCACATTTGGTAGGCTGTTCAGTGACAGCTTTGCCAGTGGGCTATAGCCTATTATATCTGATGCAAGCCAAAGGATAATTATTCTGTAGCCTAGGCAGCTAATAATTAAAACTGCTTCATGTGTCGACGATTGTTCATGAATGACAAATCAACTGTGTGCTACACAGATTAAATATTAGGCATAAATTGAATTGAAAGCCATTGCATTTCAGATAATTTTATTTCAAAACACTTTGGGACTTATGGGAGACAATAGCCTATTATGTTGATACTAATTTATTTTATGACCACCTACACCTAGACAATAATTTGGAGTGAATGAACTCTTTTAATCTAAGAACGTAAGCTAGGCTATAGATAGTTTTGAATATCTATATGCATATCCATAAGTTGTTTTTGAGTTTATACTATTTATTCATGCACTCGTTTTGTTCAAGCATAGACTGTAGACCTATGTGTTCAAGAGTGAAGCCAATCAAACTTGCAATTGATTTCAAAACCATTAGCATTGTTGTTTTAAATGTATGCTTTCATTATTCTCCCATTTCTGTAGGCAATCTATTTTTTTCTCTCGATGTTAAATTTGATGACTTTCGATGAAAATCCTGTAGATGGCGCTTGCCAAATCGAACAGAAATCGTCTAGTATTGTCTTAATTTTACGACATATATCCTCTTTTCGTCAATCTACTGTTTTGGTCTAATGTTCTACCTCGTGCACGAGCAGAGATGAAGCTGACTTTAACCTCGCTTGAATAAACGAGACCAAGATGCCGCTAACTTGAGTTAATGGAACGGCTTCAGCCCCAAGTGGAAGTCTACGCTAGTTCAAGCCAGGCTATTTCTGTTAAGCGCCGCCTTCATTAGCGAGGTTGATGGAATATCCCCCAGGGTTCAATTCCTTAGAAGTGCATGAAGTTTTTTTCTTGATCTTTGAGCTTCTAATTACTTTTGAAACCATGTGCAGTTAATGTGTACAATCTTTTGTTTTTCAGTTATTAATCAGAAAAGTCAGCGACTGAATGGATACATTTATGTCTGTGGTTGCCTAGCAATAATAAACAAAGAATAATAATAAAATCGATCCCTTGAATCTTTGGTGTGGATCACTAAGAGCTCACTTGTTGGTGGGGTTTCCCTGTTATTATTAAAAACCATTTTGATAGAATATGAGATACTGCATACTGCAGGCTCTGCTTTAGCCTACTATCTATACTGAAGTACCGTTACAGAGCATTTTGGCATCTCACTAGTTAACTACTGGGGCTGAAATGGCCTTCACTAGTTAACTAGTGGCCGTTTTGGAGCACACTAGTAAACTAGTGACACTTTTTGCACCTCACTAGTTAACGAGTCGAATGGAAATTGCCATCACTAGTTCACTAGTGGGTGTTTTGGTGCACACTAGTAAACTAGTGACACTTTTTAGACCTCACTAGTTAACTAGTGGGCATTGTGTCTTCCCTAGTTAACTAGTGAGCAGTTCTGCCTTCACTAGTTTACATGTAAGTTTCACACTGAAGCCACTAGTTTACTAGTTAAAGTTCTTTGGCCAGCATGTTAACTTGTGTGCCACATGCAAATGTTGTGGGTGGGATTTTGTGAAATTCTGCACTGTGATTGGTTGTCATGTTCTATTTGGACATAGGGAGCCAATAGAAAGCCTCAGTTTCCAGAGTTCTCCGCCTCCTAATTTGAATTCTGCGCCACTAGCTGACTAGTGTGAATTTAGGCTTTAACTAGTTTACTAGTATACATTTATGACCTCACTAGTTAACTAGTTTGGACAAATGATGCATCAACTAGTTAACTAGTGAGCCTGCTGCCATCACCTAGCTAGCTAGTAAGCCATTTATGGTTCACTAGTTAACTAGTGACATTGACCTACTCCAACTAGTTAACTAGTGAGGAGTTTTGCCTTCACTAGTAAACATGTGCACATTTTTGGCTGTCACTAGTTAACTAGTGAGACCCAAAAGCCTTCAACTAGCTGACTGGTATGCATTTGGACCTTTACTAGTTAACTAGTGGACATTTCTGGCTCTCACTAGTTAACTAGTGAAGCTAATATGTGTTCACTAGTTAACTAGTGGGCATTTATGCTGTCACTAGTTAACTAGTGTGCACAAACATGGGCTCACTAGTTAACTAGTTGACAAAAATGGCTTGCATGTTGGCCTGATATCAAGATAAATAAATAAACCCTCAATGCTCAAGCGGCTGGCCAAATTACATAGAAGTTAACAAGTGGGAATTTGACATTCAGTAGTCAGCTTGTAAACATTTTTGTACCTTACTAGTTGACTAGTAAAATATAGAAGTCTTTAAACTAGTTAACTAGTGCACATTTCAGTGTCCACTAGTTAACTAGTGAACATGCTGAGCATTACTAGTTAACTAGTAAGATATGAAACATATGAACTAGTTAACTAGAGAGAATTTGGGCCTTACTAGTTAACTAGTGAGCATTTTGGCTGTCACTAGTTAACTAGTTCACACAGAAATGGCTCACTAGTTAACTAGTGGACAGAAAGGGCTTGCATGTACTAGGGATGTTAACAGGTAGCCGTTTAACCGGTGGTTGACAGAATCAACGTTGACCGGTTAAAATTTTCTGCCGCCGGTTAAAAAAAAATAAAAAAATATATATTTTTAAAGCTCCTGAATGCCAGCCAGCGTCTGTTATTACACTGCGCACACACGTTATTGGTGTTGTATTGTATGGCATGATGGTAATTGTAACAATGTAATGGCAAACGAAGACACTTAGCATATGCCTACTTGTTGTGTTTTATTATTCATCTGTACTTAAATGGCATGACGACAGGAACTTATTGCAAAGGATTTTGTGCAGCACGCTACAGAGGCTGTTGGCAATCGGTACGTTTTTTTTTACAAAGACGTTGGTTAATATACTTTCCTGTAACACCACCAAATGTAGCGTTCTCTGTTTGTGACTTTGTAACGTGAGCTTTTTATAGCCCGAGCTCGGTACCGCGTTGCATGGAGGTCAACGTGGTGCGTAATGTGTGCCTGTGCGTGGGTGCGCAGGGAAAGCAATTATTTTTCTCCCCAAAACAAAACCCTTATTCCTCCACAAGTAGTGGACAATGATTGGGGAAAATGTATAATACAAAGGGCATGAACTAACATTGTGTGACGGCAGCCTAACCATTCTAAAATGGGGGGATAACTTGTTTCACGGGCAGAGAAAGACGCGAGACAGGACACGGGTATCATAAATGGCAGTTATAGAATTTTCGGTGACCGACTTTAACCGGTTAATGAGGCTCAGTGGCCGGTTAAGATTTTTTTTTAATTTCGCCATCCCTAGCATGTACATGACAATTATGCCTGATATCAAGATATCTGAATAAATGCTCAATCGGCTTGCCATAGACATTCTGCCCGCATTCCCTTTATCTCAAATGACACATTAACCAGTCCTGGGCCATGATTCTTATTTACCCATGAGCCATTTAAAGGGATATTCCACCATTTGGGGAATTATGCTGATGCTGATTTGACATGGAACTTTACTCTCCTTCCAGCGTAATAATCAAGGAACACCATGGGCGCAGCAGCACAAATATATCACGCAGCACCTGAAAATAGTCCCTGTAGACTAACTTCCAGCAAAAAGGTTGAGCTGCAGCAGAGGAATTGGTTAGTGACTGGATTATTACGCCTGAATGAGAGTATAGTTCAATGTCAAATCAGCCTATCAGCACGTTTCATTTTCCGTTGGTCTTATTACACTTTCTAACTTTAGAGGAGACAAGTTTTAAATAGGAAAATTACCGGCAATCTTAGTCACTAAAATGCTAATGGTCTAATTTCAGAGGACTTTAGAGGAGACAAGTTTTAAATAGGGAAATTACCGGAAATCTTTAGTCACTAAGATGCTAATGGTCTAATCTGATTCAATGATCTACAGTACTGTATGCTAGGCTGGAGCTAAAAGTGGTATCGCCAGACACAGAGAGCGGCTGGATGAACTGGAGAAAGGTAAAAAATCAATTGTTTAACTGTAGGGGTAATAGTGGTAGTGGTAGTAGTAATACCATTACATGAAATAGCTGGTAGTAACAACACGGCACATTTCTCTAAATAAGTTAATAGTCAGGTAGAACCCCAGGATAGGTGTGACATAAGGTACTAATGCAATTTTTTTGTATAAATTGATAGTTTAGGGGGTGTAGACTCAGAATCTGACGAGTGCTGCTCCGGCACCCTTGAGCATTTTTTTAATGACCACGCCCCCTTTTTTTGACCATAAAAAATAAATTTCTCCCTCGCTGTCATCAGTATCCTCCACTGAAAGTGTAGCCATCTTCAATTTTTTATTTGCACACTGTTCACCACCTTTGCCATGGCAGTTAGTGGTGCATGGTAGTCCATCTGACTGACAGCAGCAACAGGCCCTGGAGCATGCTGGCACTGCCTTGCATCCACAAGCAACAAGCTGTAGACCTGTTTTGGGTGCAATGTCAGTATTGCCTAGCCTAGAAATCTAGACGCACCCTAGCGGCGGCAAATTAATTTGCTCAGCTTGTACGTCTAGTATCGAACCATAGGAATTTCTATTGGCTTAACACCGTGGATGACGGCCAATCACAGCGCTCTATTTCGTTAGAGAGTCTTAAGGCGGGCTTAACAGGATAACGACATCCTGCGACGGTGAACAACAAGGAAGGTGGCTATGGCAAACGAAGAGCGGTTGTTTGAATCGGCGTTGGCGTCAACTTTGGAGGAGTTGGACTTGTGCTTTTCTTTGAAAGTAGATCAACACAATGCACTTAAGTCATTCCTTTCGAAGAAGGATGTATTTGCCGTTTTGCCGACCGGATACGGATATGGTCGTAGCGCTGGCCTATTGCATGCCTAGGCAGTTTGAAAGACAATTCTCTGCCCGCCCCTTGGATTAAGCGAGGTGA
This sequence comes from Alosa pseudoharengus, assembly GCF_046254945.1. Classification (NCBI taxonomy): domain Eukaryota; kingdom Metazoa; phylum Chordata; class Actinopteri; order Clupeiformes; family Clupeidae; genus Alosa; species Alosa pseudoharengus. The sequence goes on from NW_027468881.1 coordinate 18,864,917, forward strand.
ATGATTCGATGCCAGACTATACATGTCAATGATATAGGATGGCCCGCCAGGCTAAGTATTGCCATGAACAGGCACAGGAGGTGTTTTTTTTTTGTCAGCTGCTCTCAACAGAAAGACTTGCTGCCAATCATGCTTGATGTGTTCCACTGCATATTCTCTTGTTGGAGGAAGACTCTTTATTTTAGGAGGGTCTCTTTTCTTGGTGAATAGCATTTATCTCAAGTTACTGAGGCTTTCAACAGTCTTTCCATAATAGAGGCAAGAAAGGAAATCCATTCCTGCCTTCATGCTCATCAGCTTCTACAGTACATTTGTAAAATTCTTCAAATCAAGATTCCTCTTGTGCATCAAATTGATTGCTGAGTTTTTTCCTTTGCCATATGGATATGACACACTGTCACAACCAAACAATACATGAACAGCCAACAAATCATAACATTTGTCTCCTAATTTGTCAGCCATAGCATTAATGTCAATTACTCTGGGCATCCATGGTTGGGGAATCGGACTTGTGACTGAAGGGTGGCCATTCTGCTTTGGTTTTCATCCAAAACCCCGCCAGAGAGGTTTCCTCATAGCCTACACACTCTTAAGACCACCGTCATTTGCAATTTCGATCAACTGCTCTTCCTCCTGCGCTGACAAGTTAGGACTATTTGGGATGTTGACAAATGGGTTGCGGACCCACTCATTGGTTTGCCGTGGATCTTTGGAGGATGGGAAGTAACGCTCAAACTCATTTGAAAGCGCAACAAGGTGATCGCGCACCAGCTGCGAGAGAAAGGGCCCTGCCTCAGTCTCTCCCAAAAAATGTAAGTTAATGTTAGCTAACGTTAGTTAGCATGAATGACACAATAACCTGTTTGGGGCTGAACGAAATTGGCAGGCAGAATATCCATTCATATCATGAAGGGTAGATTCTACATCTCTGGGTGGACTTTTAAAATCCGTCTGGATAAAACATTTTAAAAAAGTTAAAGATACCTTACGAAATCGCCTGATTTCCATTGCATGCTGACAGCTGGTGGACTGGACGGTTGGAAGAATAACAATGTTTTTTCGAACTCTCAAATAACTATGCAGCTGTGTTAAAGTCACCCAGGTGCTGGGTAGTGTACTCCACGTCAGGTGGGAGAGAGGAGGGGCGCTGTCCTAAACTATCAACCCAAAAAGCTGGGTTACAGAAAATAACCCAACATGAGTAAAAACAACGCCACAAAATGTCCTGACAGCCTCAACCCAGCGTTTGGGTTGAGAAAATAACCCAGTATTTTTTAGAGTGATTGGTTTGAAGCAGTTTTATCTGAGGATGACAGAGGTTTTTTTGGCGCTGAGGCAGTTTTGTCTGAAAATGACAGATGTTTTTCTGAGTCTGACACCTGAGTCTGAGGATGTCCTAAAATGAACACCGTACAAAGGGTGGAATATCCCTTTAGGACGGTCATAACTTGTCTGTCATATTGCTGGACAGCAAATATTCAGATAGTGTATGACTGGATGAGCTAGTCGGCAAGTCTGCTCTAGAGAGAGTCGATTCATCAGTCCTTGGGGCAGAGTTTTGTTCTTCTGTGTTTAACTGCTGTCTCGCTGCAGGGTGAACCGTCTCTGCCAAAACCTCTCTCTCTATCAGTTCCGTTCTTATTTGTTTGTGTGTTTTATCTCACTTGAATTCCCAGCATGCTTTAAAAAAATCCATTACATAAGGTATTGACACAGATAAACAAAGCTAAGAGCATTTGGCATTAATGGATCTTTGTGAGCTCCATTGTATTTCCTAGCTGGTTAATGTTCACTTTAATATCGCGCCAGGAAACTTGACACTGGAGAGCAAGTTTGTCTTTCTTCTCAGAAACTAATTAGATTTCCTCTTAATATTAAATGATTCAAAAGCACTTGGGCTCTGATCTGCATTCATGTGCTGCTCTCTGCCCCAGAAAAACATAACTCTTCATACATCCAAGAATGACAAGACAAAAAAAGCCTTGACCCACATCTGTACCACACAATCTCCCTGATGTGGCCCTGACCTGGTCTGAATCCTTGAATTTCCCCTGGGGATCAATAAAGTATCTATCTATGTACCACACAAGCAAGGGCTTGTAGTGGGGGGACAAGTGGGAATAAATTACCCGGGCCCCAAGTGGGGGGAGGGCCCCTAAGGAGTTGAATTTTATTTTCCTTAATAATAAATAATTTCCTTAATTTAAAGATCTTAATAAATGTTATTAACTAATATAGATGCAAATATTTCGGGTAAATGCATCAGTTGATTGATGTATTAAATTGTGTCCAAGCCAACATTGTTTGAGGGCAGGCACCCTCTCCCTTGCACGAAATGGTTCAGTCCGCCTTCCCCTGCTAGGCGCATTTTTGAAGTAACGTTCATTCTGCCGAAGCGGCAATGCAGACGGTCACGGTGTGAAGATGTCTAAGTCTAAGAAAGCTAAATCCGGTTCCCAGAAAAGAAAAGAGAGGCAAGAAAGGGAGAAAAAAAGAAATGAGGGAAAACAAATGTTAACAGCCTTCTTTGCCAAGAAAAGTGAGCCCAATGTGAAAGCAATAGTCTACAAATTAAATGAACTCCTGAAGGTTACAAAACACTTCAATACCACCGCGAATCCGCGATTATCAGTGCTAAAACAGCATTAACACAAAATTAGAAATAACGTGATGCCTGATTTATAGCCTACCACAACATTTCAATAGCCTACTAATTCGAAAATTATTATGAGCTAATAGCTTAACTTAGTAGGCTCAATGTTATATAGGTTCATGAGGAAAGGCTGTCAAATTAGTAGCAAAGCTAACTTGTGAAACGTATCACACTCAGTTTCAGAAACTGTCACATAGGGTGATGCAGCAGCAGCAGACCTCTCACCATCTGATGTGGACTTGAGACAAGGTGAGCCTATAGTTTAAAATAAAATCACACCAAAGGCTATACTGCAATGTATATTTAGCAACACTGTCATGCTCTGTCTTTCACTGTAGTCTAGTCTAATTAGAATAGACCTTTTGCCACAACCATCAGAAAAATAAAATGTTCTTATGTTTTTATGAAGCAAATGAAAAATGAAATTTGAGGAAATTTTACACAGAATATTTAAATATTAAGCATGTTCAGTCACATCCATAAGGCTACATTGGAATTGCCTGCTAATATATCTATATGCTTATATGCTTGTAGAGGGGTCTGTCCAGGTAGATAGAGAAGATGTGATAGAGGATGAAGGAAGTGAAAGCAGAGAAGGTTCTGAAAAAAGTGAAAGAGATGAAGAGAGGTCAGAAAGCAGTCAGGGCAGTGCTAAGGAGTATATGCCATTGCCTGAGGATCCAGCACTATGGCCAGAGAAGTTGACAAATGAAGAGAGAGACACAATAGTATGCAGATTGGCGAGCAAAGAAAAAACAAATAAAATCACAGCAAAAGACAGGGAAGGGAAACCATTACCATTATAAGAGTTGTTAGATTAATTCAATGTGTGATTAGATAGTAGTTAGTTGTGAACCTCATGCTTCATGCTTACAGCCGGTGGTTGGTTGGTTGGGTGGGGGGGGGGGCATGGCCACCACTTGTGCATAGGGCCCAGAATTTGGTGCTACGCCCCTGCACACACGGCTTTGGTCCACCGCAGACTCGCCTATAGTCTGAGCATCATCGGTCAGAGAGCTTTTGGACGTGCGCCTCTCATCTCTATCAGAAGCAGGCAGAGAACCTCCACAGCTCTCCACTGCTGACTTCATCTTGTCCTAGTCTAGTTTGAGCCTGTCGCTCTAGTTTGGTGAGAACTGGAGACAGTTCGACAGACAGCCAGCGTCTCACCCCTGTCTGTCAGAGTTAATATCCAGTGCAGCAGAGCAGGGCAGGGCATTGTAGGTCTGACACCCGTCTCTCTGACATGGACACCCCCAGGTGTCAGCGTGGCTCCCTCCTGAATGCATCAGGCCCTCATCGGGTCCGGGTCGTCCCAGATATGGGCTAGCTTCGGCCCAGTACCGGCTGCTATTTGTGGCTCTCCAGAGTCCCTAAGGCCTTCGGTGATGCTGCATAAATTTGTATTAATATCCCAAATTGAGACGGTGACCTAGTTAGACTTGAATGAGTGATTGAGGCACCCCAACAAGCCCCCCTTGTTCCCTCTGGAGGCAGTGCGACTGACAGAGTGACACTGTGCTGTTTCTGGTGTATATCTGCCGGGGCAGGAAAAGAAGAAGCCCCTTTGCATGGCGGATGCATAATTATGACTCCCATTCTTCCCTCTCATCAGGCACTGCAATCACTCCAGCAGACCTTGTCAGTTGGGTCTCTGCCTCAATCTGTCAGTGTCATGCCTGGCGTGACATTGCTCTGTCTGTGTGTGTGTCTCTGTATGTGTGTTGTGTGTGTACATATGTGTGTGTTGTATATGTGCATGCGTGCATGTGTATGTGTGAGAGAGAGTGTTTATTTATGTTTGTGTATGTGTGTATCTGTGTGCGTATGTATGAGTGTGCGTGTGTGTGTGTGTGCATGTTTGTATTTGTGCGCTGTATGTGAATGAGAAACAGAGAGTGTACTGTGTGTGTGCGTGTGTGTGTGTGCAAGGGCGTCGTAGTGGGGGGACAAGTGGGAATAAATTAACCGGGCCCCAAGTGGGGGGAGGGCCCCTAAGGAGTTGAATTTTATTTTCCTTAATAATAAATAATTTCCTTAATTTAAAGATCTTAATAAATGTTATTAACTAATATAGATGCAAATATTTCGGGTAAATGCATCAGTTGATTGATGTATTAAATTGTGTCCAAGCCAACATTGTTTGAGGGCAGGCACCCTATCCCTTGTACGAAATGGTTCAGTCCGCCTTCCATTTTTGAAGTAACGTTCATTCTGCCGAAGCGGCAATGCAGACGTTCACGGTGTGAAGATGTCTAAGTCTAAGAAAGCTAAATCCGGTTCCCAGAAAAGAAAAGAGAGGCAAGAAAGGGAGAAAAAAAGAAATGAGGGAAAACAAGTGTTAACAGCATTCTTTCCCAAGAAAGGTGAGCCCAATGTGAAAGCAATAGTCTACAAATGAAATGAACTCCTGAAGGTTACAAAACACTTCAATACCACCGCGAATCCGCGATTATCAGTGCTAAAACAGCATTAACACAAAATTAGAAATAACATGATCCCTGATTTATAGCCTACCACAACATTGCAATAGCCTACTAATTCGAAAATTATTATGAGCTAATAGCTTAACTTAGTAGGCTCAATGTTATATAGGTTCATGAGGAAAGGCTGTCAAATTAGTAGCAAAGCTAACTTGTGAAACGCATCACACTCAGTTTCAGAAACTGTCACAGAGGGTGATGCAGCAGCAGCAGACCTCTCACCATCTGATGTGGACTTGAGACAAGGTGAGCCTATAGTTTAAAATGAAATCACACAAAAGGCTATACTGCAATGTATATTTAGCAACACTGTCATGCTCTGTCTTTTACTGTAGTCTAGTCTAATTAGAATAGACCATTTTTTTGCCACAACCATCAGAAAAATAAAATGTTCTTATGTTTTTATGAAGCAAATAAAAAATGAAATTTGAGGAAATTTAACACAGAATATTTAAATATTAAGCATGTTCAGTCACATCCATAAGGCTACATTGGAATTGCCTGCTAATATATCTATATGCTATGCCGGTGGTTGGTTGGTTGGGGGGAGGGGGGGGGCATGGCCACCACTTGTGCATAGGGCCCAGAATTTGGTGCTACGCCCCTGTGTGTGTGCGTGTGCGTGTGCGTGCGCGTGCGTGTGTATGTGTGTGAGTGCATGTGCGTATTTATCCATCACACAAGGCCAGCACTCCACTAAACTGGTGCTCTAGGAAAGCAGTCCAGAATCCCATTTGCTTGCTCCAATCATAGGCGGAGTTTGACATTCAAGCCAGGGGGGGGCAGACAAAAAAAACATTCGGGGCTTAGCCCATAGAGTTGCTGCTCACTTTTGATAAATTAATCCACCGCCTCTAGCCTCATTTGCGCCACATTGATTGAATATTTTGTACAATATTATTTTGTCAATTAAAGAATGTAATGACCTGTTGCCATCTTGACACTTCTGTTTGCTATTAAAAACGAAGTATATAGCCTAGTGTAACGGATGCCAGCTAGCTTAGCTGTGCTTGTGGAACGTTGGTAAACCTCCGACGCCTCAAGAGTGCTGCTGGCATGCGATGCGATGTTTTAAATAACAGGATGCATCGGTTCATGCATGCTTAGCTTAAGGAGAATGAGTCATTGAAAACTCAAATTTGATTCTACAAAGGCAAAGTAAGTAGACTCCAAACTGTAGGCTATTGAGTGCAGGGCAGACTTAAATCATAGCGAGAACTCCAAGAATCAAAGGAAGTGTTCACCTACAGTCTGATGCCTCTCCAAAAGCAGAAACGAAGCACAATCACGCCATTACGTTAAGACATGTTAAGAAAAAAAAATCATATTTTGCTGTAATCCAATGACACGAAAAAAAGTAATCCACAGCGATCAGTAGGCCTAGATGCACTAAAAGGGTCATCTAGCCAGGCCAACGTGCGTCACATTCACCAGCCAGTTCCAAACAGGTGAACAAGACTTTGCCACTTTGCTGTTTAAACAAAGTGGAATAAAATCTACACACAACACAAAATAAATTAGTAAGCTGTAAGGACATTTATATACATGGCATTTAGGCAACCTTTATTGCAACGTTGGCACGGCAAGATGTCCATACTAGTGCAACAGTAATTTTCGCGTTTTTTGCGTCCTGCATGCCTCGTCAGGTTGGCCGTAATGTCACTTTCAATGTGAAGGATCGCAAGAGAAGAAACCTGGCTGCTCCCATCATCAACCGCAGCCCATTCCTTATATTGTTGTTTTGTGTTATTTAAATTATTATGACCGCCTCGCAGCGAGGCGGCGGTCATATAGGTTTAGTCAGATTTTTTATTTATTTACTTTTTTATTTTATTTTTCGCATGTCCAAATTTCCGTCAAGGATTCCCGGGACACTGAAAGACCGGGGTACACGAAACTTGGTGGGCATGTAACCCCACATGGATAGCATGGAACCATCGTTTTCGTTTTGATCTGTAGCCCCCCCGCTGTACTGGACCCCCCGAAAGGAGGGTAGGGCAGACACAGTTTTCTGTGAATATCTTGAGAACCGTAGGGCCTAGGATGACCAATATTTTCCGTATGTTTGCCTCCAGGGGTCATGTTAACCCATTCCATGTGCACACATGTGAATAAACAGATACACACGCACACACATACATTCACAGTAATCATACGTATGACACTCACACAGTAGACATACAGTATGTACGCATGCATGCACATGCACAAACACACATACGCAGGCAAACACACAAGCACGCACACACACACACACACACACACCCACACACATAAACATAAACGTGTACACGCACACATGCACACAATTCAAGAATTTCTCAGAATTATGAACAGGCAAGATGGGGGTGGGGTTGTATAAAATTTATTTTACATGTGAAATCTATGAACTAATCATGTTTTGGTACTTGTTGTCTAGCAGATACCAGTGAGAATTGAGTGTGGATAATGCAATTTAGTGAGACAGTTAGAATCATATAGGCCTTTCAGCGTGATTTATTTTTGTGGAAAAAATGTGCTGGACTGGGCGGCGGTCATAATTTGTACCGCTCTGCGGTACATCTAGTTTTTAAAATATCTGGTCATGCCAGACGTATTTCACTAATTTTTGAAACAATGCAATTACCCGTTTCCACCAGGGGGGGCAGTGCTCCCCCTGCCCCCCCACTAACTCCGCGTATGGCTCCGATTGCTTAATGCTGCATTCATCAGCTGAGGACGATCCCAAGAGAAAGTGGAGAATGAGGAGGAGGAGGAGGAGAGGTATTACGAAGAAGGGATGGAGGAGGGGGCTATAAGGGAGAGGGACGTGGTTAAGATTGGGTGACGTCATGTTTACAGTGAAGAATGGCACCAGATATCTCACAGCAGCTGGATTATCCCTAACATACCCAGAACATCTTTTAGCCATCTGCCACAGAAACCGCAGCAGTCCTGAGTCACCACGTCAGTGAGCTACATGTACTCTTCCACTGTTCGAGAAAGAGGAATCTGGTTATGTTGCCTTGTTATCAAACACCTATTACAGTAAGAGTGCTGGTAAACATGGTGAATGTGCCATTTCCCCAAAAGGATAAAACAAACAAGCACACAAATAAATTACTCCCACGTTATCCTCATCCTTGGTGAGGGTTATTGTGTTTGACTTGCGATGGTTGTGGATGCGCAAGCAAAGAACGTTATGCAAATAAAGCGTAGATTTGGAGTGTGAGCTACGACTGTATGTGTGTGTGTGTGTGTGTGTGTGTGTGTGTGTGCACAGATTTGGTGTGAGCTATGACTGAGCCAATGAGACATGAAAGAATCAGACTGGAGACATGGAGTATTGGCTGTTGTGAGGAGCTTTATTTAGATTACTTTCCAGCACGCACGCATGTGTGTGTGTGCGTGTGTGTGTGTGTGTGTTGTGCTGTGTGTGTGTGTGTGTGTGTCTTTGGGTTTGTGTGTCTTTCTGGAGAGATCACCATCTGTTCCTTTGGCAACTCGACTCGACGGTGTTAATCTTACAGTGGAGGACTGCTTCCTGCTATTCTCTTTCCTCAAAAGTCCTTACAGCTATATGTCTCTTCAGAGCTAAGACTGTCTTCACAGCGGGGGGTAGGATAGGGTAGTCTAGAGAGAGGAATCAAGGGACTGTGTGTGTGTGTGTGTATGCATATGAGTGTGCGGTAGCCCATTAATTTATACCACATGCTTTCTATGTAATGTCTCTGCTTTTCCACTATTATATGTTACTATATTCTATGCTTTGGCAACAGTATTTTCTTGTAAATGGTCATGCCAAAATGCGTATTGAACTAAACAATAGAGAGAGAGAAAGAGAGAGAGAGAAAGAGAGAGAGAGAAAGAGAAATACATGTGTATGAGTGGAGATCAAGAATGAGAGTGAGAGAACAACAAGAAATGGAGAGATGGATTGGGAAAGGCCGAGGAGGCCTCCTCTAGTTTGACCACGTGTGTTTGTAGCGGCTCCAGCTTTAACAAGTGCAGCCCAGTGGCCCATTATCCTGCACTGCCTGCCTTATTCTACCTGAGTGAGCAGCTGGGCCCGAGTGATAGAGAGGGAATTACAACATTTCCATAACACAGCCTGGCTCAGACTCCGCTTGCTGGACACTAAGCACTCGGTCACCAGAGAGGCCACTAACATAATGAGCATGGCTGCTGTTGGTAGGACAAGCGATGCTATTTGGACCTCTCCGACTGAATGTGTGTGTGTGTGTGTGTGTGTGTGTGTGTGTGTGCGCGCGCATGTGTGTGTGTGTGCGTGTGTGTGTGCATGTGTGTGTGTGTGTGCATGCGCGCATGCATGTGTGTGTGTATGTGTAACAGCTGTGTTCTTAAAGCCCTGGGCTCAGGGGGGCCAGGAGCTGTATTTTTAACACAATGAGGAGAGACAAACTGCTCTACCTTATGTTACCCATAAACATAAACCATAATGTCACTGCATAATATACATTTACAGGGCAGCTTTAACAGAGATAAATACACACATAAACACACGGTTAAAGGAAACAGGCTTATCTATTTGGAGGTTTATCTGTCTTTTATGTGAATGTGTAATAATTTTAGCATGAATTTCTGGTTTGGGTTGGGTTTTTAAAACCACAAATATTCTTAATTGCATGAATCCATCTAAAGATGGAGCACGTGAAATTGCCTGATCTGAGGCTGTGTCTAGCTGGTGTAGGACTGTGTGTTTTTTTGTGAACAAAAATGGCTTCATTTTCATCACTCTAAGAGTCTTCTGTTCTTTTTATGCGTCTGATTGCATCTGTGACTTATTCAGTTTAGTTTCTGATGGATGTCCCCAAAAACTGAAGACACAGAACAAAGCGGCCCCTCGAACAGGACAGAGACTCTTAGAACGGACACCAAGGGACTTCATAGTCTTTCATACTCCTCTGATTTGTAGCCAGCTTTTCTTTTCAAATGCAGCCTGAATTTGGATCTTAATATTAAACAATCGCCTAATTAAAGAAGCCAAAGTAAGCCCTAGAGTTATTATTATATCTTATTATACATACCAAGGGGTATAAATCTTTCAGTACACTCTCCCAGCCAATACTAACATAATTCTGTATATCGTTATGGGTGTCTCATGGCAAACAAATGAGTTGTGTCTCTGTATTTATAACAGGTGAAGCTCTCGCACCATGGCGCTTTCCCAAAAGGTAGCATTTGATTAATTGTACCCATCATAGGATAGTTCACTCATGGTGCAGGCGCACAATGATTTATGAAACACTTCTGCAAAGGAATGCTAACATTAATCTTTTTCTCTGGAAAAAAAATGCCATGGAACAGTTTTTATGCATTCCAGAATCTTCTATTGGATCTTGCAATGAAGTTGTTTTACATACAGTAAATGTGCTATCTTCGCTCTCTGCTAAACTTTGGCCAGTGGTTCACCTAAATGAACTCAAAGTTGTCAGAGCCAATTGGTATTCCATAGCAGACGTCATTCAGTGGGATATAAATTCTGATGGAGATGAACAAAGGCAGTGCAAATATCGACTTTCTGTCCGCAGGAAATGCACGCTGTGCCTTGAAGGAGAACAGCTAGAGCAACCAGGCAGCTACAGTGCTACACTTTTGGGGGCATCTTTCAAATCATGCCCCTAGAGTGTAGTGCTGTAGCTGTCTTGCTGCTCTAGTTGTTGGCTGCAGAAACTTGAGGTCGGTAACACCGATTTCTTTTGTTTTTTTTTGTTTTTCGTACCGACAGTACTCGGTGACGGAGAAACAGAGATTTATGTGAAAAATCACCGGAGTTTACTACTTTCACTTCATCAGGTAAACACTGCTCATCTCCACCCTCTAACCATAATCTGCTGTGCTCACAACTGAACGGTATAATTCAATCACGAGCAGAGCTGAATGAAGTCAACCGATTTAACTTTTAACATTAATCAAAAGTTTAGCGACCATGAATACAATGCATGGCAATAACATGTCAACAAACAGAGAGATAATGCAGAGCAGTAGTTCTACTTTGCAAAAAATATGTGATGCGATCTAGGAGAACCCACCACATGGAGCAATTTTACCAACTTATGATTCTGATAACATCCAAGATTTTGGGAGGATGGTATCCTGGATTTTGCTAGGAGACAGTGTCCAGAATGTTGCTAGGAAGGTATCAGAATCTTAAATTGGTGAAATTTCACCAGAGAGGGTTAAAATGGAGCAAAAATCAAGGATTTTTGAGTGCACCATGTGGTGAGTTTTCCTAGATCACATCACATATACTCTCTGTCATCTGCTATGACACGTCTAGTCTAGAATAGCATAGCAAGTATACAGTAGGGATGTGGGTGATGTAAAAATGTGAAAGTAAAACATTAAACAGGCTTTTCTGACTTTTCCCTCAACCCTCCCATAAATGCATATGCATGAGTAAGAAAAGTGTGGCCTGTGGCCTTGTAGCAGGCAGAATCCGCTCTCATTCATATGCGCTCTGTTTGTCTGTTGACAGACATTAAAATCATTAGTACATCCATCTGTCAGTCTCTTTCCATAACTAATTCATCAGGCTGGTTTTTAATTTCTCCGTCATTCACTTTGGACAACCACAATCCTGTGCAAAGGTTAATTTGTCATACATAACATTGAATAATGAACAACTCATTCATCAAACTGTTTTTAATTCCCCTCATATGAATGTATGGTGAGAAGCTCTACACTGGTGTTCAGCATGGGACTGCAGGCGAAGATAGTAGACAGACAAGCTGAGAGACTGAAGCCAACGTGATGTCTATCACTACCATATCCCTTTAAAAGCAATGGTGAGTGAGCTGGTCACTTCTCATGCTTTTGTCCCTGACGACTTTGGTAGTAGGAGAGGAGAGGAGGGGAGTAGGAGAGGAGAGGAGGGGAGTAGGGGAGGAGAGGAGTACTGGAATGGAATGGAGAAAAGAGAAGAGCAGAGGAGAGGAGGGGAGTAGGAGAGGAGAGGAGGAGAGTAGGAGAGGAGTAGTTGAATGGAATGGAGAAAAGAGGAGAGCAGAGGAGGGGAGAGGAGAGGAGAGAGGGCAGGAGATGATAAGAGAGGAGATGACTCTGTTAGTCCGCTCCCTCTACCGATGGTTTAGCCGACAGAGAAGAAAAAAGGTTACCTGGGTAATCGTTCAAAGACAGTGTCGTTATCGCTCTCTCCCTCTCTCTCTTTCACACATACACACACACACACAGGCGTACATTGAAATTGAGCTGAGCGGAGTGTGGGCGTGATGGCGTGATGGATGGGGGTATCCGGAGTCAGGAGTGTCTTTATCATGATGAAAGGACCCTGGCACCGGGGGGTGGGGGGGTTGCTGAGGGGGGGAGGGGTTTCGGCTAGGGTAGGGTGGCTCATTGTCGAGAGTGACATATCACCAATGTCACTGACGGGAGTGAGAGTGGGTCTAAGCGGCCGAAGCAGCCTTGATTGCCTGTGCTCAGCCCTCGCTGCCCGGGCCGGCAGGCATCAGAGGCGAAGGAAGGGGAACATCGGCGGGTTTCCACTTATCCGTCACTGGAGACCTAGAGGCCGCCGCGGCACGCACCCCCGGCACAGTCGCAGAGTGACCTGCTGTTGAGATGTGTTGATCAAGCGCTGATATATGGGAATATGTTTATGGGGACGACGGCACGAGGCTGCGAGAGGGATGATTCATTTCAGCGCCGGACTGAACTGCAAGCTGGCATTGTGCGCCTGGCAGTGTGAGACTGGCAGCGTGCCAGCCAATCCGTCTGGCACTCGTCCCCACGCACCACATGAGCTTCTGCCCGCACCTCCTGTGCCTTCACTTCCACTAACGAGACTGGCACAGCACAGAGGCTCATCTCCCACCCATAACCACCACGAACGTGGCAGCCACATCGCACACTCCTGTAGCTCCTGCAGGAGACAGAGCAAGGCGCTGCCAACACCAAGGTTGTGGGTTTAAAACCCACAAAGCACACACGCTGTCCAAATGCACCACGGTGAGGGGAGCCACAGCGCTGGCGTACTGGAGCTGCAGCTTCAAGTCCGATTTGAGGTCATTTCCTGAACTCTCTCTCCCATTGATTTCCTGTTCTCTTTTTACTGTCCTGGACATTTCTAGTTTAAAAAAAAAAAAAAAAGATAAAGGAAATGTACTGTAATGTCGGTGGCTGTGCAAAGAAGCAGTCACTGAATAAATTACTGTGAAAGTAGCACTGGCAGGGAGGCATGAGGGTGCGACCTCTGTGTCATGGCAGCTGGACGCAGTCATGTCCGAGCACAGATGGCCCAGTGGGCAGCCGGGCGGGTGTGAGTCCGTGGGTACATCCGGATGACCTTCTCGTGAGACGGAGATGACCTTCTCTGTTTTCAAACCCAGGTCTTGAACGGTAATTAGTGTGTGTGTGTGTGTGTGTGTGTGTGTCATCCCTTTCACGGTCAGTGTGTGTGTGTGTATGTGTGTGTGTGTGTGTGACATCCCTCTCACAGTCATTGTGTGTGTGTGTGTGAGACAGAGACCTTGAGTGAGAAGTATCTAATTACACATTCAGGTCTTTTCTTCTGTGGAATCAGGTGCTCACTCAAGAAGCAGATCGGTCAGCAGTTTTCTTCATGACATGGTGCCATGTGTCTGTGTCTCTCTCTTTATCGCTGTCTCTCTATCTCTTGCCATATGTGTGTGTGTGTGTGTGTGTGCTGTATGTCTGTATGGATAGATGTGTGTAAATCTGTTTGCGTTTTTGTGTGCATGTGTGTGTGTGGTTGTGGGTGTATGAAGAGATGGATGTGAAAATGTGTGCGTTGCTTAAATGTCAGAACACTCTGAAAATGTGTGTAAATCTGTGTGTGTTTGTGTGTGTGTGTGGTTGAGGGTTTTTTGTGTGAAAATGTGTGTAAATGTGTGTGTGTGTGTGTGTGTGTGTGTGTGTGTGTGTGTGGTTGAGGGTGTGCGTGCGTGTGTGTGTGTGTGTGTGTGTGCGTGTAAGGGGCTCACTCCTGAAAATCATTTGTATTTCATGAAGCGGTGGGTAAAATCTGGGTTTTTGGAGCAGAGTGGAGACTTTAGCGACTGTCAGCTCTTTCATTGTGAAAGTGAATAGCAAAGCAGCCTTGAAAAAAATGAGAACACCGGCGAGCTATTCCGTGCCAAAGCTCGCCTAGCCAGGAGACTGCATCCATTTCCTCCTGGGGTAGAGAAGCCTCCTCTCCCCCCTGCTCCGCTTCCTCCCAGGAGACGTTAATTCTCTTCCTGGGCCCACACGGCGTTGCCAGCCTGCATTTCTCACAGGGCCCGTCCCATCCCGACCCGATCGCTTGCTCGCTAGATTAGCTCACAGTGCAGCCAGCTCCTGTGTCTCACTCACACACTGACTCACTCACTGACGCTGTGTATAAACACACAGACAACACACACTCCATTTTGCCATTAGAAGTCGACGTGTTTGGCTGGTTTTGTGAGTGCCATGCTTCAGCGGCTTGACAGAAACACGACAGAGTGACACCGCCAGAGTAAGACTCATGGGTCTTCTTCATCTCCTCTCCCTCTCCTCTTCCTCCCTCTCCCTCTCTCCTGGAAGACTTGAAGAATGGTGAAAGATAGTTTTGGGGGGTAGGAGGGTTGTTGCATGAGGCTGGAGAAAATGGTCTCACCCAGGGGGTAGCTGCGCATTATTGATTATCATAAAAAACAAACATGCACATGGACTAAATGGCTGCCGGTTGCCATGGAAATGTTTGTGTTCATGTGAGGACCCAGCGGGAAGCACTACATCATGCATGACTCCGGTCTGGCATCTCATGGAAATTATACCAGCTTTAGTCTTGCCCAGCATTTCCCAATTCTTTTACTTGTGTGTGTGTGTGTGTGTGTGTGTGTGTGTGTGTGTGTGTGTGTGTGTGTGTGTGCATGTTTGTGTGTATGTGTGTGTGTGTCTGTGTGAAAGACTCTCTGTTCATGGCGGTCACCATCACAACTGATGTATGGTTCTGTGTCTAATCGACGCACTACGCATAGCCTCTTAAAATTGTAGGTGACACAGACCACAAGGACTGTGATTGGCCAACTTGCTCTGTGACACAGACCACAAGGATACGGGTACGCTGGCGAGTCACGTTGCTCCGTCTAGCTTCTTGTTTATGTTTGAATGTTCATCTTTTTCATCTTTTTATGTAATAATGTGTCCTGTCAAAGTGTGCACTCTTTAAGATGAACATAATGAGCATCTGTAGGCACTTTTATCAACGCGGTTTGTCGCTAGCCTAACACCTGTTTTGAGTCTGAGACCCCGACCACAACATCCACGTCCACTAGTGAGGATTCTGCCTGTCGCTAATATGCCTGATGACTGCACTACGAGAGATACCTTCTCAGGGCCCGTCCACACGGAGACGCTTTTTAGGTTAAACGCAGAGGTTTTGCTTCATCTTGGCCGAGCGTCCAAACGAATCCTGTAAACGCACTGCCCGAAACCGCACTTTTCTGAAACCTGGTCCCAGAGTGGAGAAATCTGAAACCGTAGCCCGTTTGAATTCGTTTAGACAGCGAAATCGCACATCCTGCTTGCGTATCGATGATGTCATTGCCACAACTCAGCTGCCCTGGACTTGCACTTATAGTATTGCCTAACAATACTAGTTTTCATACATGACATTACCTACAATTACACTCCGTAAGATAAATATCACAACTGGTGCTGCGCAGCGCCGATAGCTTATGGACTGAAAACTGTTTTTCCCGGTGTTTTTTTATGCATTCTACTGTCAGTGATGCGAGAGAACTTAAGTTATTAGGAAAGTGCGGTGTAAGTTTAGGCTACATTAATTTGTGCGTAGTGCCAGTGTCATTCATTTATTTTACATGTCTTACAACATATATATATGCATTCACAGTCGAGTGAAATCAGATATAAGCTTAGAACTCAAGTTAAGCCGATGGTAGCACACTGAATGCGAATGCGCGATTTGATGCAGGCAAAAGTATTGTAGCGTCGGCGCAAAAAGACAGTGTTCGCGTTCTCCCGCGCAGGGGATCCTGGGATACGAGAGCGAACATTTGGGGGGTTTATGTCGTTATTCTCCTTAGTTTTGTGTGTAATGTTAGCGTCTTTATTGTAACATGTTTCCCTTTTAGTTCTCCCTCGTGTGTGATCCTTTTTGTGTGGGAGGCTGCGTCCTCCCCTGTATGTGTAGTGTGTGTGCGTGCTTGACCTGCCCTGTTTGCATTGTGTTCTGTGCCTTGGTCTTGGTCTTGGTCTTTCTTAGCTCTCGTTCCCAGCAAATAAACCTTTTGATTGGACAACTGTGTGGTTCGCTATCAAATCGTTACAGTATTGACTGTTACTAACAAAGGTTTTATAGCAATAGTATAAATGTGGCGACAGAATAGCCCAGAACTTGGGTAAGCCTTGCTTTTAGTAGCCTAATTGGGGTGATAGCCAAAACTAATGTGAATCACGGACTATCCTACAACCAAAGAAAGTAAAGGTAATTAGTAGGCCTACCTGCATTAGCCAAATAAAGGACGGGACTGCACCCTTCACAAACCGTAAAATAAAGTTTATTAGTTTTACAGTTGACAGTTCACCATCAGTCCACACAAACAATTCTGGTTTCCTTGCACTAGCCATTTGGTCGTAGCCTATTCTGTCTGTTTGTAAAGTGCAAGTTTTGGTCAATTTATGTAAAGAAACAGTGCCACCTATAGGCATGGGGTATGAAGTAACGTGTTGAGTCGTGTTGAGATGGATCCGTTTGGACGCAAATATTCTTGATGCGGTTTCAGGGAAGACGGAGGAAAAAAAGATCGGTTTCGTACGTGTGGACTAGCCCTCAGTGTCTGGTGAGAGATAACATCTGTGGGACCTGAATGCAAGCTTTTGAGTGTTTAGTTGAGCTGAACTGTCATCTGACGTCTGGATGTCGACATAGTGATGCTAGCTAGCTAACCAACTAGCTAGCCACTAACGTCAACCATCAACAGACGTCAACGCACAAGCTGTGTCAGGATTTCACCTTGAGAAGTTGCTGGTATGAACTTTTACATCGTCTGCCAAGGGAACTCAACTCACCGTCTGCCACCGCCTGCCAACTTTCACACCTCTGCCATCTAGCTGCAGGCCTACGTTTCGCCACTGGACTGTCCAGATGCAACTTACGGGAACATCATACAAGCAACTTTTTTTACAAGAGAGCCGCCCACCGCCACGGCCACCGCCCCCTAATCTGCTGGCTGATTTGCTCCCCGGGGCCGAAAGGGGACTTGTGGACTAAACTGCTGGCGAAGCACTATCACCTGCCTGTGGACTTATTGAGTGTTTTTTGTTTGTCTGTCAGCGTGAGCGCTAAGTCTGTTTGTTTTATGTCTGGTCTTTTTCTGTAAGCCTACTGTCTTGCAGGCTTGCTTTACTGTCACTGTCTATTTGTCTGTATGTTTATTTGTGTATGTCTTGGTGTGATGTCACAGGTACGCTGGCGATTACGCCGCTCTGTCCGGCACCTGTCTTGTGTCTTTTGTTATTTTGTAAATTGTTTGTTTATGTCTTGATGTCACGGGTACGCTGGCGACTACACCGCTCCGTCCAGCATTGTTTGTCTTTATGTGTCAATGTCTTGTGTGTGGAGTGCTTTGGATTGTACTAAGTACATGTTAAATGCGCTTTATAAATAAATATTATATCACCAATGTCACTGACGGGAGTGAGAGTGGGTCTAAGCGTCCGAAGCAGCCTTGATTGCCTGTGCTCAGCCCTCGCTGCCCGGGCCGGCAGGCATAAGAGGCGAAGGAAGGGGATGAAAAATGACTTGACTTGACTTGAGGGCTGTGATTGGTCAACTTGCCCTGTGACACAGACCACAAGGACTGTGATTGGTCAACTTGCCCTGGGTGTTGATAGATAGATAGATAGATAGATAGATAGATACTTTATTAATCCCCAGGGGAAATTCAAGGTCTCAGTAGCATACAGACAACACACACACATTCACTAACAGCAGAAAAAGTAATTAAAAGTATATAATATAAAAACACAACTAAGCAATAAGGAAAGTAGAAGATAAAGAATATACTAAATATACTAAAACACAAATTATACTAACACTTAATCTAAATAAATTCTAAAAACAGTATCCACATAGTGGTGATTAATCAATCAAGAGGCGCTTGCAAAGACTGAGGCAGATAGGTGGTGCTTCAGCAGCTTGTGGGCAGTAGCAACATGCTAGTTTGCTGACAGAAGCTTTGCATAATAATCTCAGACACATTTTTGATGGGGTTATCCAATTGTACTGTGTAATTTTTTTCAGTAACGTTTAAAAATCAGCACTTCGACTGCAGTAGTTCGCTTACTGACATAACATAAACTGGTTGGTAGACACCATGCAAATAACTTCTAACGTATTTTGTGGTTACAATAACAAAATTGTTGGAATATACTGTATTTCTTGATAACTTTTACAAAATGTAAGCAAGAAAAGGCCAACCGCAGTACATTTATTTTTTGAACATGGTAACGTTAGTCAAAGGAGTTTGCCACTCTAACTACCGTTTCGGTGGTGAGATGCAGAACTGGAAAAGGTTCATGGTGGCATAGAGGCAATGATATAGCTACAGCATCGAGTAGACACAGAACCATAAATCAACCTTTAATCTCTTAGATATAGTGAGACTTTTTTTACGGATTGTGAGTTCAAGGGCGTTTTTATCGCCGGCAACATGTCGTCTTGTTTTATCCTCAAGGCCGTGCAGTTGTGTACCACTCCAATCTGATGAACACGCTACCACACAAACACACACATCTTATTCTAATGCAAGCTATCGAAGCTTACTGAAGTATGGAATAGGGTGTGCGCGGTATTTAAGAGCCATCACTAGATGGATTTCTCCTCTTGTATTTTGTTTGCTTCCTCCATATGAAAACCGAACACAGGCAGAATAATCCTTTCAATGCTACGCAACTATGCGTGTTCATTTTTTAAATTGGTCTGGTCTCATCACCATATTTTAATGGCAGTCATCTTCTATAGTGATTTTTTATTTTTTATTTCACACTTATGCAAGCTAATCCTCTACATTCACACACATGTGCACACGCACACACACAAACATGCACACCCTGGTCATTTTGAAAATTGCACATGGTCATTTTAGTGACAGTACCTGCCGGATCCGACCAATCGAACATCGCATGCCTCAGGGCGATGGGAGCCGGGCTGAGCTGTGCAAATGGGAATTCTGGGAGATAAGAGGAAGAGCAGTGGGTGGGGGGGTTACTGAATCATGTATCCCACGCACTGGAACACACCAAGAGGAGGAAGAGGTTAATGGGGAATGTGCTTATGTCTGCTTCATGCTCATTAGGAAAATTTCCCCCCTAACACATGCACACACACACACACACACACACACATTTGCCGTCTCATGGAGTTAGACATGAGCTGCTGAATTCAGTACAGGCTTTTATGTGGGAATAATGTAGGTGGTTCAACCGGAGAGAAGAACAGCAGGAAAAAAAAACAGTAAAAGCAGCAGTTAAAGACAGCATAACTGAATTTATTGTTTTCTTTGAAAGGATGCATTGCTAAATTGGCTCTGAAATGGTCTCCGGCTGGGCGCTCTAACTCTGGAGAAATTGTGTTTTGGAGCTCTGGGTGCCATTTAGAGTGTGTGTGTGTGAATGTCTTTGTGTGTGTGAATGTCTTTGTGTGTGATTGTGTGTCACTGTTTGGTGTGGGAGTGTGTGTGTGTGTGTGTGTGTGTGTGAGAGAGAGAGAGAGAGAGAGCAAGAGAGAGAGAGAGAGAGAGAGTGTGTGTGTGTGTGTGGTGTGTTTGTGTGTGTGTGTGTTTGTGTGTGTGTGTGTGTGTGTGTTTGCTCGTGCAGCTGGCATCTGGTGTTAATTTATTTAGCCTCTGAAGGAAACAGCACAACAGCACTTCCACACTGATCTGCCTTAAAAGGGATATGAGTGGTAAGGTTGAGGTGCCATGGCTTCTGAGAGTCTCACACTTAAACACACACACACACACACACACACACACACATGCTCTATAAACATACATATGCACAGAGAGACACACACACACAAACACACACACATGCACATGCTACACACACACACACACACACAGACAGGTGCAGTCGCTGAATTCAAATGAGTAGTTACCCCCAGTTTCATCAATCAGTATTCCATGTGTTTCATTAACTCTAGATTAATGATGACATTCGTTTTTTTATCCCTCCGTTCCACACACCTTCCTGATTTATGCCCAAATGTTTGTGTGGAATTCAGCAGAGCGACATCAAAAGGCCCCGGTTCCAGCGTTTCACTCAGAGCACAATATCATTTTCCACAGGCGGATGCTGCGGCTGCAAACCAGCTGACCTAGTTTCCAACAAACACAACTCAAATGCTCCGCTTCTCTTCTGTTCAGATGTAAAAACACAACGCTCTTCTAGACACACACACACACACACACACACACATACACACACCAACCAGTGGCACACACTCACACCAGGAGTGCTTTTTAAAGTAACAGCAGTGCTCACACACACTTTGCTTGTTTGCTTGTTTGTTTGTTTGTTGTGTCAAAGTGGGACGTCAGGTGAGGTCTGCTGAGGATTAGTGTTTGTCTCCAGGGTCTCACACACCACACTGTTCTATCTCGCTTTCCCCCGTCCCTCCCTCCCTCCCTAGCTACCTTTCACTTTCTGTTTTCTCTTGTCTCTCTCTCTCTCTTTCTCTCTCTTTCTCTTTCTCTCACACACAAATGCACACCCATTCACACTTTTTCTCTCCTATCCTCTTTCTCACACACTAATGTCTCTCTTACTCTCATTCATATATATAAGTATATATACTCTTTTGATGCCGTGAGGGAAATTTGGTCTCTGCATTTAACCCAATCCGTGAATTAGTGAAACACACACAGCACACAGTGAATACACAGTGAGGTGAAGCACACACTATGAAGCTTCATTCACTCACACGTCCTGTATCATTAATTTACTTGCACACTCTCAATCTCTCTATCTTTTCTCTTTCTCTTGCGCAATCTTTCTCTCTCTTTTCTCTTTCCATCGCTATCTCTCTCTCTCTCTGCTGCAGAGTCCCTCCAACCCTTCACCCTAATTATAGCACCTCTCTCACTCACTCCTCTCTCTCTCTCTATCCCCCTCTCTGCCTCTCCCTCTCTCTCTGTCTACATCTTTTTCTCTCCCTTGATCCCTCCCCCTTTCCCTCTCTCTCTCTCCCTCCCTGCGTCTCTGTCTCTTTCCCTGCACCCCTCTTACCCCCCCCTCGCTCTCCTGCAGTCCTGTGATGGGCCAGGCCCATGTGGGGGAGGTTGGCGTTGAAGCTCAGGCGGAGGCTCCAGCACTACACTGAGGAAATGCTGCAGTCTGGAGGAGTGCTCAGTCCCTCTCAGGGAGATACATTTACACAAATGTGTGTGTGTGTGTTGAGGGGGGGTGGGGGGGGGCCGGTACATGGTGGGTGAAATCAGTTCCTACCATTCTATAAATGTACAAATTCATGAACACATAGGATGACATGTTTATATGTTTTCTTGTTAATAATAATGTCTAATAATACTGCTTTTCCCATCTTCGTGTGCCCTTCTGCTATGCCATTGAGGGTTGAACAAATTATAGTCATAACTATAATCTTATGAACATACATTTGTGCATTGGTAGAAAAACAAGTCCAGACATTGTGCCCTGAGTTTAGCAGATGTCCAAAAACCTGGTTGTGCAACATTTGCCTGCCTGGACACTCTAGCCCCTGAAATGAGACACGCTCTAAGTGAGAGTGGAGAGAGAAGGCAGTGCAAAATTCCGCGGAAATAATGACCAACCTGAACATGTTTTTTTCAATTAGGTGTTTTATGGTTCCATGGTATTCTCGAACTTCCACATACAGTAAGTGAGAGAGGATTAGAGGATTATTGTGAAAGGCAAGGCAAGCCACTGTTTTCCTGCCAATTCTCTGTATTCAGGTTTCTTCACTTAACTGAGATCATCTCACCACTTCATTCCCTTTCTATGTCAGCTATTTAACCATTTAGCAGACCATTATTTTGGACAGCAGTGAGTGATATTACTGTTTCATAACAATTTATGTTAAATATTGGAGGGGACATTTCGGCCTTGGTGTGTGTGTGTGTGTGTCAGTTGTGTTGTTTGTTTCAGTAAGCATGGGTGTATTTTTGCCAATTGAATATTTTTGCACAGTGCTTTTGATCAAATGCTGTTTATCACCAGTTACACTTGACATAACAACACTTTTAACGTTAATGTCTCACGTTCGGTTTACACCACCACACCACTTCTACTTCATACTCTGTAATGCACCATTGCATCCATTACCTCAGAAGCATCTTCTGTGTTGTAAATAAATTGATACTGTTCAAACGGTTGATTCTGTATATTGAGAGGCTCGCCAGAGGTCACACTTTGAAAACAAATGTGTTGTCCCTATCTGGACACATTTGATTTTTTTTCCAACACATTCATTTTAAAAGGTCAGATGTGGTATGGAAGCGTCGAGATCGTCTACTCCCCAGGTCTGCCCAGCATCCAGTCTCCCCATGGGCACTTATTTAAAGGAAACTAACAATAGCCATCCATGTCATGTAACAGATATCTTGGAGAGGACCTTCAGGGTCTCAGCGTAAAATGACACCCATTCTCGCCAATCGTCACATGCTTAACATGACCAGAGCAGACAAGCCACAGAGGTCAAGAGGAGTCCCTGTGACTTTCACCTGGTTTTTGGTGTGCATGAATACTGGGATTTTTTCTTTTCCTTCTCTAAAGCCTTTTTGACCCATGTGCTTGTAGGTTCACTATGGCAGTCTATGCACTGCCAGTGTGATGGAGCGTAGTGTTATGCCATAATCATATTTAGTGTGTAAGGAATGAAGCAGTAGCGTAGAGCAGGGGAATGTTGCCTTACGGCAACACAACAAATACACACACACACAAAAACACACACACACACACGTACACACACACACACACACAAACACACAAACACACACACACATGCTTTTGTGCTGGCTATCCTCCAGCTTCCAGCACAGACCTCTTCTGCTCCCTCCTGCCAGAGAGCCAAGGCATGAATAATAGACATTAATCCCTGCCATTTCAAGTAGTCCTGGGATTGCATAATCACAGCCTCCGTTAAGATAGAGAGAGGGGGGGGGGGCGGTTGTGGAGATGATGGCGGGGGAGGG
This sequence comes from Alosa pseudoharengus, assembly GCF_046254945.1. Taxonomy (NCBI): domain Eukaryota; kingdom Metazoa; phylum Chordata; class Actinopteri; order Clupeiformes; family Clupeidae; genus Alosa; species Alosa pseudoharengus. Next base: position 18,888,253 of record NW_027468881.1, read on the forward strand.
GAGAAGAGGGGTAGTGATATGAAGAGGTAAAAATGTATTGATTAGTGGCAAGCTCTTAAACCTAAATTAAAAGGTGGCTTTAAAGCATTGGCCCGTTGTTAAATAACTCAGAGAGAGGTACTGGCGCATCAGAGAAATCACACAGACAAAACTCGAGCTGGGTAAAAACAGAAGGGACCAAATGGATAAAAAAGTAAAGTAGTCAAAAAGAGGTAAAAATGTTGTCTTCTGCTAGTAGATGAACACTTTAGCCAGGCCTCGGATTTTTAAGATGACAGAATCGCAGTTTCTCATTCCAGCACAAATCTATAAATTCATGAGGCTCAGCCCTCCCCCCCCCCCCCACCTCCTACACACACTCTCTCTCTCTCATGCACACACATGCGTACGCACACACACACACACACACACAATGCCAATGAACTTGCAGTGCGACCATCTGCTTGCAACTTCAGCCTGGCTAAGCGTCACACTGCCTACACTCTTACTTATTAATCACCACTATGTGGATACTGTTTTTAGAATTGATTTAGATTAAGTGTTAGTATAATTTGTATTTTTGTAATTTGTATTTTAGTATATTTTTATATATTGTATTAAGTGTTAGTATAATTTGTATTTTAGTATATTTAGCATATTCTTTATCTTCTACTGCCCTAGTTGTGTTTTTATATTATATACTTTAATTACTCTTTCTGCTGTTAAAGAATGTGTTTGTGTTGTATGTATGCTGCTGAGACCTTGAATTTCCCCTGGGGATCAATAAAGTATCTATCTATCTATCTATCTACTCTGATACCACACACACACACACACACACACACACACACACACACACACGCACATGCATAGAGATACATGCACACACATACACACAAACACATACACACATGTACATACACACACACACACACACACTTCAGAGAGCTTTCCTGTGCCCAGGCCATGTCATGCATAGCACACCCCTTGCTTTTATGTTCAAAGGCTACAAGTAGCGCCTTTATGTAATAAAGCAGCTCACTATGCTTTATGCTTGCCATGCCCCATACAGAGAGACAAGCGATTTCAAACACAATCACCTAAATCACTTAAATCACTTAATGCAAAGATCTGAGTGTAAAATTACAGTAATTACAGCCTGACACTCGACAACCATAGAATGGTGCACAAAATGGGATCCTGATTTTGCTTACAGTAAAAACAAAAACATGGAAAAACAACATTCATCACTTCTGCTTTATTCTCCCTTCATTTCATAAATATTGAAACACATTGTATCACTGCAGATTTGCTTTGGATAATAAGTTTGCCAAATACCATAAGCACAAACATAATCACTGAGTAACTGCAAAATGTTAATGTGCAGTTAATGATGGATAATGTATACGCTAAACAGTAAATAATGGTATTTGTACAATATAACAAGGATACTGTAACATAGAAGTTTGCCAGAGAGAATATAGAAGAACAGGACTGAAGTTGCTGAAGTGAAACTGTGGAACCAATGTGGTCTTGATCCGTCCCGGATCTGAGATGGTCCGACCCAGGATCCGACTGCTCTCAGGAGTTCGCCTTTTAAAGCACGCGCACGTGTGTGTTTGTGTGTGTGTGTATGTGTGTATGTGTGTGTGCCCATTTAGATGAGAAAGCTGATGGTTTGCGTCACACTGCACCTGTTAAAAGGCCCTGTCAACAAGCCATGCATGTTTTATAGAGCCAGAGATGCTCTCCCCCTGCTTCCCCAGCGTTGTATAACTGACCATCCCCACTATTAAACCTCACTCTTGAGGTCTCCCCAGGGGAGGCTGGCCTAAGCGGCCTCTTCAAGCCTGTGGCCAACGGACTGTGAGCAAAGCCTGGAGGTGAAGAGGGCTTTCAGTGCTCTGGGTCTGTTGCTGTCCAGTGCAGATATGCCTTGTACTGGGGGTTGGGGGGTATGACTCTGAAGGGACGTCCCATCACTTCATGACATGTCATGCCATGTCACGCTACCTCACACACAGCATGGATCACCACCCCCACCAACTCACACACACGTACACAGACATACACATACACCTCCCAGTGGGACAGACCCACCACCCTCTCTTTCTCTCTCTCATTACTTTTTCCATCTTTCTCTTTCCAGCCTCTCTCTCAGTCTATTGAACTTCTCGATATCTCCAATTTTTCTGTCTCTCTATTTCTCTCTAACCTCTCTGTCCTTCTCACTTCTCTCCTACAGGGCTTTGCGTGTGTGTGTGTGTGTGTGTTTGTGTGTGTTTGTCTGTGTGTGTTTGTCTGTGTGTGTGTGTGTGTGGGGGGGGGGGGTTGTGTATGTATTCATAGGTCTAAAGAAAAAGTTATTGAGCTAATGGTAAGTTTTAATGGAAGTTTTACTGTACATAAAGTTGACTTTTTGTAGAACATTCCTTTCAAAATATCTGCATTGGTTCTGAACATTTCAACCGGAAATCCTCTAGGGCCAGATTGAAAGGGTCCATACCTACATATCTATTCATAGGCCTATACTACTGTAAAGAGAGAGAGAGAGAGGCTGGACGACAGCGGAGGCCACTGTCCATTGCTCCCCAGCAGTCATCAGCACACTGGACAGCGTGGGCAGACAGAACAATAAATCCTCCGCAGAAAGAGCAGGGAAGAAAGGAGACAGGCCGTTAAGAAGATCCCATACAGGGCACTGAGGTCCTGGCTGTATGATTGTTGCATTAAGTGATGAATGGCTTCCTTGCTTAGCAACTATGAAGGGAGAGGCAGAGGAATATAAATAGAGAGATGTCTCCTCAGCAGCACTGGCCACATCAAGGCTATATAGATCACATACCCTATGCTGATTTTTCTGCTTTCTGTTAGTGTTCCTTAACCCATGTTGTTCAAGAGATTTAATAGGTTTGTTTAAAGGATGAGATTAAAACCAAAGTTCAGCAGTAGTTCACATTATGGCCCAGAGGAACGCGTGTATACACAGCACACATCGACTGTCCAGAGGCATTATCACAAACACAAACACTCTCTCTCTTTCTCTCTCTCTCTCTCTCTCTCTCTCACACACACACACATACAAACACACACGCATATACACCCACACATGCATACACACCCACACACAAACATAAAGATGCGTAAACACACACACACACAAACACACACACACACACTATTATCAAATGATTACGCAGAAAAAGCGCATGATCTTGGCACGGATTAGACCCATATCTGGGACCAGTTAGAATACAGATATGGAAATGGTGTGTGCTGATTTGATTTTTAGAAGAAAGCGCAGCCTTGAAACTGATCTAGAGATTAGAGAGTGGACATTAATGTCCTCTGGAGGACCATTTCACAGTGAACCAGAGCCACTGAAGGGAGCTTGCTCTGGCCCTGATCTGGCCCTCATCTGGCCTGGTTCTGATACGGATTTGACCCTGGTTCTCACCCAGAACTAAGCAGTGGTGTGCCATGTTCAGAGTAATCATTTTGCTGTGCTACGATGTGTTTCAGCAGGGTTTCCTCAGTGTATCAGTGACGCACGCAGCGGGATCAGGAGAAACGTAAATTAGCGGAGAGGAGAGGAGGAGGGAGCCCAAGAGGCTGATTCTCACAGACTGTGTCAGTGTTGAGGGCTATCACTGATAATCAGTGTCAAATCGTTTAATGAAGTCATTATTTTCACATTTTCACTCATGTCAAATGACTTCACAGATTTGAGGACAGAATTGCGTTGAATGGAAAGAGAAGGAGGAAGAGAAATAGTGTGTGTGTGTGCGTGCATGTGTGCTTCATTACAGTAAGTAAAAATTGTATTTTTTCTCTATTTTTATTCCCCCCCCCACACACACACAGATACAGACACACAGATACAGTACGCACACACACACACACACACTTTCTTTGGAAAAAGCAAAGTAATTTGATAGTAGTCAGTCATTTCCGTCTTAGACAGCTTTTTCAAAACTCCATGTACATCTGGTGATCATTGTATTTTGCTTTGTTTTTTACTGTATATTCAACTTCGCTGTGTAGATACTATAACTTTCACTCTTCTACGGAAATATATATAAAGCCTATGAAAGACAGAAGAGCTTTAGGTTTTGAGCAACAGTGTGTACATGATGTATCCAAAATGTCATATTATGAGAAAAGTGTTTATAATGCTTTAAAGATGTGTTTATGGCATTTTTGAATGTTGTGTGTCATTTTGCTGGGGATTTGAGGCATTTTGCATTTTGTGTGAGCAATTGTGGGTTTTGTGTGTGGAGTTTTGAAAAATAGACACAGAGTTTTGAAAATGTGTGTAAACAGTTGTAAAAAACTGTAATTGCCTACTCTTGCTTAAGCAAGAGAAGTTGAAATGAAGAAGCAGAGAATATATCGAGTGATAAGTGACAGTACCAGGTGTAGTTAGAGACTGAGTCAAAGAACTCTCATAAACAACTGTGAGTTCGGTTCATCCTGCTACTGCTCCTCTAGACATAGACATAGAGGGCCTGTGCTGCCAGGGACTATTTTGCTGTTGGGATTTTTACTTTTCTCAGGCAGTCAAGGCGAACACTAAAACCCTCAGCCAACTGACAGGAAAACAGACACAGCCAAGACTAACGAGCGCTAACAACAGCGAGAGGCAGAAATACGGCAGCTTAGAGACTCACCAGGGGAAACGCACGGCACGACACACACACACACACACCCCTCTGCCAAGCAGATTACGCTGTGATTTATGTGAGAGCAGAGACAGGTTTGCCTCTCTCCAGAAAACAGCACATGTAGAGGATCCTTACTAGATCTGCCTATACTGAAAAAATTCATACTCAGTATGTTCATTTTTATTACAGTAAGTCCATGCAATAACACAGTGTGTGAAAACACAAACGTATGGCCCCTAACACTTAGAGATACAAAAAATATAGGTTGTATATGCAGTATGGCCTACCTTGCATGTTGAAGACTCTAAGAAAAAAAGGCATGGTTAAGGTCCATTAATGTTTTCCAAGGTATAACTTTTGCCAATGTAGGCAACCCTACAGTGGTCACAATTGAACCCTGAGATGCTAATACAATATGCACTGTTTCTGGACATTGATATACATTATAAACAAATTTAAATTCAAGGGTACAATGATACCCAGGTCTTTGTACCCCTAAAGGTATAGTTTTGCCCCTTATTTGTTGAGAGTTAAGGGCATTGTATGAAATGCATATGCAATGCATATGCAAATGCATATACTCCTAACCACAAAATTGATCATGCCAGTATTGCATATGGTAAGTGTGATTCTACAGTCCGCGTCAGACCCGTGTCCCTATTGGCTGTTCAATGAAAAGGAGGGCAGACTCAAGCACACAGCATTCCCATTGTAGGGCACATTCAAGCCCTGCACCCAAATAGGCTCCCATGTGGCAAATGTGTGCCATTTAGTCAAGCCTGATCCACCTCATGACCTGGTCTTATCCATCTGTGTTCATCTGGAGCTCTAGAGGTGTGTGTGTGTGGTTGGGGGTGGGGTGGCGGGGGGCGCGTTGGATCACATCCATTAGGTACTGAGATGATTGCCACGGATGCATTTGGTTTTTAACAGCCTTCATTTGTTTTCCTGTCCTTGAGTACAACAAAGCATTCAGTCCTACCACACACCATGCAATTACCTCACTGCATTCCTCTCATTAAATGCTCTGCACAAACGTACACACATATGCACACTCATAGACACACATTCTCTATTTCTCTTTCTCTCTCTCTCTCTCTCTCGCTCACACACACACACACACACTTTCTCTTTTTCTCTGCCTTCCTCTCTTCGTATTCAGTGCAATGCTGTCTTCTATTATATGAAGTCATTTGAAATAATGACTAGAAATCAGAGCAGCAGAGAATCATGAAGAGAGAGAGGGAGGGAGAGAGAGAGTGGGAGAGAGGGAGAGAGAGAGAGAGTGGGAGAGAACTGCATATCATAAGGCATCTGCAGCGCTTGTCAGTGTTATGTCATCCTCTGGGCTTTGCGGACCACAGTTGGCTGCCCCTTACCCTCCCACTCCTCCCCCCAGCGTGACAGGGCTAGAGGAGAAGGTAGTCAGGTGTGTCCTCCTAAACCACCACGCTTCAGGAACACACTCACACATGTGAATGTTGATGCTGTTTGGCAGCCACCACTCAAAGAAAAAACATCTCAGACACACACGCACACACACAACAACAACACGCACGCATGTACGCACACACACACACACACACACACACACACACACACACACACACACTTTTCTTAGTAGTCAGTCATTTCCGTCTTAGGCAAAATCAGCTTTTTCAGAACTCCATCCATGTACAGTACATCTGGTGGTCATTGTATTTTGCTTTGCTTTGTTCTTGTTGGCTGTAAAATACTGTATTCACAACAGCAAATTATTTGGGAAAAATCACTATTTTTGGTTTCAATATTGCTTGCATTTTTACTGTGTATTTCAACTTCTCTCTGTAGATACCATAACTTTCACTCTTGTATGGAAATACATAAAGCCTATGAAAGACAAGAAGAGCATTAGGTTTTGAGCAACAGTGTGTACATAATGTATCCAAAATGTCATATTATGACAAAAGTGTTTGTAATGTGAGGCGAATGTTTGATTTAAAGATGTGTTTATGACATTTTGAATGTTGTGTGTCATTTTGCTGGAGATTTGAGGCATTTTGCATTTTGTGTGAGCAATTGTTGGTTTTGTGTGTGGAGTTCTGAAAAATAGACACAGGGTTTTGAAAACGTGTGTAAACAGTTGTAAAAAACTGTAACTGTGCGGGCTGCAGTGAGGTGGCACTAGGTAAACACGGCCATCTGCTGCTGCCAGGCCAACGATAGTGTGAGCAGCCAAGCATACCAGTGCAGCTGTAATACAATACAACACTTGGAAAGGAGACTGGCATGTGTCAATAAACAGAACTGGAGTCTGGTTCAGGTTTTCAGGCTGATCTGGACAGGGCACATGCTGTGAATACAATACGTATCCTCGTGTCTGAGGAAGGGCCTGGTTGCCCAAAATATCACATATGGTGGTTAAACTTTTTTAATTATTAATTCATTTAGAGCTAATTCTAGTGTGCAGACTATCTTTCCATTTTCCTGGCTTATGTCCAGCAACTAGTGCTTATTAGATTTGGATGTGCACGCTGCTTCTGACACATTACAATACGTACCCAACATCATGATATCATTACACTTGCTAAGTATCTCTTAAATAAGATTGTATCAGAGATTGGAATTTAAAAGCTGTCTAAAGGTTAAAAACAAACTGAACATTCCTTTAAGTTCCTTTATCAGTGATTCAGGAAGGAGGTAGATTCAAAATTCAATTTTCAAATATCCTTAACCAACACGGTTTGTATAGTTATGGGTTGTATGACCTATGCTGTTATGTGGGGTCATTGGTATTGTTTGATTCCTGGGATAAGCATTGGGTTGGTAATGGTGACAGTGAGAGATAGCCTGAGATATAGATCTATCACAGACCTTTTGAGCATTTACCTGACTGTGCAGTCCATCTGGGCAGGTTATAAATCAGTTTTATATGTGTTGTGCCATGTGGATTTGGCAGACTCACACGTTGTGTATTAACAGGGAATGGTAAAAACATCACATGAAAGTGCCCAGCACTGTGATTTCTGCTTCTGTCATGTCTTTGCGTGTGGATGCGGTAGATTTGTCTGAAAGACACGCCTGACTCCTAGTGTTGGGGGGTGGGGGCCTCTCACCTTATCACCCCACTCCACCTCCAACGTAACAGCTACTGAGGCGTGTTAAAATCTAAATTTAATTTTTTGTGTCATTTCCATTTTTGTATACATGTACATCCAAATAGTTTGATTTAAACAATATCCTTGAAATCCGCAATCCATGAACTGCCTCAGACCATTTAGGTGCATTCACTTGCAGTGAACTCAAAGCAAAGGAAAAACTGTTTGTAAAGGTTTGCCTTTGTTTGCACCTCTGGCACAGTGCCTGGGTCTGGCTGAGCTCTGGCTCACCACCCCCCCCACCCCCCACACACACACAGACACACACACACACCCTCTCTCCTCCTCTCCCTCTCTCTCTCTCTCTGCATCCATTGCACTGTTGCATCCACCAGGCTGCTGTGTGCTCTGTCTGGGGCCCACAGGATCAGTGAGGATGTCTAACCCCGAGGTCACAACACACTGAAGGGATCAAATCAAGCCGAGTGTCTATGTACTCCATACATAACTGAAAGTACGAGGCCCTTTTTCTTATGTGTGCAGTTCCAGTATGTAGGGTACTTTGGATTAACTGTTAATTATTTTATGGGGCAGCCGTGGCCTACTGGTTAGCGCTTTGGACTTTTAACCGGAGGGTTGTCGGTTCGAACACCGACCAGTACGGCTGAAGGCACCTAACCCCTCCCCGAGCGCCGCTGTTGTTGCAGACAGCTCACTGCGCCTGGATTTGTGTGTGCTTCACCTTACTGTGTGTTCACTGTGTGCTGAGTGTGTTTCACTAATTCACGGATTGGGAAAAATGCAGAGACCAAATTTCCCTCACGGGATCAAAAGAGTATATACTTATACTTATTTGGGTTGGGTTGGGTTTGGGATTAGAGTTAGTCACAAGTAATAATATAAATCTATATGTGAGTGTATATGCAAATTATGCATCAAACATGGCAGTCATATTTCTTATATGCTTAAGGTTGAGGTTATGGTTACAATATTATGGAATTTAGCAGACGCTTTTGTCCAAATACACTGCATAATAAGGTTCATTCATAAAATTCCTGGGGTAGTATGGTTTGTGGTTTTGTTGCACAGACACTTGGTTTAGGCTACCTCTCCTGCCCCCACCTTTGATGAGCACCTGTATCATTTGCATGGAGAGGAAAAATGTGATTGTGGTTTAATTTTCTTTTAATCATGAAAGATCAAAGCTGACAGATTTTACTAATGTATTACTATAATGAAGATGGTCTGTTTATGAATAATATTTTAGTTCCATGGTGGATTACTTCATTAGTTTAAGTAGCATAGTTATATAGCCGCATTATAATGTTTTTCTTTCCTCATAACCATATCATATGCCTGAATGAATATATTTGGCCCACAGTGTAAACTACGGTCGACGTCCTACAACTTATCACTCACGTCATGCGTCCAAGAACTCCTCCTAATGTGATACGAGTTAATGCACAATGAGTTACATGGTGTGACAACACAGGAGTACGTATTGCAAATGGTCGCAATGACTAAACGCTTTTAAAATGCGTATGGTAATTCAGAACGCCAGTGTGGACTCCTCAAGTCATTCACTTCTGCCGTGTTTGGGACAGTCAGAGCGGTATTTCCCTCGCTCTAGGCGTTGTTTTACACTCGAGGACCAACTCCCTCTCATTGGATTTGGTGGTTGCACGGGAATCTTTCTTTAATCACTACACCGCCATGGACTTGGATGAGAGTAAACCAAGAACATAGCGTTATACACACATGGTTTTGTTGGAGACTGAGGACTGGGTGAAAACAAAGCGCTCCGCTGTTCCGAGAGCTATTTTGGGTCACCGCATTGCTTTCACTCTGAAGACAGCCGCGTAACAGGAACGGAACTGCAGCCCGTAGTATTGGAACCATTGTACATCGGACACTACATTTCGCGCATTAATGAACACTTTTGTCAAGCTTTTCCATGGCTCAGAGATCAGAGTTTTGCCAAGACATTACCAAGGGAGTAACAACAAAGGAAGATGCCATTTTCTAATGTGTAGGAATAGACATGACTGAGCTTCGAGCGCAGGTGGATAGATAGGTGCTACATTGTCTTACACGAAGCTAACAAAGAAAAGACGGCCAATATTAAGAAGATATCAAACAATATTGTTGCAAGTCTTGTTTTTTTACCAGCATGTGAAACTTCCTGAATGAACCGGACTTGAATTAAATTTCGGCGGTATTATAATGCTTATCAATTTATTGATACTTCGGTGGATTATTTTGTATTGCCCATTGTGCTAAAACTGCTTTGTCGTTTAAAAAACATTTTTCTTTTGAGTTTGATTTACATCGACCGCAGACATGCCGGGAGCTCTCCCCTCCTCCCAAGCCCTGTACATCGGGATGGAGGTGATAATTGCTGTGTCCTCTGTCATCGGAAATGTGATGGTGGTGTGGGCTGTAAAAATTAACAAGTCGTTAAGAGACACCACGTTCTGTTTCATCGTCTCGCTGGCCCTGGCTGACATTGCGGTGGGGGCTCTGGTCATACCGCTGGCCATAACCATCAGCATAGGACTCCAAACTCACTTCTACAGCTGTCTTATGGTGGCATGCACGGTACTGGTCCTGACGCAAAGTTCCATCCTCGCCCTCCTGGCAATAGCGATTGACCGCTATTTAAGAGTCAAGATACCAACCAGGTAACGAAAACTTTATCCCGCAGCACTATTTCTATGCGTAGGTTGTATTCATTGGTGTATGCCGAGCTTTAGTACAACGCCAAAACAGCACACATTTTACAAACAGTACGGCAGTGACGGCAATGCAAAGCATTATGGAACTGGTCGTGTAACGACCACAACTCGTGCTGTAATAGCTTGCAATGTGTTGTTTATTGACTTGGATTGGTTTGCGCTGATTGTAGCTGCTCTGTCGGGCGTGAAGTGTGTTTCGCAGGGCGCAGATGCCAAAGCACAGATGTGCCAGTGACCTGCATCTGGACCAGGGGATTACATGGTTGTTGTTGTTATTTGTTACCCACTATCCTTTAATTAGCCTAAGGAAGTATTTTGCAGAGATATTAAGTTAGCTATCAAGAACTCACACTTCTCACACAATCTTTTTAAAAAGACTGATGATGACTGAAGATGATTATTATCTCAGGCATGAAATGGAGTCCTCATACTGACATGATAATGACCAAAGCAATGTTTATTTAACCACATTTCCTCCTAAGTTTCCTGGTATTTCAAAATGGCTATTTTGGCTTTAAATGGATACATCGATTGTCGGATTGAAATTACTATTTCCTTTAATTACCATCAATTACCTAGCCTGGAAAATCCAGACCCTGATAATCTAGAAAGATTAAGGGTCTGGCAAAGAGCAATGTAATGGCCCAACTGGAGGGGCGGCAACAAGCATGCATTTAAAAATCTCACTGCACGCAATTGGATAACACTAGACCATGTTTACTTTAAATGATTTCGGACTTTGACGCAATCAGATAACACTACGGCCAATGTGTACTGCAAGGCCGTAGTCATGATGTCAACATTGGGGGGGACCAAATCTGTGGTGGGGTCTGAGGGACCCCCAAACAGAATTTCAATACATTTCCTACCATGCAAAAATATTATTAAAAATCACAAAGAAGTCGTTAGGTCAGTCAATTAGGTTATTCCAAACTTTTGACGGACATAGGCATGGCATGGATGGATTATGAACCCCTGGACACAGATGCCCCCCCCCCCCCCCTTCTGGTGAGTTTTGTGAAAAGAGAAAGGTGGAGAAGAAGCAACTTCACTGGTTCATCCCTGGACCCGTGACTCCATTTGTGTTCAAAATGTATACTTTAAAAGAAATTACAAACTAGAGTATCTTGTGATAACCTCTATATTACACAGAATGTGGTTCTTTGACTTATTACTTACACCTGAAGATTTTTTTAAACTAAGGCTTAGACTCATAGGTTTGGAGCCTAATACGATTTTGTCTTTTAATTTATATTTTATTATGCTGGCGGCTAATCACACAATTTTAACATAGTTTGAAAGGGACAGGATTCAGGAATAGGCTACTAAGACAGGCCCCTCTTCTGTCTGACCCACCTCATGTTACCCCTGTATGCATTATAGACTGGCTTCTGACAGAAATTACGTTTTGTGCCAACATGTAGAAACAATAGGCCTACTACAGCCTTTAATTGGTGAATGTAGGTGCAAATTCCTTTCTTTGGTTATTGTCCGCGATTCACATTAACTGTAGGCTAACACGTAGGCCTATTGTAAACGTCGCCACATTTGATCGTTTTGCCTGCATGGATGCGCGATTGAGTGCGCATCTAAATAATATGCAAGATGCAACAATCATTTGTAAGAGGCCTATAAACGGTAATTTCTGGCATTACTACTAGCATATGAATGCATTATTTATATTGAAAGACGTGAAAGAAATGACACAGGCTTGCACAAATTCATCATTTAAAATAAAACTTTTCACTTTCGCTATCATTGCGAGAATAGGCTACAATATGGAAAATGTTCCCTTTCAGTCTGATCGGCTCAAAACATGTAGGCTATGGGATTTCCTTAGCATGTGCTACACCTTTTCAAGAAGTTTTGTGAAAATTGTACCAGTAGCTTTTGCGATATTGTTAACAGCCCTACCTCACCGCAGTAGGGTGCAGTAAATGGAAGCTTTTGATAGCGCACTCCATTAACGAAAAACGGAAAATCACCAGGACAAACCACTCAGGGGTGTAGGCTACTCTGGAACCATAGGTCACTAATTTGTGCGTTATTTATGTTTGATTACATTTCAGATACAGTACGTGTTAGTTTCCTGTAGGCCTATATAGCGCTTTATTCTTTCTTTATTTTTCTATGTCCGAATATTGGGGGGGACATTTTGGTCATATTTGAATATTGGGGGGGACACGTCCCCCTCAATGTCTATGGTGACTACGGCCCTGGTGTACTGTCCTCCAACGTTGCAACGCTGTCTTCATCAGTTTAGCTGGTTCCCCGGAATGCAAGGGGAAAAAGTAACGTGCATCATTGCTCTTTGCCAGAGTGTCTCGCAGAGACAATTCCATTGTGCTCTCTCTCGAGAACTCTGGATTTCCAGGGTATCAATTATCAAGTTTCCACTCTAAAACACACTGTAATTATACAGCAGCTAATATTATTTTCAGTACATTATTTTTGTGTTAGTAGTTTGTTTTCCTCTATTGCTGCCCACTGGGCATAATTAATGCCAGTGCCACCCTTGCTCATCCTCCAGTTGATTAAGGGTGGAGAAAGCAGGTCCAATTGGTTCTGCTCCAGTGCTGAACCACTTCGGGTCAGAACCTGATCTGGTTCAGAGATACTTAACATCTGCAAGAATGCTTGCCGTTTTGTCTCACTGAAATTTAATCCCGCCACAATTTACATCTGAGCTAGATACACGTGTGAGAATTGCAGGTATTGCTATTCTGTCATGAGATGCATAGAAATCATGCCCTTTGCCCCCTGTGCCCAGCAGTGAGTAGATGGGGTCAAATGCCCCAGCATGCACACAATTAGGGCTTAACACAGGAAATTGGTACTCATGTGTAACCAGGGGTGAGAGTGACTATTACAGCGGTGAGCCAGTGTGTCTGAGTGTGTAAGTGGAGCTGGCGTCTCACTGGGAAGAACAGTTATGTTCCCCCCATAAACTAGACTGTGCTCTTACAGTGAATTAATTCTCAAGGACACCACAACAAAGCCAGATATTCACACGCACACACACACAAACACACACACACACACACACACACACACACACACACACAGTGACCAAAATCAGAATGAGCTCTTTTGTATGCAGTAGAGAAAACCCGGCTACTGTCAGGGTTGTGCATTCAATACATCACTACTACATCCTGGGCACCATGCATTACAGAAGAAGTCAATAGTGTCAATGGGACAGGAAATGAAGTCCTATGTATTGAAGGACAGAGCCGATGAATGGCTAGTTAAACCAACCTCTATTTCTGTTTATGAATGTGTGTGTGCGTGTGCGCTCGTGCGTTTTTGTGTATGTGCATGAACAAGGTAAATGCATATTAGTAGATGCCACATGGGAAAGTGATGCTGGCCATATATAGAGCATGAGTCTTATGCCATGCATGCCTACTGTCTTTCACATTAGTGCTCCAACCAGAGTTGATAGCTGTGTTTCCTCCAGTGCATTGAAAAAGACCCTTTGTGAAACCATGTATAACACCTGACTGCTCACCTGTGATGCAAGGCGGCTTGGGATCTGCTGCAATCTGTAACCCCATGACCCAATGTAAGGTACAAAAAACAGCAACCTGGCCCAGCCCACTCAGGCATGAAAGAGTCATTCATTTTTAATTGACGAAAAGCCTATGTGCTACAAACAATCTGAAGCGGTTTTCTGTATAGGGGCTGGACGGTGCAGTGTTTGACTAAGGACTACACGAAGAGTGAAAGGAGTTGCAAGTCCATTAATTTGTAATTACCACAACAGAATGTTTCATTGGAGGAGTGCTCTCTCAGCCATGGAAGTTGCCACAACCTTAATTGCAAAACACAGGCTTGATAAAGACAGACATGTTTGAGTGACACCACAATAATGCAGCCAGGCGGAACACTCACGAGTGATGTGCAAGACAAGCATAGAGACATATTGACTGAGCTTCGTTAATAAAGAGCTGGTTCATTTGAGCAAGGGTATGGGAAGACAAAGAGGGCTATCATTGTTAAGAGGTTAAGAGCCTCTGTGTCATGGGAACAGGTGTAGATTTTTCAACATGGGGCTAATAATGGGCAGACAATGAAACTGTGTGTGTGTGTGTGTGTGTGTAGGTGGGTGGATGGGTTGGTCGGGCTCTGTGAAAAATCAATTATTTTGTGTCAGAGAGAGAGAGAGAGAGAGGGAGCAGTTGACGCTGGCAAGCAGCTACCGATGTGAATATGACATCTAATTGACTGGGAAACAGAACAACTGAAAAGCATCCCTCTACAGATACCTCCATTACTTACGACCTGAAAGACACGTGAAGAAAAAACAGCATCTACCTTTTAGAAAAAATATTGTCCACTAACACAGATGATCAAAGCCCATTTTACTGTAATCAGCTATTGTGTTTGTTTTTAATGCAAATACAAAGCTGCTAGAATTAAATCTACAGTAGATACATAGACTTGAAGACACATTGTCTTCACATTAGGGCTGCACGATATATCTAAAATCTATCGTTATCGCGATATCAACACTTGCGATGGACATACTGCAAAGATTACTTAATTTTCGATAAATTCGATAAATTTTCTGTGCCGTGCGCATTCCATACAGTCTATGGTGTATTCACATTCTGAATGTCAACATATTTTACCAAACTGATGCGGTCATGCAGCCCAAGAAGCCCGTCCCCTACCAGTTTAGGTGTGTGGTGTTTTAGGTGTTAAAGCGGGAGCTAAGTCGTGATGGCTGAAAATAGTGAGTCGAGCGAGGTAGGCTACACTTGGGTGAAGAGGAATTAGTGACTAAAAGGAAAAGCACGTCTGTTATATGGGAATATTTTGGTTTTATGAAGGATGCCGTGTTACAAACACAGCGTAAATGCGTCCTTCTCCACCGTGTTAAAATAAACAATTTATTTCGTTATCGTTATATCAGAAGTTGTCTTTCACTGTCTGTAAGACTTGTATTTCATGATTAGCATTTAGCAAAAGCCCCAGACAGCAGCACAGAGGTAATCAGGATTCGTTATTTGTAAAAGTTGTTTAACCTACTTCTGGACTGTGCGATTGCAGCCCAATTACTTTCACTTTCCGCTGCCCTCGTAGTCGGCATGCCGGTAGCCTAATAACGTGGGATGCGCAGCGTACTGTATGAGGTTACAGACTGAGATGATTGCCGCGATATAGCTTAAGTAGGCCTAGCTTCTTTGCTAGGCCCATCGAAGGCTGGCAATGTGGAATATTCCGCTGGTTGGTGCACAAGTGTTCAGATTGGCTGTCCACCCGTCTTTTATGAGGATTAGGAGCAGATCTTCCACACAACTTCGATAGCCTAGTCAGTAGGTCTCTTAGCTGTCCACTTTCATCAGGCCATATAGGCTACATGATATTTTATATTATTTAAAAATTATACATTTATTTCTGTAATTATACATTTACCCCCCCCCCCCAACCCTACAGTGTATGTTTGCAGCAAGCAGAATGAAAAAAAAAACCATTAAATATACTGCTCAAAAAAATTAAGGGAACACTTCAATCATACACTGAATCACTCTGTCACTGTTTGGTTCTGAGCACAAGTAAAACTTTTGAGGCGAGTGTTTTATTTTGCAAGAACTGTCAGACATTCTGTGAATGTAGTTTGAGAATGGAGAAAAGGGTGGAAGGTTTCAAAATATGTGTGGAAAACCTTTATTGAGCAGTATATTTAAATATCGCAAATTATATCGTTATCGCAGTACTCAATAATGGTATCGCATATCGCATGTTTTCCTAATATCGTGCAGCCCTACTTCACATTGTGGTTAGCCATCATTGTATTGACGAAAGTAGCTGGGATGTTTGGCTTTTCTCCGTTAGTCACTGTGATGTGATAATGTAGTTAATTAAAATGAAAAGGTTCCAACTGTTGGTGGTGTTAGTCAATTGGGCACTATGAAGATTTGGTTTCCCATATCTCAGAGAGACTAACTGCCCACTGACATCATCTGACATTAGTGTTTAATGGCCGAATGGTGGAAACATGAAGGTTAAAAAAAAAGTAGCATAAGCCAGGTCTTATCGTGAATGTGGTTGTGAGGGAGGCACTGGCCGTACAGTATGTTTGCCTGTGAAAAAGGGAGGATACACCCATCTGATCACATACGTTATCTAGGCAGCTGCATCAGTGGTGATATTAAGGCTTTTGTTCGTATGCTGTGGCAGGCAATTTACTTGTCATCCCTATACAAGAATTACAAGTCTAGCCGATAAACGGCGCGAGGAATCAAAGCACTCCCAGAATAGCACTCTGTAGCTAGACAAGCGTAGCTACAGTGTTAACTCTCCACCCTTAAAGTGTCTCAATTTCTAGAAAATTGAGATTCAATATTGCTCAGCCCAAGGCAGATTTTGTGGAACCAAGAAATTGTATTTAAATCAATTTGTGGTGATGAGAAATGAACAGTCCAGGACATAAAAAACTTGTATTGAGTGGTGAGGAAAAGCCAGAGTGGTTTTTTTTGGACCAGGGTTCATTACTGTAGATCAGTGACATTTAGTTGTCACTGTTCCCATTTAAAGGTCAGTTTATCATAATAAAAAGGTCAAAGGTAGCCTGTTCTTACAAAACAAATCACTTTAAGCATGCATACACTAGCACATACAGATAAATTACTTTACAATAGGTCCATAGTGAAATGCAGTTTAGGAACTTGAGTTGTGAATCAGAAGTGCTGTATTTCTGCTGGCAAGAAAGCAAGGTTTGGCCCGGCCCCTGGCCAGGGTGCTGAAGTGGCTTGCAGGGGCTCTGCTGCCCTGCTCTGTTCTGTGTGTGCAGGGATCCAGCAGTCACTCGGCTGTATGTATGCACTCCAAACACTCCCATTTACTCCCCCCTGGGATGCGCAATGAGAGTGAGCAATGGTGCAAAATGTTGCAATGGATCAGCTGTGCTGGGAATACGTGACAAAAGGGAGATTCATATTGGATGCTTGCTGAATCAACACCCCAGAGATCCCCCCACCACACACACACACACACACACCCAAACATTAAATTAAACTCAAGTATCCTTGTGCTGAAGGCTGTATCGTAGCACATAAGAATGAGCATTTTCTCTATAAATGAAGCTGAATTCAATAGAATAATTCCTGCCACTACTGGTAAATTCGGTGAATATTGTGGTAAGTAAAGCACAATTAAGTTTCATTATAGACCTTCAGATTCACCATGTTGGACCAGGATAATAGCCACATGCAACAGATGATCAGATCAGACATACATATCATATGCATAACAACATGGACAGTGTAAAGTTTAAAGACCATAGAATAAACATTAAATAATTATCAAGAAACACATTCATTCACCCTTCCCTTTTTGCCCTCCATACAAATGCAATGGAATAATGCAATAATGGAATGGAATAGATATTATAGACATTGTAGCAAGTTCAAAGAGGAAGTTCAAAATGACAATGAAAATGCTAATGGTTTGTGTGTGTGTCCTGTGAAAACATACTTGAGAATGTAAACTGTGTGTGTGTTATTTGAAAACATGCTTAAGAAAGCTAACGGTTTGTGTGCATGCATGTGTGTTTCCTGTCATTTCAGCTACAAGCGGGTGGTGACGCAGCGTCGTGCTGGCGTGGCGGTGGTGGTGTGCTGGACTGTGGCCTTCCTGGTGGGCCTCACGCCTATGCTGGGCTGGAACAACCTACAAAACCTGCGTCGGCGCAGCAACGGCTCCCTGAGCGACGATCTGGTCATCACCTGCCAGTTCGAGAACGTCATCAGCATGGACTACATGGTCTACTTCAACTTCTTCGGCTGGGTGCTGCCACCCCTGGTGCTGATGCTGGCCATCTACACCGAGATCTTCTACATGATCCACAAGCAGCTCAACAAGAAGGTGACCACCAGCTACACCGACCCCAACAAGTACTACGACAAGGAGCTGAAGCTGGCCAAGTCGCTGGCACTCGTGCTCTTCCTGTTTGCCGTCAGCTGGCTGCCGCTGCACATCATGAACTGCATCACTCTCTTCTGCCCGGGGTGCCACAAGCCCATGTACCTCATCTACATCGCCATCCTGCTGACGCACGGCAACTCGGCCGTCAACCCCATCGTCTACGCCTTCCGCATCAAGAAGTTCCGCACCGCCTTCCTCAAGATCTGGAAGCAGTACTTCTGTTGCAAGCAGGCGCCGCCTATAGAGAGTCACCCCAGCGACAGGCTGAAGAACCACGAGGTGTCTGTGGCGTCGCCCGCACCACTGCCTCCGCCCGAGACGCTGCCCGCCCTGACGGAGCCTGACCCGACACCACCTAAGAATGGTCCAGAACCAGGACAGCCGCTGGAACAGAACAACGTCTGATCCAGTATATGAGCCTCTAGACAGACAAACAATAAGACAGTGCCATGAATATAAACACACATACACACACAGTCTTACATACACACACGTGCGCATACACACAAAGTGTTGTATATATACATACAGACACAGATTCATATAGATATATCTAATACATGCACGCACACATACACACCCACAGACACACAAAGATGCACAGTAAGATGTTGGTACTTTTTTGAATGTAAATCAGAGGTCCTCAAAATGCTGCCGACTGCACTTCTTCGGTTCTCCTATCAGGGTTTGATCACTGTGTCTCATCACAGCTGTCTGTCACAGGAGTGGAGTTCTAGGAACGGAACACTGGAATGTGGAATATTGGAAGCTGATTTTAGAACACTCTGTGCCCTGTTAGGACCTGTGTGCTAAGCAGGACACCTCTCTAAATGGGAAAATGCACTGGATATCCTTGAAAAAGTGTTATAATATAACTAGGATATTAAACCTAAACTTATGACATAACTGGCCCATTGAAGGCATATCTCGTTGATGCACTCCACATGGTGAAGGGAGAGGCTGGATGTTTTTATGCCAAATGTGCAATATCTCAAAGTACTGGTGATGCCAGCTTTCTGAACACCTCTTCCTTGTCACTGGAGAGAATATCCAATCATGAAGAAAATATGTTTTCAGAATAGTAAATCACTCAAAAAAATGTGAATGTAAACATGCAAAAAAAGAGAAAAAGAAAAAAAAACAGCAGCAGTTTTTTTTATTTCCTCAGAGCAGGCGTAGTCTTGCTAGCCAGCCATAATGCCCTGTGATGGAGAGGCATTGCTGGGATGGACGATAAGGACAAGGAGGTGTCACTGCTGACACAAAGACTTTTTAATCCCTCCATTGAATTTCTCAGCCCTGTGCTGTTTCCCAGGGAGTTTACACTGATCCATTATGGAAGAGATGGCCCAGAATGTGTGTGTGTGTGTATGTGTGCATGTGTGTATATGTGTCCTTCTGAGTGGTTTACTCTGTTTTTTTTGTGTATCATATGCCCATGTGTGTGTGTGTGTGTGGTGTATGAGTAGGTGTGTGTGTGTTTGCAAAGAGGAGGTATCATTCTTGCTAGAATGGTTTTTAACCCCTACAGAAACACGCACACAACAAAAGAAAACAAAGAGACAAGTACTATCTATCTCCTCTAGTGGCACACATATGAAAATGAAAGTCTTTGTTTAAACCCACTGCTTTTTTATTACGTAATTAAAGGTGTGTGTTTAAAAGAGAGGCTTTCCCAGGCTTCAAAGGTTTTATCTGGACTGCATCCAAGTCTATAGAAAACGTCTGTAAAATGATATGATATCTAATACTATACGTGTGCAGCTTTTTCATTTCCAGTGCAATATAACATCACATTGATCCTTTTTTGAGTAAAACTGGAGCTACCACATTGATTACCTTTTTCATCTACATCCAGTTATGGATCCACACCTCCTGCTCTTTTGGAGAATAAAAGAATGGTGACTCACATCATAGTTTATCGATTTACTGCGAGCAATTAATACAAACAGAGGCTGAATGTCTCTGTGAAGCTCAGAGCCGCAGCTCTTGTAATACATTTTGTCCTGACTTTTCTTTTGTCCCTTCGGAAGTGTTATTATGAATAATGATCAGATGTGTAGCCCTCAGATGGTATGTATGACATCTCTGAGGATGCCAGTGGGAATTCAAATACTCCCAATACAACTCCAGTGGCACCCCCTGGAGCAGCAGACATGTACATATAATATTGTAATCATATGTCAATCTACTGTATGTCATCATAGTTCAATGCACTGAGATACTGTCAAACCTGAGTCAGAGATAAAGACACATGTAGTACACCTTAATAAGGTATTTTAAAAAAAAAAAACTAAAAGATACAACATGACACAACTGTGGATATACAATCATTCTGCATCATCTGGCTTATTTTCCATGTCTGAATGAATGGGAACAATGGGCTTATTACGATTATTGTCAATCTCTGCGTTCATTCGGTGCAGGATAATAAAAGATAGCAGACTGATGTAAACATAAATAAGATGTCATAAAGTCACAAGTAAACAATGCCTGGCTGTTCTCTTTGACCATGGACCAGATGTGATCTAAGGTGTATCTGGGTCAGCTGTGGGGATGCCTTTTGGGTCAAAATAGAACCACCGCCCGAGAGCGAGAGTGTAGAGCAAGAGAGATGATGACGAGCCTCTGCTAGGCAGAGACAGGTGCCAGTGGGCTTGGCTGGAGACAAGGCCAAACAACGATTTCCTGTCCGTCTGCATGCAGGAGCCCATCTTTCTGAGTACACAGCTGGCACTGGGGGCAGGAAATGCTAAATCAGGAAACAGTAAATGTCGCTGTGTGTGTGTGGACATCCTGAGAGCTTATCACAGCTGTAAACCCAGAAAGTGGTTCTGCCTAGATGGCCTGTCGCTGATGTGCTGTGTGTGATTCTGCGAGGCTCAACCAACAGAGGTGCTAACAGTCCTCGGGTTCTCAAGTTTAATCAGATAACCTATTTACATTCTGGGTGGTGCTGTTGCTTTGGATAACAATGGGTGATGGTGGTGAAGAGGTTAGGGCGCTTGACTTTCATGCTCAAGCCAGAAAGTCATGGGTTTGATTCCCGACTGCCACCGTTGTACCCCTGATCTGTAAATCACTTTGGATAAAAGCATCAACTAAATGCATATATAAACACAATTGTATCATGAAGTCAGAATGTAAATCTAATTTAAATGTTCTCGCTTGATGCTGAAGAGACAGGGGGCAATCCTTGGAGAATGCTTTCATGTCCAAATATTTGCCATGAATCACCAATTTACTGACTACACTTCCATTAAGTGCCACAAAGCATTCTTTATAACTATATCCCTTATAACTGTGTTCAGATCTGTCATTCATCTTAGACACCTTATAGGTGCTACACAGGTTGAACAGATGGCTTAGCCTATTTGAAGTTTCATTTCTCACCCTTTACACACACATACCTGTAGACACACACACACACACACACACACACAGCCATACGCACACATGCAAGCATGCATGCATGCACGCACGCACACACGCATGCACACACACACACACACACACACACACACACACACACACACACACACACAACACACACACAAAGCAGATACAGCTTACAGGACTGTGTAGATACATTAACAGTATGAGTGCTTCCAGGATATCAAACCTATGACCTTACACTTTTTTAGCACCTTCACCCATCAGATGAGTTATAGACACACAAAAAGACATTGCATCAATCTGTACAATACATATGCCAATATTTATATATACCTCACATAATTTCAGAAGTTATGCTGTCCCCACCACATCATTAATGAAGTATACCATTCAAAATCAGAATGGTTTAAGGTCTAACAGAACCAATGCTTAGATAGCTTTTTCTTTTAAAAATGATATACAACTGATTATAGCCAGTTGGGGGTAAAGCACATCTCCCTGTTTGCTTTATATCATAAGGGGAGTCACAGCACATGGTGTGCATTATTATTTGTGAGCCTGAAGGTATGCAATAGCACAACATGAAATCAAAGCAGTGGGAACTTTGAAAATAAAGTCTGTTTCCACAGTGCTCTCTCTGAAAACAGGTCATGTTACCTCAAAGAGTTGACAGACAGCTCCAACAACACAACTGTAATGTCTCATACTTTTAACAAAACACACTCTGAGTGAAGAGAATTAAAAGAAACACCATTTTGCTGGTGTTAATGACAGGAGGCCAGTGCAGTGGACTTAAACTGGGTGGGCTACAATGGAGCCTATGGGTGCTACGTGTAAAGGCATGAACTATAGACCAATAGCTGAAAATAAAATCCCTCGTGCCTCGTTGATGAGGGAGCAGAGTTGTATTTCAGGGCCAAGACATCTGATAAGGGTCCATGTCCGTGTCCTTTATGCCCGTGTCGGTCATAAAGGTGGAACAACAACCTTTCTATGGGTGGCCACTTGTCCTTGGGGCGGCACTTTACCACCAAATCACAGAAATTGATTGAATTGCTATTCTTACAAACACTCGCAATAACAGTATCAATATTCTGCAGGCTAGAATCCTTCATGGCCAACTAAATGGGGAGTGACAAAAGTCTCTCAGAGAAATAGCTGAGGTCAACAGCTGGAGGAGTTAATGCCCTCCCAGGTGTCATGTCTTAGGTCATTTTAATAGTGGACACTTCATAATTTCTCCCCAAATGCTTCCCATTCTGACTTTGCAGGAGGGAGGTGTCTACAGAAGACGAAGAGAAAGCCTGACAGAAAGTAATCACATAGCCCCAGGTTAAAATCCTTCACTTTAAGTGCTCTGAATAGGGCGGGGTCACAGTGGGCTTTTAATATTGTTGCTAGGGAACAGCTTTACAGTAGCCTATTCTCCACTCAGCAACAGTGTTTCCAATTTTGTGGTTTCTCATCGCCCCCCTGTGGAAATTGTGGTCTAAAAACTCCAAGGGCCACCTGGAACAGTCTGGTCAGAGGCGCAAAGTTGTCCAGTCCACATTCGCTAATTTAACAGTGGGATTTTGTGATCAAACGCTGGGCGCTGGGCACAAAAGGGTTTTTCTTATGTTTCTTAATCAGTCATGGGTGTGTTTTGGGCATAACATCCTTTAAACCAATGAGAATGACATCTCTTATTCCCTTTAAGAGCCAGCAACATCAAAGAGCCCGTCGGTATTTTGACAGTCAAAGCATCTGAAGGAATCTGCACAATTCGACTAGTAGGCTACTTGCTTTATGAAAACCTGTGAGTGACTAGCAGAGCCTACATAGGCTATTCGCCTATTATTTGAACTCATAGACAAAGTGAAACTAACTTCACCGTGGTCTCATAGTCAATGGCAAAAGAAAGTTATATAGTTATTTAATTTTACTATCGACTGACAAGGGGTCAAAATCGAAAACATAGCCTGAAAAATGCAACACTTACCCTAATAATGTTCAAATGACTGAATAAAAATCCTAAGGATATTTATCCTGCAGAGGAGTTGTTCGGGACTGGTTGCTAAGTGATGCTTACATCTCCTGACAGTGCGTTTTCAGTTGTGCTTTACATGCACATCTCGATATAGACCAGGTTTTTCAGGAGTGTAATGATTTTTAGAGGGTGTAAGATAGCCATTTTTGGATCATGCGCAGACCACACCTTATGTTGTTAATTGCCACACACCTGGGCACAAGGTTTAATAAAAATGGAACGAATGGCAAAAAAATCATCACTGACTGGGTGTACGATAAGTATACTCTTTTGATCCCGTGTGGGAAATTAGACATATGAATACGATATAAGACTTGCGCCCGGTGCACGATAGGGCTCCAAGACTAAGTCTGTGAGACTGCAGCTTTATTCACGGCACCGGAGATGTGTTACCCTCACGTAGTGTCAAGTAACAAGCCCAATTTCTCTGTAGTTGAAGTCCCCTTCTTATACCCTCAACACACACAAATCTATCCAACCGGTTAATATTAAAGATGTTTTTATTAATATTATAAGGATGACACAAAGCCCCTTAGCCTTCTCCTCTTGCACTAAGCCATGTTTGTGATGTCCTCCCCCTGGGGTCAGCAACATCAGACACCTCACAACAAACATAATTGTCACTAACTAGAAATTCCACAGAGGAATGCTTCAAGAACAAAGCAGCCATCTGCTGGGGCACCAGTATCAGAGCAAATGACACCAAAAAACTCAACTCAGGATGTTGCAAAAATTCCTTAACATTATGGAATATGGATAAAACCTCACATCCATTGAATGAACTACTGGTCAGACAACAGAGTGTTTTCAGCTGGAGATCGCTTCAACTTCGCTGTAACAAAGACCGTTATAGAAAATCAGTCCTGCCCACTGGCATAACTACCGTATTTACAATAATTCCCCTTTGTGCCAGAGGAGCTCATATTCTGAGAGACAATGCACAGTTTACCATTAATTGCGCAGATACTTTATATCCTATATATCCAGTTGTATTTATTTATTTTTTATTTGTATGTAGGCGTGATATATTTAATTGACATATAATTGACAATAAAGCAGACTTTGATATGTTAATATTATCAATTGCTCAACAATCAACAGCTGCTGTAACACCATAATTTCCCTTTGAGGATGTATAAAGTATATCTATCTATCTATCTATCTATCTATCTATCTATGTGGTAGCTAGGCCTAACCAAAAATCAGAAATGGAGAGCTTCTCTCACTTCAATGTGTTTTCTTTCTGTTAAATGTGTTGTTTCTCTCTCCCCTCATCTGCTTTCCCAATCCTCTTCTCCTGGCAATAATATTCTCTTGCTCATCTATTCTAGCATACGCACCCACTACGGTGCAATACTCAGGTGAGCAGTGAAAAAAGTGTGTCGGTGTGAACCTAGCCTGTATTTATAGGTGTGAACCATAGGTGTGAACAAAAGATTTTAGAGCAGCGCGTAATAGAGCTCTAGAATATTTGCTGTGAACGCCCCTTACAATTCTAGAATGGAACGCTCTAAAAACAAAGACGCTGACCAATATTCAAATATAAATCTGTTTGAAGGAGTCAAGGCAACTGCATTCCAGTTCCACCTGTGTAACAGTTGTACGAATGATCGAACCCTGCAGTAGCCTATGTCCCAGAGCCGTATGTCCCATGACCACTGAAGGCCGAGTTGAAGTCAAGTCAAGTCAGTTTTATTTGTATAGTACATTTAACATGCACAGAGTGCAACCCAAAGCGCTCCACATATAAGACATTGTCATTGACACATAGACTAACAAAGACAATAGCGGACAGAGCGGCGTAGTCGCCAGCGTACCCGTGACACCAAGACATAGAACTAGCCTACATTTATGAAATAACAAACGCAAAAGATGCCGGACGGAGCGGCGTAGTCGCCAGCGTACCCGTGACACCAAGACACAGGGATGGATTACTGCACGGGCCTACCGGGCCCAGGGGCCCAAGGGGTCAGGGGGCCCTGAAGCCCAAGCCATTGCATGGAATCATTGCCTCAATATCAACAAATCAGGATGTAGGCTATGAATCTGATTGAATTTAGTATTGGCACCAGAATACAGGAAATCACATCAAACAAATTAAAAAAATTCTGGGGGAGGACCCCCAACCCCCCCCCCTCCCACATATACGACAATTAGGGGGGCCCTTAATACATCTGGGCCCAGGGGCCCAAAAGTTCATAATCCGCCCATGCCAAGACATACAAGACAGACAACAAACAAATTAATAAATAAAATAAATAAAAAATAAAAATAAAATTAGTCCAATTTCCAACCGGCTGAAAATGTCCAAGGGCAATGATGACTCGCGTGAAACTGCGCACAGCTGTGTCTCCACAACCGATGCAACCCCAACAAAGTTCTTTACACTCACTGGCAGTCTGGAGATAACGTGAACGTTAGGCCTTGTTAGTCTGGAGATCACTGGAAGCATACCAGTCCGAAAGTCGTGGGCGATCTTATAGATCAGCAACTCGGTGGACTTAGCTGCTATAACAGCGACAGTTTGTTGGTCCGTAGCACTAATGCAGAGTTCTTCAACGTTAACGTTAACGTTAGTCTGCTCAATCCAGACTCCAGGCAGTTGGCATGGCAGCTCACAGGTCAGAAACAGCTCGCCGGCCTCGGCAGATCTTTCGCAGAGTAGCTCCAGCTGCTGTCCCGAGAAATCCCCTCGACCAGACAGCGAAGTGCAGCACCGGCTTACAGATGGATGGGAAGGATGTAAGAGGCCCAGGGCAAAAGCTAGCCATAGCAAGCTTACAATGGGCAGACGTTAACAACATCAGCCGACTTGAAAGCAGTAAAAATGACTTAGAGAAAAACACGAAAACGATCAAAAATAACGTAAATAAAGAGAGAAAACATTTAACTAGACAAATCAATGCAAAAAATAAACATGACATTACATAAAATTACGAACATTACATAAAAACAAACAAAAACATGATGCCAGACGGAGCGGCGTGTCTCGCCAGCGTCCCTGTAACCTAGCAACCTTGAGTTGAAGGAGTGGGCCCGATATTTTGAGAACTCCTGGAACAAAAAATGTAGCCTACCAGATTTCTCACAAAAGGTTTGCTCATCGTACACAAACTCTGCAACATGGCCTTAAGGGTTCAGAGCCGATTGTCTCTGCCAGATGCAGATAAAGGCCAGCATGTCATGTTTATCATCAAGGAGGGGGCCAGTCAGATTGCGCACCGTCGCTTTTCCGACTGGGATGCTGTGGGCAGAGGATCTGTGCTCTCAAGAGTGTAAGTCTATGTTTTATTATCATCACTGTTATACTTATTTTCAAACAGATAGCCTACCATTTAGTTGCTTAGGCTGTTATTATTTGTTGTAGCCTACAAATAGGCCTGATGAAGTTGATTGAAGTTAATAATTTATCTTCTTTCTGACATTGGCTAGCTATCCTCAGTTTAGGCTGTTTTTAACTGTTACACATTATATGTTGTATACTGTTATGCAAATTTGTAGGAGGACTGATGCAGGCTTTCATCACTATGTACGGGAAGTGACGGAACACCGCCGGTTTGATAACTTCATCATGTTCATCATCACGATGAACGCGCTCTTCATGGCCCTAGAGACTGACTACAGCATTAAATACACAATGTTCAATTTCTTTGAGGTAAGAGGTCCTCTGCCTAGTAGGCTATCTTCGGCTTTTCAAGGCGACTGCTTGTGATCTTAACCTAATTTTAACATCACTTAGATGTCTGACGAATTTTTTATGGCGATCTACGCCATGGAGTTTGTCGTGAAGGTGTATGTGGAGCCGTATGGTTATTGGACGAGCGGATATAACGTCTTTGACGCCGCTATTCTCTTCCTGTCATTCATCCCTTGGTTCACGACGGAGGGAGGGGGAACGAGCTCCTTGTCCTCCATCAGCGCCTTCCGCTCGATTCGCGCTTTCCGCGTACTGAAAACCGTGTCTTTTATCCGTGGTCTGCAGGTGAGAACTTAAAGCTGTTTACTGGATCATTGACTTCATGAATCTTCCACTCATAAAGCTACACAAAAACACATAATCATTTCTGCAGTTATCATCAATGGCCCTGAGATTAATTGAGTTAGTGTGTGTGTGTGTGTGTGTGTGTGTGTGTGTGTGCTGACAGGCCCTGACAGCTGCACTCTTGAAGACCATGAAGAGCCTGACGTATGTACTAACCCTCATGCTCTTGCTCATGTTCATCTTTGCCGTCATTGGCCATGAGTTCTTCGGAGACCCTGCCACTGGAGACCCTGAGAACTGGGGCGACATCGGCTCTGCCTTCTTCACACTCTTCTCTTTGGTTACGGTGTGTTTGTGTGTGTGTGCATGCTCCACTTGTGTGTAGTCACAGCTGATTAAAAGCACACATGAGTTTTCATATCAGAATGTCATGAGTAGACTATAGCCTACATCCAACTGTATCTGTGTCATGTTTGCTATGTTTCTCTCTCTCTGCATGCATGTCTGTGTGTGTGTGTGTGTGTGTGTGTGTGTGTATGTGTGTGTGTGTGTGTGTGTATGAAGGTGGACGGCTGGACAGACCTACAGAGTAAACTGGATAATCTGGGGTTGGTGAGCAGTCGGCCCTTCACCATCGTCTTTATCCTGCTTGGATACTTCATCCTCTTCAACATGTTCGGAGGCGTCGTCATCATGGAGATTCACGTAGGGTCACGTCGTCATCATGGAGATTCACGTAACACATTGAATCACTACTGTAGCACTCTATCACTACGTTCCCCCTCTGCTCAATTTAGGCCCTTTACCACAGACTCTACTCTTTGTGCTGTCACTCTCTGTCTTTCCTTTTCTTCAGCTTTTCTCCTCTGTTTATTAGAGATGCACCGATATGGAATTTTAGGGCCGATAACGATAACCGATATTTATTGGTTTGTTGTGGCCGATACCGATACGATAACCGATAATATTACTCTTGAAAAAAATTTGTGAAAAGTGATTTGGGGAAAGCATTTAATAAGCATAATTTTATTGCAGTAATTTTACCTACCACCAAATGATGGACAGAACTCATAATAGTCCTTAATAGTACGGCAGTCAACAACATAACAGTAGCCTAGCCCTACAGTATGTGTGTCTCCTTTAAGTGAACCTGACGTCAGTGAATTGCGAGTGAGTGGCTAGAGAGTTTGAATCGTTTTCATTTAGGACTAAACGCTCATAAACGGCTTAGCTTGGAATAAGCTACAGTATAGCGACCAGGGAAACTTAGGTTTAGTTTCAACTGCGGGTAACTGAATAAAGCTGCAACTCCTCAGACTGTATCTTATGTCCGTCTACTCTATTGCGCACAACCTGCTGCAGCAGAAATGAAAGGCGTTAGCCCCGAAGGTTTTAATAACTTATGACCTGACTGGAACTGAAGCACGAATGGTTAGCATATTTCTAGGTAATAATACAAAACCCAAGCTAAAGTAATGCAAATATAATACTAAAACACAACTTAGAACTAGGCCTACTTATGTACTCATCCCACTAACGAGTTTGTTTAATTGTTTCCCCGACCAGCGCGGTAAAGTGCAAACACACCAGCACTGCTCTAGATAGGGCTACTCCGCTCTGTTAAGGTTAAATGGCGGATCATTCACGAGAGGATTTTGAGATGCACAAATTCCCAAATGAACGCATATCCACAGATTTTGTTAGAGTGGTGAAATACATTCACACCGCTGACATTATATTGAGGAAAAAGTATAGCCAACCAAGCTCAAGTAGGCTAGCTCAGTGTAGCCAGACGGACCTTACGTAGGCCTAAATTAGGACTTTAAAAAATATCGGCGCAAATTATCGGCCAGAATTCTGTTATCGGACCGATAATAATATTTTAATTTTTATGATTAAACGGTAACACTTTACTTGACAGTATCGACATAGGGAGGGAAAGTGAAAACCAGCGCCCCAAGTGGTTGCGTTCCTATCGAAGAGCAGCTCCAATGTTAAGTCCCATAGACCTATTTTTAAAAAAAATACTGTGAAGCCAAATCTTATCCACCACTTATCCTTTTGTTTCATAAACGAACTACAAAAAAGCCACGTGACTTTACCCTTCCACGTTACTCACGTAGCATGGTTTGTTTATTAGCCTGGTTAGCATTGCCACTTAACACTTACTGCCAGCTCTTCATGTGAGTAGAAGCACAACACCAGTTATCCAGACATAAAGGTTATCACCACGCGGTTTACATCACCTTCCGTTATTACAAAAATATGTAAGCCAGTTAAGCAAATTGCCGTATTGATCAGTTAGAGATTAAGCGCCCAAACCTGTGACGTCACATGCAACTGTAGTTTGTTATCACCATGTTACGACAAAAACTCAAAACAATTCAACTGATCCTAAAAATAAGGTATGACCACTTGAAGCAATAGAGGTGACCCCAGTGCCTAACATATGGAAGGCATTAAATTAAGATCCCAATGTGCACCGATATATATTTTTTCTAAAAAAAAATCCCATCCCCTCCGCTAAACTCTAGGAACGCAACCACTAGATGGCGATGAGATTACTTTCCCTCCCTATAAGAGTGACATGACACTGTCATGACACATGAACCCTAACCCTAACTCTAAGGTGCATTATCGCCACCAACTGGGCTGGAGTGTCTATTATTCAAGCTCTCAACGGAAGAAAGTACAGGTGTGAGGCGTTTGGAAAAATAGCTCCACAGTTTTGCAACGAATGGTAAAACACCTGTTGGATAGCATCTTTTGCAGCAGTTTTTGTGTGAGCATATCAGTGAACACCCCTGACCACCCGGTGAGTTTTACGTACTTGTAAACAAAAGTTTAATGCGTTTTAGGAAGGATTGTTCCAGTGCACCTATGCAGCCATTGTGGAGGTGGGGGGGCGCTACCACAGAAACTGAAAACTCTCAGACCAGCAACATATGTCCAACGTTTAAAACTTGTTTATGACACGTTCATGACAGTGTCATGTCACTCTTATGTCGATACTGTCAAGTAAAGTGTAACCGATTAAACTTGTAGACTTTACTAGTGCAAACCTACTAACATTTCAACACCACTGTGTCTTCGTCAGAGTCAAAGTGGACAAAGAGAAGACACACTATGGCTCTGTTCGAAACGGGTAAAACTCCTGCCTTTTAAGATATCTAAGGGCTGTTTTATACCGGGTCAGTGGCGTGAGCGTGTCAGCTGCGTGGCGTGTCCGTTTTTATTTCGGCTCCCATGTTAACAGGTTAGAGCTTGCACACTGTCTGCGTGACACGCTCGTCTCAGGCACGGCTCGAGCCACGGCGAAAATGTGTGCATGCTAGGAATAGGACCGACGCCTATTTTCACGCCACGCGCAAGCGTGTTGGAAACGTTTCCATTCAAAACAGCATAGGAAAAAAATGATGTGAGGATAAAAGACGTTTTAATAGGCTGAGAGGCATCCACAGCACCGTGTCAGACACGCTTCTGGTAAGCAAAGACAGGAAATGCCACGCAGCCAAGGAAATATTTTTGCTGCCTTCTAAGATATAGAAGAATATTAGAATTACCCCAATAACGATTGTTTTTGAAGGCAGCATCAATGTATCCTTCTTGCTCCCTACTACCTATAATCCTTTGCGGCAACGTCTGAAACAGCTGTGAAAAGTAAACAAAGATGGTGGATGACACTGGTTCCGGCTGCTGACTCTGTTCATGGGCCAGGTTAGACATCAGCATTAGATCATTAGGTCAATACTGCACCAAGGTTTCAGCACAACTGGATGATGAGTGGTGATTGCCATCATCAATGTCTACAAGTCACAGTCCTTAACACCAAGATAGGACTAGGCACTCAGGATTGTGGGTGTTTAAACTATGCCGAGGATACACAAAGGCATCCTTGAAAATTCTGTGAAACACAGGACTCTCTCCTTTGTAGAATTTGAAGGATGCTTGACATTAGAATTGTGCTTTGGCAAGATTCGATGACGATGATTTGGCTCCTCAATGATTTGGCTCCTACAATAAATGTCAGACCTTAGACAGGAGAGCAGCTGGCCTCAGTAGCTAAAGCTCTCTGTGTGTGTGTGTCAGGGTTTCCGTTGTCCGGTAATTACCGGACATTGGCCGGAAAAAAAATGAAAGGTCCGACAAAATTAAATCTCTTATTGTGCTTATTGTGCTTATATAGCACCAAAACATTACACATGTATCATGGCGCTTTACAGAATGTAGGCAATCAGAGAAAAAGAAAAGAGGGAGAAAAGAAAAGGAAGAAAGAAAGAAAGAAGGAAGGCACATGGGTAACAGGGGCGAGGAAAAACTCCCTAGAATTGGAGATACATATAGGAAGAAACCTCGAGCAGATCTACGACTCAAGGGCCTGACCCATCTGCCTAGGGTCAATACGGACAGTAAGGTCTGTAAACAATGACAAATGCATATGACAGTCAGGTGTGGAGAATAGGACATGGTGTTTAAAGCACCTGAGGTGAAAGTTACAAGAGGTGGGATGATTACGTATCCGGTATGATAAAGCATTAATCATGATTTAGTGAGAGAAAGTGCAATAGTCCGGCGTCGGAATTGTCCAGGAAAGAAAGTTGTCAGGGGGCAAGTGGTGGGTCAGAAGACAGACCAGAATCCGGGCAGAGTTGTCATAGGCAGGTGATGGGGCTGTACGGGCCAGGAATCCAGGTAGGGGACAGTAATACAGCAGTCAAGGATGGGACTTCAGGTGGGATGGGTAAGAGGAGGGCCAGGCACACGGATGGTTGATGACTGGTGATGATATACCTCACAAGTGAGGTACAGTAAGGTAGAAGAAAGAGAAATGTAGAATGGGTTAGTATTACTTGAAATCAATGTGGTTAATGTCAAGAAGTGATCAGTGGTGCTATATATTGTTACAGTAAATCATAGTGAGAATGGGCAAGAGAGGGAGAGTTGAGAGAAAGAGAGTAGGGGAGAGAGGAGAGGGGGGGGGGGTTGTACGGCGTGGCACATGAGAAGTCCATGACAGCACTATGCTATAGCAGCATAACTAAGGCATGGTGAGGGGTAGTCGACACCATATGGTCAGTGACCACCATCTCACGCGCGACTGGGGTGCCAGTCACACGAGGACTCAGCAGGGTGGTCCATTCCAAAATCCCCGAGATGGGTAAAGTTCCACACCGCACCATACCTAACTATGGGAGGCAGTAAAGAGGTATGTTTTAAGTCTAGATAGCTGAAAGCTCTGCCACCTACTGTCGTTTTTGAGATTCTTGGAATTACAAGAAGGCCAGTATTCTGTGATCGTAGCGGTCTGGGCGGGTTATATGGGACTAGGAGATCTTTAATATATTCTGGTGCCTGGCCATTAATGGCTTTGTACGTTAGAAGTAATATTTTGAAGTCAATGCGACTTTTAACAGAGAGCCAATGTAGAGATGCCAGGATAGGGGAAATATGTTCATATTTTTTAGTTCTAGTGAGTGTGCGAGCAGTAGGGCTGCACGATATATCTAAAATCTATCGTTATCGCGATATCAACGCTTGCGATGGACATACCGCAAAGATTACTTAATTTTCGATAAATTTTGATACATTTTCTGTGCCGTGCGCATTCCATTGCCTACAGTCTATGATGTATTCACATTCTGAATGTCAACATATTTTACCAAACCAATGCTGTCATGCAGCCCTAGAAGCCCGTCCCCTACCAGTTTAGGTGTGTGGTGTTTTAGGTGTTGAGGCAAGAGCTAAGTCGTGATGGCTGAAGATAATGAGTCAAGCGAGGTAGGCTACACTTTGGTGACTTGGAATTGGTGACTAAAGGAAAAGCACGTCTGTTATATGGAAATATTTTGGTTTTATAAAGGACGACGTATTACAAACACAGCGCCAAATGCGTCCTTCTCCACCGTGTTAAAATAAATCATTTCTTTCGTTGTTGTTATAGGATCAGAAGATAGCCTATCTATTTTCACTGTAAGGCTTGTATTTCATTTGCATTTAGCAAAAGCCCCAGACAGCAGCAGAGAGGTAATCAGGATTCGTTATTTGTAAAAGTTGTTTAGCCTACTTCGTTAGCCTGGACTGTGCGATCGATCGCAGCCACTTACTTTCACTTTCCGCTGCCCTCGTAGTCGGCATGACGGTAGCCTAATAACGTGGGATGCGCAGCGTATGAGGTTAGACTGGGCTACTTAAGATTTTAGATGAGTGACCGCCGCGATATAGCTTAAGTAGGCCTAGCTTTTTTGCTAGGCCCAGCGAAGGCTGGCAATGTGGAATATTCCGCTGGTTGGTGCACAAGTATTCAGATTGGCTGTCTATCCGCCTTTTACGAGGATTTTCTTGGAGCACATCTTCCACACAACTTCGATAGCCTAGTCAGTAGGTATCTTAGCTGTCCACTTTCATCAGGTTGTATAAAGCCTAGGCTACATAATATACTGCTCAAAAAAAGTAAAGCCAATTGTTAAAACCCATTTTTGAAACCTCTCCATTCTCAAACTACATTCACAGAATGTCTGACAGTTCTTGCAAAATAAAACACTCGCCTTAAAAGTTTTTCTTATGCTCAGAACCAAACAGTGTCAGAGCACCAATCCAGTGTATGATTGAAGTGTCCCTTTAATTTTTTTGAGCAGTATATTTATATTGTTTATGTAGAAAATTATACATTTATTCCTGTAATTATACATTTACCCCCCAACCCTACAGTCTATGTTAGCAGCAAGTAGAATAGAGAAAAACATTAAATATTTAAATATCGCAAGTTATATCGTTATCGCAGTACTCAATAATGTTATCGCATATCGCATGTTTTCCTAATATCGTGCAGCCCTAGCGAGCAGCTGCATTTTGTATAAGCTGTAAGCTCTTTAGACAGGTGTTATTGCAGCCAGCATACAGAGCATTGCAATAATCAATCCTTGAGGTTACAAAAGCATGGATTAATTTTTTGAAATGTTCCTTAAGTGATAGAATGAAGTTTTGGTAATCTGTTTTATATGATTACTTAGTGATAGGTCTTGGTCAATTGTAACTCCTAGATTTTTAACACTTGTGGATGAGGATAGTCGAAGATCAGTAAATGTAGCCTGTGATGAGGATAGGATATCCCTCATCTTTTTAGGACCTACAACCATGACTTCTGTTTTATCGGAGTTCAAAAGCAGGAAATTATTTGTCATCCATGTCTTTATATCTCTTAAACATGTGTCAAGTTTGGCTAACGGAGTTAATTCGTCAGGTTTTACGGAAAGGTATAGTTGTGTATCGTCTGCATAAGAATGAAATTTAATGCCATGTTTCCTAATTTCAGAGCCTAGAGCAGTGGTTCTCAAACGTTTTCTTTCATTCCCCACTTTGATCAAGGGGGCATTCTCGAGCCCCACCTGTCCCTCATCGCTCTAAGAAAGTGGTAGGTCAAGCTTAAAATTGTCAAATTTATTGAAATAATGACAAGTTCTAAATATATCCTCTTCAACAGAGTTAAAATCAGCTGGTGCTGCAGATATTATAATAAATAAATACATAACACACATATTTCTGTTTTCCAGCAACATATTAGGAAGCATAGGCCATTTTACAGCATTGTACAATATCAATGAAATACCAACATGCTGAATTAAATGGATCCATAATCCAGTCATACTGAGCACTGCTGGTTGGGAAATATTTTTGAAATAAACTTTGCAGGGATGTGATGTAGGCCTACTGTTTAATACATGGGATCACAAGAGTGGCTCCCAATCAGACATTTCAGCAATTTCGCTCAGAAATCTCAAAGGCATAATACTGCCTGTCCCATCAGTGTTTCCCATACATTGACTAATCTGTGGCGGGGCGCCACAAAATAAAAATCGGCCGTCACAGATTAATATTCTATGTTTAATTGAATTGAATTGAATTGAATTTAAATTAAATATAAGGTCAAATCCTTGCATTGCCATTGAGCTGCGCTTTTTACACACGCAGCCTTTCCTTGCCCCGCCCCGCTCTCTCTCGTAGCCCGCTGCCCCTCCTCTGCATGTGCATTTAACAAAATATTCACGATTGTTGAAGGATTGTTGTTGCCACATAAAAGCATTGCATAGAAGACGTCTGGCTAAATTGCTATTAAATCCGCTTAGCATCGTGACCATGCTGCGCAAATTTATTCAAAACTGCTGCATTGAAGTGAACTCTGCTAAGGTCTTATCACAACATAGTAGGCTACTGGTACATTGAAGAGACTAAACTAAGTTAAGTTATGAATTCAAGCAGTATCTCAAAGCTAACGTTAGAATACTGTTTGGATGTCGAACTTAGCATGCTTAGCCTACTTGCTTGTCAATTTCGTTGAAGGGCTCATTTTATTGACTCTGACACTGAATGTTTGCAAAATCCCGATGTAAATGGAAAAGTGTTTTCCAAAATTCGAAAGTGCTTGTCCCAAGGAGAAGTACGTGAACCTTTATTTTAACTATGTAGAAAATGTTTTGCATCCACACATCAGCAGCCTTTCAACTGTGTTACAATTGCAAGGGTTCCCTCAAACTCTTAAAGTGACAGGCACTCAATTAGACCTATACACTACCAAGAAGATCTTAATACCCCCCCCCGTTGTCCAAGTCAGCTACCGCCACAAATTGAATCCAATTCTGTGGGAAAAATGGCCATACTCAAGTTTTTTTGGTGAATGCAGTAATCTTATTTGCTAGGTGACTGGACATTTAACTCAAATGTATCGCTAAAATATATCAAATATATCGCTAAGATAGGCCTTCGTCAAGAAATGTTCATTAGTGAACGTGCTTGCAGATTCAAACATGCGCTCTTCCTCCATAATATATCTGCCGGCCGTAAAACGAATTTATACCGTTAGCCTGCTAGTTTACGTAAGCTAATTTAGTTTAACGTCAGGCCTTTGCTAACGTCATACCGTAGTGTTAACCAAAGATTCTAGAGTGCTACGCTCATTTTTAAAAGATGCATTTAATCCAAAGTCATGTCTAGTGAGACAGCTCTCTATGTAAGGAGGAAGGCAGTAGGCAGCTGTCTTCTGTTTTTAAACAGATCCCATGGACAGTTTTATTCTGATTAGAATCGGACAATGGCTGGATCGGGATAGAAATGACACAAATAAACACCTAGATCGGAAGATCGCCAATCCGATTAGAATTTTAATCGTAATGAAAGAGGTGTATTCCGTTCTTAATCCAAAAGTTCCAGTGGTCCGCGGCCCACTTGTGGTCCGTGAGGACATTGCTGGTGGTCCCTGACCATGGATTCAGTAGTTGCAATGTGGGAATCAGTATTTTTATTCAGTGGTGGTCCTGGCGTTACGTAATTAGTCAGAATGGTGGTCCCTGGTTCACAATCAGTTGAAAACCCCTGCTGTAAGCCATTGGTTCCCAAAGGAGATTTTATTTGGTTCGCCAGCATAGCCTAGTGACAATTTATGTTGTGTAATAGGCCCAGCTTATAGGGCTTAGGAGAGCTAACAGCTTTCTAGGATCTAGTTTGTTAACAGTCACTCCCTCTATGCATTTTTGCATTTAGAATAGCTCTGAAACTGGGGGGCGAACATGTCGCAGAGGGGACGCCAGAGCGTGGATATCTCAATTGCAAAATTAAACAATATTTCTATCGAGCGCCTACGTTGCTACGAACAATAACACAGCTCTCAACTTGGCCCTTTAAAATGTGAACAGTCTAGCAACACATTTCATGAAGGCCCTTTTGGACATGTCGGTTATTTGTACCACTGGCTAGATGTAAAACTGCATTTCGTTTTAGACTATTGAACTAAAGATAAAATATTGCATATGTAGAAGAAGAAACATTCACAAAAATCCATGTCATGACCTCTCTTCTTGATAGCTGTTGAAAACTGCATGGAAATGACAGGGATTGTTTTGTTTATTAATAAATAAATAAATAAAAGTAAAACTGATACCTTCAGCTTTCCCCTATACAATGTAGCATCATCAGTCCAGTTGCAATGGATGAACTGTGATGAACTGCCCTACTTGTGATTGTTTAGAGATTTTAAAGGTTTTATAACAATGCTACAATTTTTTTGGCTAGTGCTAAAAATCTATTCACCTTTGCAGCACCAGTAGGCTACTTTCTGTGCAGCCTGCACACACACACACAGGCATGCCAAACAACACAAAAGTTTCACAAAAGGGATGGAGTAGAAGATGGAGATAAATTGATTATGTGGTGCCGCTATGCGGTACATCTAGTTTTTTTTTTCCCCCAGTTGTTGTCTGCTGTGGCTCACATCCTGTCACATGTTTATGTTTATACACGTTTGTAGAACATTGTGTATGTGTGGAGGGGCTGAGGTTTCCTATTGATGAGTCAAACAATGCACACAGATAGACGTGTCAAGTGGTCCTGTATATGCAACACTTCTTATCTTATTCTTATCGTTCTATCACCTGGGGCCTATTGCACAAAACTAGGATAAGGGATTAAGCCGGGATATCTTGGTTATCCTGGCTCAATTTATCCGTGATCCAGTTGCACAAAAGCGGGATAAGGGGCAGCAGGATATGTTATGGTATAAGTTACCATGGCGATTTATTCTTTGGAGCTAGCCTGCTCCAGACCAGGCTAAGTTCCAGGATCTATTTAATCTCATCCCTTATCTCAGTCAGCAGTCACCACAAACGGAAACCAATAATTATTCCACTGCCCACTACACATTGTTATCACATATACCTAGACCCATTGTCATTATTTAAACGTTTGTGATCATTAATTAACTTTTACATACTCGCCATTCCCGACCTGTCATGCGACAATGTGACATCACGGGAGTGCCTAACCATTTCGCACGTGGTGGTCGCGGAACTAGTTGCAATATTCTCCTAAACAGAGGTGTTGCTGTTTGTTGCTGTTGTGAAAAGGCTATCGCTACCTACTTCACACCGTAGAAGAAGCAATGAAGCCGCTAGTTGCCATGGTGAATCAGTGAATCTGTGATCGGTGGCGGGGTCTATTTGAGGGAGACGTGAGCGCGCACTTATCCAGAATAGGTTTCACCTGGCTTGATGAATCCGTGTCTGCTCATCCTGGCTTGGTCTTTGTGCAACCAATTAAGCCTGTACGCTCTTGTTTTGGATTCATTGAGCGCAGCTCAGTAACTTATCCCGGATGTCTTAATTCTGCTTTTGTGCAACGGACCCCTGAGCTAAACCAGCTGTACGCAGGACAGCCACAACAATGTCTATTTATACTCACATCATGACAGCTTTGCAGAACATTTACTGTAAAAGCAACAAAACCAAGGAAGATGGACCTTACACTGTCCCCACGCCTTTCACTATCACTAGTGCACTATTTGCATACTGCTATCTGAATGTATCCAATTACTTATTATTAAGTGAACTGTGTGTTTTTGTTTATGAATAATGAAGAGTCTAAAATTTGGGGTGAAAAAAAAACTGTTTAGTGTTTCATATGCAGAAACCATAAAACAGCAGACTTCATGTCAAATTCAGCAAAGATACAGAGACAACATGACATGCAAAACACTTAAGAAGGGGGATGGTCAGACAAAAACAACACCACAAAAACAAACAGAACAAAAAAAATCAACACACAAATGAATTAAAAGCACATAAAGACACATGACAGAAAACAGCTCAACACAAAGACAAACACAAGCGGGAGCCGTATAATAATTATAGTTATCGTTATCGTTCTTGGTGTGAATGGGCCTTTATTATGACCGCTGCTAACGCCGCTACTTCCTGAATTTTTGGTCAACGATACCCGGGACACCGAAACACTGGGACACATGAGTGATTATGACAATCACTCCCCCCCCCCCCCCCGCGCTGGGCCCCCCGAAACCCAAAAGATGCAGTCAATAACTTCCTGAACCATGGCACTGAGGATGAAGAATTTTTTATGGTAAGTTGGTCTCAAGGGCCAACATCAACCTAGCCCATAATCACTCATTTGTGATTTGCACCCCCCCCCCCCCCCCGGTAAAAAATGAAAATACAATATCATTCTGCTTTAATCTTCAGTTAAGATGTTCAGAACTGCACCCAATTGTATGTGTATGATTAACCTGACATTCTCTGGGGGTATGCCAAGTTTCGTAGAATTGTATCCATGGGGGGGATGCACTCTTTCTCGCAAACACACATACATGCATCAACACCCACTAGGGCTGGGCGATATGGACCAAAAGTCATATCCCTATATATTTAGGTTGAATATACGATATATATCCCGATATGTTTTCCGCATATAGTTAGAGCTGTAAAATGAAATGTTCAGTCAAATATGAGTAGGTTTATTGAAAACTCACTACTCAAATAACAATAAAATGTAAACATAAAACTGGAGTGCCTTGTTTGAAATCAAAGCTCCGTAAGGTGCACATTTAAATAAAAAAATATCTAATAAAAATAGCCTATAAAATAAAATAGGCCAATCTTTTTCTGAAATAAAATATATTTATACGAGAAAAGTAGCGTGCAGTTTCACAGCAGTGCAGAGAGGGGAGCCGTGCAGAGAGCTCCGGTCAGCGGCTTGCGTGGAGCAAGGATCACTGCGCAAATTTGAACTATATCGATATATGCGATATGGTCTAATTCCATATCGCATTTTAAAATATATCGATATATCTTTTATATCGATATATCGCCCAGCCCTAACACACACACGCACATGCACACACACACGCATGCACACACACTCACATCCACAGGCACAGACACACACATCCACAGGCACAGACAAACGCATCCACATACACACACAAACACACACACATGTACGCACGCACACACACACAGACAGAAACAAACACATGCACACACACTCATCCACATACACAGACACGCACACACACAAACACACAGACACGCCGACACACATATACTCACGCACACACACAGGCACGCACATACTATCGGTATCGGCAATTAGAACGGCCGATACATAATTACAAATTCAGTAGGATTAAAGGAAAACCAAATATTCATCATCATTTGGCTGCATTTCCAGTATTGGTGTTATGTAGTAGTTTGTCCACCAGATGGCGCATCGTTGCAGCGAGACGTAATTTTGTTGAAAGTTAATCTAAAGTTGGTTGGAAAGACAATAGACGCTTCCTACAAGGACAACACTGTAGTTCAGCTATGATCAAAGTCAAAGTCTGCTTTGTCAATTTCTTCACATACCCAGACATACAAAGAGATCGAAATTACGTTTCTCACTATCCCACGGTGAAGACAAGACATATTTTACCAATTAAGTCCACAGACAAAACATAACATTCAAGTAAACAATAAATGAGTAAATAAGAAGGCACATACAATGAAGAAATAAGAGCAGCAAAATTGGGTTGAAATTGTGACAGTCAATATAATAGTGCAAAGTCAGGCCAATAAATGGCTGAGGTAGTTCTGTTTGACCTAAGTAATCAAGTGGCATAGTGGTGCAAGTTATGTAAGAGCAGCAGAAGTGTTGTGTTTTCAGGACAACAGGACAACAACAACAAGTTGCAAAGTGTGCAAGTGTACAAGTGGAGTAGTGCAAGGCAGCCATTGTGGGTCCATTTGTCCAGGATGTTATGTAGCTGAGGGTGGAGGGGGGAGAGGGGGAGAGAGTTCAGCATCCTAACAGCCTGGTGTACGAAGCTGTTGGTGAGTCTGGTGGTGCGGGAGCGCAGGCCTCTGTACCTCTTCCCAGAGGGCAGTAGATCAAACAAATTGTGAGCAGGGTGACTTGCATCACTCACAATTGTGGTCGCCTTGCGGGTGAGGTGGGTGGTGTAAATGTCCTTCAGGGAGGGAAGTAAAGCACCAATAATCCTTCCAGCTGTGTTCACTATGCGCTGCAGGGCTTTCCTGTTGTATTCAGTGCAGCTTCCGCCCCACACAGCGATACAGCTGGAGAGGATGCTCTCAATGGTGCCTCGGTAGAATGTGGTCATGATGGCTGGTGGAGCACTTGCTCGCCTGAGTTTCCGTAGGAAGTAGAGGCGGCGCTGAGCTTTCTTCGCTAGTGATGCAGTGTTGGTGGTCCAGGAGAGGTCTTCACTGATGTGCACCCCCAGGAATTTGGTGCTGCTCACTCTCTCCACCACAGCACCGTCGATGGTCAGTGGCAGGTGTTGGGTGTGACCTCTCCGGAAGTCAACAACAATCTCCTTGGTCTTGCTGACGTTCAGCAGGAGGTTGTTGTCCCTGCACCACGTGGTCAGAAGGTCGACCTCCAACCTGTATTGAGTCTCGTCGCCCTTGGTGATGAGACCCACCAGAGTTGTGTCGTCAGCAAATTTCACTATGTGATTGTTGCTGTAGGTTGCAGTGCAGTCATGCGTCAGCAGGGTGAAGAGCAGCGGACTGAGCACGCAGCCTTGGGGGGCCCCCGTGCTCAGTGTGATGCTTCTTGAGATATTGTTGCCAACACGTACTACTTGAGGTCTCTGAAAGAGGAAGTCCAGTCTGTGAAGACATCCTTAAGCTCTTCTGCGCATTCCTTCAGCGCACGACCTGGGATGTTGTCTGGGCCTGTTGCCTTACGGGTGTTGATAGCAGCAAGTGTCCTCTTCACGCTGTCGGCAGAGAGGCACAGGGGCTGCTCGTGTAGAGGGGGAGGGGTCTTCTGTGGGCAAGTGCTGTTTTGTGCTTCAAAGCGAGCAAAGAAGCGGTTCAGATTGTTGAGCAGAGGGATGTTGCTCTCACAGCTCTGTGGTGCGGGCTTGTAGTCTGTGATTGCCTGAATGCCCTGCCATAGGCTTTGTGCGTTCCTGCTGTCTTTGAAGTGGGTGGTTATCTTGTGAATGTATTCCTTTTTTGCTTCCTTGATGCCAGGTTCGGGACATTGGTTAAATGTTGAATATTTAGATAATGCAGCACAAGTCTAAATAAATATGGTTGTTGGTGATTACTTGTGGCGTTGAGTTACTAAACTAAACACTTTGCCCTTTTTGTTTAAAATACCAATATTGTATATCGCCATTCATTCCCAAAACTCAGCATATGAGTTTTGGTCCATATCGCCTAGCCCTTACTGTCTCCTTTCACGTTTATACATATCAGGGTATTCAGGGGAAAAAAACGATTTCCTCTTCCTTCGTTTGTGGAAATAATTCTGTTCACACCAATGATAAAAACAGCAGGGGAAGGGTGACATGAACACTTCGAGCAAACTGGTGGCCAATCAGAGATTCGAAACAAACAAGAGACCAACATGTCACAATGCAAAAACGCCTGATGCTGCACATACTGCGTGCTCATCTTCAGGTCATATTGTGGAAGGCTGCAGGTCAGAGAGAGCCTCCTGCAGATGCCAGAGACATCACAAAGTTTGGGTGAGAGGTTGCTAATGAAGGGGATGTCATGC
Organism: Alosa pseudoharengus; assembly: GCF_046254945.1. Classification (NCBI taxonomy): domain Eukaryota; kingdom Metazoa; phylum Chordata; class Actinopteri; order Clupeiformes; family Clupeidae; genus Alosa; species Alosa pseudoharengus. The sequence continues at coordinate 18,931,401 of NW_027468881.1, forward strand.
CCGCTCTTGCCATCCAGGCAGTGGCTCCAGTAAATCTACTTGATGTCACCAGCTGTAGCTGCAGCACATTGAAAGCCTGTAGCAAAGGAAACTGCAGCTGCCATGCTGCAAGTCTCAGTTGCACTGACTCCTGCACGTGTGAAGGGGGTGAGGTCCGCTGCTGCAACCCATTCACATTACATACAAATAAAGACCAAGAAGATGATGAGACTGAAGGGAATGAGGAAAGAAATGATGAAGATGGTGAAGGCTATTGAGTGGGATTGTGTGGTTGTTGTTAAATATGTGTGTGCGTGTGCAAACTATATATAGTTATTTTACAGCGTGTGTGTGCGCATGCTGTTTGCCATTCTTGAATAAAGTTCTTGTGTGTGTCTGTGTGCATGCTGTATAAAGTTCTGTCTTTTGCTGTATATAGTTCTTGTGGGTTTGTGTGTATGTGCATGCTGTACTGTATATAGTTATTTTGCATGTTGTATATAGATCTTGTATATAGTTATTGTGCATTTCTGTGTACATGCTGGATATAGTTATTTTGCATATTGTATATAGTTCTTGTATATAGTTCTTGTGGGATTGTGTGTGTGTGTGCATGTTATAGCCTATAGTTATTTTGCATGGAGCACTTAATTTCTTAATCCGTCCATAGGTCAACACTGCCTCCTGACCAGTGGGGTATACTACGAAGCAAGTTGAACATAGCCAGGCTATCTAGACATATCGAGGATTCACAAAGCCTTAACTGGGGCTATAAGTTAGGTCAGTGGTTCTCAAACTGGGGGTCGGGACCCCCAGGTGGGTCGCCAAAAATATTGGAGGGGTCACAAAATGATTTGCATTTTGATTAAAGACATTTTTGTAAAAGTTTTTAGTCAAAGGCTGCCATTGACATAATGCCTTTGATGTTGACATAGCCTATACCTATGAGAGAAGACATTTTTCTGCCTCTGCTTCCAATGCCCATCTCACAACATTTCGAAACCAAATTCAGCCGGTTAGAGAGAAGGGGTCGCGAGACTTGGCCCATGATTTTTGGGGGGTCGCCAGACAAATAGTTTAAGAACCACTGAGTTAGGTGATACTACGAACGCAGTTATGTGTATATTTGTCAAACTAGGCTTTCAGCTCAGATTTTGTGCGCGTTCTCGGTGTTCTGATGATGTTGGCCAATCGTGAAACGTGGACACGCACAAGACCGCCTATAATAAAAACGATTACTTCCGCATTTAGGGACGACAGCGTAATCTAGGGTGTTCATTTTTAGTGACTAGCTTTCAACACCAAATAAATCGGTGGTAATGACATGTTTTATGGCATGAACGTTCATATTAATGGAATAGTGTGTTAAATGCACCTGCGAGATCAAAAAAGTTGGGATAGGCGGAGCGTCCCCTGTAACATACATGACAGAATCTTACACGTGATATAACTTTGTTTTTCCAAGATAATTGATTGGTCAGTAGCACGATTTGAGTTTTAACTTAGCGCAAAACCTCCTCCTGACCAGGTTTCATTGCCAGCATAAGATACCTTGGTGATATAGCGAAGCTAAAAGAGAGCGACTTTCGTGTGACAGCTAACCCAGGCTTTGAGCGCAACATACCTTGCTAACCCACTAATCAAGGTTCGTAGTACACCCCACAGGTTCCTTAAAGGTTTTTACCAACTCAGACCCCAAGTATACCCCTTGGAAAAAATATTTTGAGCCTGGCTTTATCACACAATCTGATTTTTTGTGTATGCAAATTTGAGCATTTTTAATGAGATAGGGCCTCATTTGCATATGTAAACATTAAAATATAAAAAAACATGCAATACATTTTTTCCTCATCTTAACATAAGTAACCAACTGAGAAAGTTTCATGGTGATATCTATTTATTTATATTTTTACCCTATTCACCTGTACTGTCTCGCATTAATTGCTAAATGCTAATTTTGCAAATTGCTCAAAGTGCAACTTTAGGCAACCAAGTTAAATTCCATCCATTAGGCTATAGATTTCTGCAATAAAACTTTAGGGTACTCAACATTTCTGGGTTCAAGAAATTACGACTAGACTAATAGCCTGGGACCTAGGTAAAATAATGTTACCATTAGCATTGGTTGAGTGATGGAGGCCAATTTGGTTATTGGAATATTTGTAGAAAACCATAAATGCGGTTACCAAGCAAATTGATAACAGCGCTGTAATTGTATCTTTCGACTGTCATCTCATTCTTTTCTGACCATAGTAACAGGAGCTAAGTGAGTTAGCCACAACGCGTTTGCTAAGGCGATGATTTTCTAATGGAAAATAGCCTTTACCTGAAAGGTAACCTGTCTATGAAGCATCCTAAACAGGCTGGGACATTTCTGCTTGCTAAATAGGTTTTTCTGCTGTTGATTCGCTCACAGTCCTTGGTGGCCCTGTCAGGGCTTTGTAAAATGTTGCATTAAGACCACAAGTCTCAAAAAGCATCTGCTAACGTTCATTTCCAAATACCCACTAGCTAAAGTACTTAAAACCTCTATTTTCCAAGGTGTTTCAAATAAGGAAGAGCATGGTTCAAAGTAACGTAGGCTAACCAGGACTGAGACGACGTAATTGACTGCATAAATTCCGCAAAGTGAATCATTTGTGTCAACTCGTCACAATGTAGATTTATTAACGCACCCTCATCCACATCTCCATTTAAACCAAATGTTGTAGAGCACACTTTGAGAGATGTATCTGTACCTGTTGCACATACTACAAAAATCATTCTGTGCGATGGATGATTTACCAACGTTACAGTATGTCTGATACAGTTTTGCCTATGGCTATACATGCATGAGACTGAGACGCTTGTTCGTTTGTTTAAAGTTCGTGTTTAGGGTGTGAGAGGGTAATCGATGTGCTTGATTCCAGCTTGGTAGTTGTAGTCAATGCTATTAAAAAGCATGTGCGTGTGAAGTATCCAAACAATGATAACAATTTCATTATGGCTGCTTTAGCCACAGACCTTCAGCTACTGTACAGTGGGTCCCATTTAGAAGTGGCCACTTCATATGCGCTTTCTGTGATTCACACAGCTGCGTGAAATGATATTGTACTGTAAGCCAGGGGTAGGGGCGGAGCTCAGGTATGTCTTGGCGCTCCTGCGAACTCTCGGTGTCCACGGAATGGGAGTCCTTGTCTCCCAAGAAAGAGAGTAGCATCAATCAGTCTGAGCACAATTTGACGATTCCTCTCCACCTGCTGCCTCTCAGCTTTCAAGAGTTCTGCAATGACTGAACAGTCTTGGCTGATGCGATATTTTGTCATAAGAAAGTCTTTCTCTGCCTCACGATGCATGCTGCTTTTTCATGCTTTTCAATGTTCACATTTTTCAACACCCTTCTTAAAAAAAGGCCTGAGCCTGGCAAACGTACCTTGTCAGTGGGGCACAGCTTGATGTGACAAACAGTCTCCTCTGCTGCACCTCCAATCTTTCCCTCCGCTTACAAGCACCGGATTTAAACTTCCTAATCATATTTGAACATTGCTTGCGGCTGAACCATAGCTTTGAACCAAAGACGGTCATGTAGGGTTACGTTCTGGAGGGAAATGACGCATTTTATAAACAAAATGTTAAACAGACAAAAACTATGCCTAACCCAGGCTACATATTACATATTTTTATTGAACAATTAAGTAGTAAACAATTCCGAATGGATATGTGGTCAATAAACTGTATTAAAAAATATATATATAAAAAAAAAAAAATCCGACCAGTGGGTGGCCCCCCCTAGCGGCGAGGCCCCGGGTTGTTCTTTTGTTTTTAGGCTTACAGCGAATTTTCAAACCTGTACCAAAACACATTTTTATTCAAACATCAAGTCTGCCTCAAAATACAACAGAGAAATCATGAACTCAAAATGTCATTGTGGGAAAAAAAAAAACAATGACTGCGTAACAGTGCAAATCAGACCTTTCAGAATAAGGATAATAGCCTAACGCTAATAACAAGCCTAGCAAAATTATGGGTCATTAAGTAAGAATACAAAATAATTGTTAGATTAAGTAGATTATGTTAAAACGACATGGACATTAGGCCGAACTTCCGACGTATTTTTTTGCACACACGCTGGCTCTGCCTGCTGCGCTGCCTGCACAATGTCCTCGGCTTCGCAAAATCAGTGCATATTCCCGCCTAATTATAGAACGTCAAAAAGAAACAAAGTAGCCGGGCTGCATCCAGACACTTAGCTGCCGTCGGGGGCTGCATGCAGTCGACTCAGACTCTACGGACAGTTTTTAATGTTTATCAGAATAACTACTCAGTATTCTGATCGAGTATAATTTTCGGGACAATTAGGGCAGGATTCGGGATTCGGGACAACTGCTTTGATATCGGGACTGTCCCGAATTTTTCGGGACGTCTGGTCACCCTAGGTGTGCTAGAGTGTCTAGTTTTTGGCACTCAACGCATGGGAAGGAAAAACGTAATATTACGTTTTTGGCACTCAATGAGTTAATGACAGAAGCGTTATGTCATAAACATTCACAACAGTGTCATGTCACTCTTATGTCAATACTGTCAAGTAAAGTGTAACCAACCCACCTAGTGTCACAGAGAGCAGAGAAAACTACTGGAAGTGATTCTAAGCAGTTTCTTAGACTATTTCTAACACATTTGTCACATATCTCCTCACAATCTGCTAGCTGTCCATTCTGTAAGTACACTGTAAAAAAAGGCGGCCTTTGTACACAGCCTTGGCATGTATTTGTATGTATGTGCATGTGTGTATGTACTGTATGTGCGCGCGTTTGTGCGTGTGTACATTTGTGTGTAAGACTTATGTGAGTGACTTCCTGTGCTCTCCTTGCAGCATGCAACTAAGCGCTTTGAAAATGAGATCCAGAGTGAGAGGGAGACGTCTCTGGCACAGAAGAAACAGGGAGTCATCCAGAGGCAGAAGGATGAGATCAGACAACTGCTGCGGGCCCAGGTGAACACTAAACACACACATGCGCACACTCACACACACACCAGGGTTTCCATTGTCCGGTAATTACCGGACATTGGCCTGAAAAAAAATGAAATGTCCGACAAAATTAAATCTCTCCGGTCAAATTGTCTGATAGAAATTGGCTAATACCGTCCCTGCAATCTGAATTTGAGAATAAGCCTTAAAATGTAAGCCTATATTAAAGCAATACGTCCTCTGGCTATGATTTTTAAATGTACCGTTTGAAAGCTATTAAACAACACGCATAGCCTATGCTGCATTTCAAATAGGAAGTGCACGCTTAAAACGTCCATGTTAAACAACGAACAAATGAGTGAGGTGGTTCAAACATGGCCAGGCCCAGGCAGACTAGCATAAGTTGGTCCGCGGATCATTTCCGGCACAATTAAACGGTATCATTGAACCGCGGACCGAAAGAAAAAGAAACTAAACATTTCCCAGAATAGGAAACATTTCTTAATTTATTGTTATCAAATAAAGAGGCATAGCCTTAGGGGGTAGTGGTGTGAGTGCTCATTCTTGTGTGTGCGCATCTGTGCAAGTTAAACAGTGGAACCACTGGAGATAACGTGGGTAGCAGCAACAAACACCGTAGCCTTTTTAAAACAATGAACGAAGCAGACTCTTGCTGTCCATGAAAACATACATACTGGCTAGATCTTGTTAGGCATGTTTACGTAAGTTAGGCTAATGAACATGTTGCATTCTATTCAGCCTGATTATGTCATTCTTTAAGCTACATAGCCTGTCTCCAGTTTTCCTCAACTTGACTAATTAAGAAGCGATAATAGGATATTTGACTGATCATCAAAATGTCCGGAAAACGAAACGGAAACTCACACACAAACACCCACACAAACACACACACTGTATTTTGCGGACTATAAATAAAATATATAAAAATGCCTCATGAAGTGGAAAAAAACATATAGACCCTTTCAAGAGAGTTCCATTATCAGCATCATAGTTGGCCCCACAAGGCTTCCGTTTTAACATTCCATATGTTATCTTTATAGAGTGTCCCAGTGACTTCCGTTTTACTTTTCCCGCTACAAGGGACCTGTCTTTCAAAAAAATATGAACGGGAGTTAATGGAGAGATAACAATTATTTTTTGGTCCCATTTGAATTGTGTCACGAATTTCACATATGATGTGTGTGAATTTAAAAGATAATTTTTCACGTCAAGAAAGTACTGTTGTTCGATAGACTTCAAAAGTTATGTTGGTTTTGTACGAATCCGCTCAGTGAACTACATCTCTCGTCTCGAACGATGTACGTCACCAACGTAATGAAACGATAAGATTAGAAGCTAGCTGATAGCTGTTATGCTAGTTAACGTTGCATCTTGCTGCCTGCTATGTCACTTAACAGTATCTAATGTACAGTATATGGACGAATACAACTTACCTGATGTGTTTAATCCTCTGACTCATGGTATTTTCATCGGCAAGGAAAGCCCAATTAAGACCTGTTGCTGGTATGCTTGTACAATCTAGTGTGGCTGTGAATGAGCTAACGTCACTAGCGCGACTGATGGGTTTGTAGTCGTTGGAATTACGATCTTTCACAATGTTGTAATTCAATAGTTACGAAACAAACTGCAAATGTCTTTACATGAAAAATTTTCTTTAAAATGGACAAACATCATATGGGTAATTCAAGGCACAAGTCAACCGGGACCAGAAAATAATTTCTTTTTCGCCATAGACTGGCGTTCAAAATTTTTTGAAAGATAGGTCCCATGGAGGCAAGTGGAAGTGGCGTCATTGGGACACTCTATGCAGAGGAAGTAGATTGGGAACCAAATAGAACGTTCAAGCATTGTTTTTGTTTTTATTGTTGAAAGGGTCTATATAAGTCGCACCAGACTATAAGTCGCACTTATTTAGTTTATTTCACAAAATCCAAGACCAAGAAAAGATAGAGTATGTAACTGGACACATAGAGGCCAAAAAGATTGAGAATTCTACCGGGAATCTTAATGAAGACGAAGGACTGAATGGCGGCAAGTCTATTCACTCCAATTGTAAAGCAATTTACAAAAGATTCACTGAACAGAAATGCTGATGTGGTACATGAAAGTTTAGCTAAAAATGTGGAGAATGCAATGCAATCAAGCATTTTGGGCGATATGGAGGGACAAACCGGCAGCAGAGCAAATGCTCGGCAGGCTACCTCCGAGAGAGCGTGAGAGAAAAAAAAGATGTATGTTTAAAATAACTTTTTGAGTTGTGTGTCCCGAGTCCCGACAAAAGCCTGTCGGAACGCTAAAATGTCCCGGTTTACACCAACCACTATTAAAGTGTGGTAATAAACCCATGTAAAAAGACTATAGCCTAAAGCGTCCAGCGTATGATTTCGATAATGTGTGTGTGTGTGCACGAATGTCAGTCAATTGCAACAGTCTGCATAATCTTTGCAGCCAACCTTACAGTGTATCTCTGTAAACATTGTTGCAATGCCTCGTCATATCTGCCTCATTTTAACAGTTAGGACAATGTTAAAGAGAAAGTCATCATTCTCAAAATAATCTATGGCTGAGTTTTGTTTTCAAATGTTTTCATGCATGTCTGGATAACGGGTGAGGAATGTTTAGGAGACAGACTTGTAAATCCTCAAATTATGGCCGGGGTCTTTTATTTACTTAGGCTGCGCAAAGCACAGGCCTTTATTTGGGGCAGGCTTGTATTCGACGCAGGCCTTTATTCTTACGTGTGTTTTATTGCCTTTATTGTGAGACATGCATTTCGATATTTGATGGTTCACTGTTAAGTTTCATGTAGTTGAAATAGTGTCGGGATTTCCACCCGCTGTTTATTGCGAGACAAGGCATCGGCTTTCATTCATTCATTTAGCGTGCGCTGTGCTGTAATGGAAACCTCATTGCGTAGGCTTACGGTAGCCTAAATTGAGAATTTTTTTTTTAATTACCGGAAGGCATGATTTACTTTTTTATTAAATTCGAAGGCTGGAATGCCTTGCCGCAACAATTGTGTAAATGTAGGCTAGTACTGCTTCAGCCTCTGGCAAGCTCAGAAGAGGACAGCAAGCGAGTGGTAGCTTGACATGTTGGAAACCTAGTGTAGGACAATGACTTTTCATTGGCAACAGTATTAACCCTTAAAGGTGTAGGTTTTTGAACGTTCTAAGTTCCGCAACAATTGAAGGTTCTAAAATTCTATGTTGAATTCAATGAACCCAGATATTCTTTAGAACGTTCATTTCTCAACATTTCCGTCACACTGGCGTGACGGTACTCCTTTAAGGGTTAAACCAACCAACAATATAAAATATTAAGAAAAGCTCTTTTATTTCATTGAGACAATTGAAACAATGTAGGCAATTATTACCCCGGCTTATTTGGGGGTCGGCCTGTAAATTTGCGGATTTATGGTATGCACGTGTGTTTTAGGCAAAGACACACTGTAGCTCCCCAGTAACGCGCAGACACGATGTTCAGTAAAAAACAGGGTGATCTTTATTCCATCGTCAACCATCAATCCCGTGAAAATAGACAATATCTGGAAATGGACTTGTATCTTGAATCTTCAACACATCTCATCACAACATATTCTTCAACACATTTCTTACAAAACCAATGTAGTAACTAAACTTAAAAGATACTGTTATTACATTTCCTTGTGGAATGCGCTTATCACACTGCATCACAGATCTTTCTATCTCAGTGTGTCTCCCCAAAAAGGGTCCCACGGGTAGCGTATGCAAATAAGTTCCGCCCCAAGCTATTCAGAACATTATCATTAAGACATCACAATGCACATACATACAACTGTACAATAACTGTACTGAAATTACACACCACATAAATAAAACCTAATGTGTAGGCCACAAAACATGTTAATGAGGCCATCCTTAAAAATATTCTTGTTTGCAGTAAAAAAAAAAAAAAATGGGTCGGTAGGTAGGTCAATATTTTTTTTCAAGATTCAGTGTTTCCCACAGAATTGGATTCAATTTGTGGCGGTAGCTGACTTTGACAACGGGGGGGGTGCGTAAAAAGCACAGCTCAATGGCAATGCAAGGATTTGACCTTATATTTAATTTAAATTAAATTAAATTAAATTAAACATAGAATATTCATCTGTGGCGGCCGATTTTTATTTTGTGGCGCCCCGCCACAGATTAGTCAATGTATGGGAAACACTGAGATTCAAAGTTAAAAAAAGTACAATTTTGGTCATGGTGATTACGTAGGTATGAATTTAAACAATTGTGCATATTGTGACGTAACTGACTGGGTCCTCAGTGCCTTCAGGCGCATCACTGCAAACCTCAATCTGATGCAGGTTATGTAGACCAGCCTTTCTCAAACTTCTTTGACCTGAGGCCCAGTCATGGCAGACTTTGGGGTCATAGGGCTCATCTACACGTACCCAACCCCACTCCCTCCAAATCAAATTGTCATTATCATTATCACAATCATTATTATGCCTAGATTGTTATACATGCACTTTCACTTAAATATTTTGTGACATGCACATCAGAGGACTGCTTTAGTAATGTAAGATATAATTAGTTTCATTACTTTTGCATGGTTGCTGATGCTTGCATAAGAAAAGAAATACTTCTCAAAACAGCAACAATTATATGGGTGCTATTGTTTTGGGATGTTTCCCTCATGCAAGCATCATACATTGGTATGGAGAAAAAAATAAATAAAAATTTGAATGCCTGAATGTAAGGATTCAGGAAACACAATACCAGCTTTTTTGGCGAGCAGATAGGCGTAAATCACTGATCTGTTGATCTTTAACAGATAGAAAGAAGGCTACAATAGCTTTTGGTCACATTATATTCAAATTTGACTATACACGGGTTTCCCGTTTACCAACAAAACTAGATGCGCGCGCAGCCGTGGGGCAGAAGACGCTTGGTGGCTGTCCACAACGTTATAAACTTAACCTAAATAGTCGGCTGCTGTAAGCTACAATCAAATTTTATTGTATACCCCTGTTGTCTCAATGATAATAACATCTCATTTCAGACTATATTTCAAAGTTTGCTGTTCATTTGCAATATTAATATAACATCGTATTTTGTCATTTTTGGCGAAGACATGCATTCCGTTAGGGATATTGAACATATTTAACATTCTCTAACCATCGTGATTTCGAATTGGTGCAGTTTTCAGCACAAAAACTCATTTTATTCTTTTGCTCTTTTGCATTGCTCTATGCTGTTCTATGGTGCTTTCTGCCTCTTGGTTGCGCACGCATGTTTTCGTGACGTTTTATAGAAATCCATGTATACAATACTCAGTGCTATACAGTGTATTATACAGTATCTGCTCTGTTTCTATGGAAGTTCCAAAAATCAACGTCGTTCTATCAAGTGTCGTTAAACAATTAAATAGCATTCAACAGGTTGAAGCGAAGCTTTAATACCAACGTTATTAATTAGTTTCAGTTTCTCTCGCGCAGACGCCTGCATTGAATGAACGCTCATACCACCACTTTATTGTATGGCTCCATGTTTAATGACATCGATAGCAGAAACGTTTGTTTTCTTTTTTTTGTCGGCCCGCGGTATCTTGATCAACTTCGCAGCAAATTATCAGACGAAGCACCGGGCCTAATTTCACAACCACAACCAATTTCAATTCTTCAACACAAAACAAAACAAAGACACAAAACCCAATACACTACCCACATGTCAATCACATCCACCAGTGTTGAAATTAAATCAGCAACTTCTGTCCACATACCAAATGACTTGGGTGAATGACTGAAATTGTATTCTCCATGTTAACTGCTGGTATCTGTCCTCCCCCCACCACCCTCCCCCACCCCCAAATATACACACACACACAGAAAGGGATGGACAGTAACTATTTGGCGAAGTTCAAGAGGTCGCTGAGGCACACAGACATAACGCTGATGGACGACATGTGCACCTCGACCTCCTTCATAGACATTTACCTAACCTCGCTGGACTTACAGGACACCACCGTCGAGAGGTACACGCACATACACAAACACCCTGTGCACCTCCACAACCTCCTTGATAGATATTTACTTCACCTTGGGCCCACAGGATAACACCCTCAACAGGTCAAAATGAAGGACTGTGTGCAGGAAGGGTGTTCAGTCAGCATTTTTCTAGTCCATGCCTAAGCCTTATACACTTGGTAAATGTAGTTTGTATGTGCTAAATAGCGAAGATGTAAGGGATAATGGACTCCATGGCATTTGGTTCACAGATAGTAATGCACGTTCAAAATAGTGGCAGTGGAGGAGCATTTACACCTCGTAAGTACATTACTTTATTTGAACCGAACGCAGTGGAGTCCATTATCCCACCTGTACCACTGTTGCCAGGTAGGTAGGTACAAAGGAAAGGGAAAAGGGAAAAAAGGTAAAGGTACAACACTGTGTACATATTTTAATTTCCAAGTGAAGGAACTACTCATCCCATCAACCATTACGAATGATAGATTTTCCAGCATTTTCCAACCTAACGATAGTTTGACACACTTCCTTTTGAATGTATGAACAAGATGACTAACATCCTATGCAATGCAAATGCAACTTTCAAGGTGAAAGTTTTTATTGGACAGCCATGCATTGCTCCTCATTGCCTTAGTAGCCATCTTAATCGAACAAGCAAACCAATGTTGGTTAAGGCAGGAGTTAGTCATAAACATTTCCATGGCAACGGTGATCTCGACCAATGAAAGGCTTTGCTTTTAGACGTTAGGGTTTCGGTGCTTTTTTTTGGTGGAATCACAAAGAAAACACATTTTTCTCAAAACAAGGTAGATGCCACATGAACTTTTGGCATCTATATGACATCTATAAGCATATACAATCGCTTAATAATGCTCGTTGTAAGTCTACCTTGGACGGTTATGATTTTGTGACTTATAATCCAGTTTTCAACAGAACCTGAGCGGGCGGTGACTGTTGAACTCTATACTCTGACAGTTTCTGACCCTATCATTCTTAGGACATACTTATACTAGGAGAAATCAAGCCTTAGCGGTCATACGTAAGGTGTTTTGTGCAACTGGCCCCGCTTTTGCATTTTGGCTCATATCTCAAGAACCCCGATAGGCCTAGCCTCAAAATTCTTAAATTTTATCATCTCAATCTTTATTTTACTGGTGTTCTGCGATGAAAGTAATATAATAAAGTAAGAAAGTAATATTGTACCTACAACCATGCCGATAAAATGTATTGAATCGCTGTTTTCCTGTGCTGTTTGATAGACTGCAAAAGTTTTACGCTGAGGCACTGCTGGTCCTGTCTGATTTGTTGTCGGAAGACCTGATCGAGGAGGCAGAGAAGGAGCAGAGCAACAAAAAACTGGTGCTCACCAAATCCCGGAAAAGTTGAAAAATTACATTTTACTTTGTCTACAAAAATGGTTGCGGTTACATTAAAGCTGAACAAGCTGTTCTTCTCCTTGCACTTTTGTCATGTCAATTCACTCTATAAGTACAGATGAACTGTCAGCACTGTGCCTCACAAATGCCCACAGTCACAATTTCATGTGTGAATGAAGTTCCCTTTTTTTTTTTATGTAAGATTTAAAAAATAAAAAAAATCCATGGGTCATCAGGAAGTACATCAGCCACGCCCCCTAGTTATTGTTGCTACGCCCTCAAACTCAGAAAGGAGTTGTCTAGAAAAGATACAGTAGCCTAGCTGTTAAGACTCTGTAAAATTTACAGCACAAGAGGCTCTTTTAGAGAGCCACGGACCTAAATTCATTTACAATCCGTTGAAAGACTGCAGTATGACATGGAGACACATGTATAAAAACTCATATCTAGCTTTGTTGGGTGACAAACTTAAACGGGAGGCGAGTGTGATTCACTGATATTAATATTAGTGCTAGCTGTGCTAGGTAGACTTGCATGCATGTTACAAGGACACTGGGCCATGTCATGTAAGGAACATGCAGGGATGGATTACTGCACGGGCCTAGGCATAAAAAAAAAAAAGGTTTGGTTCCTGTTGGTTGTCAGTTGAGGCCATGGGTCGGTAGGGAATTTTTTTTTTTTTTTTTTTTTTTTTTTTCCAGTGGCAGTAAGGGATAGGTAGAAAATCAATCCCTCCAGGATTTCGCGAGGTTTTTTGAGACTGTTGCGACCTAAAATGCCTGGATGGAAGTTGCGGTGATTTTAGCTGTTTCTTGTGGAGAAATTGCGGGAGGAAGTGAAAATTGCAAAAATAGTTTAAATTTAGGGCAATTAAGGTTAGTAAGACCAAAATCACACTGATAATCTTGATGCTTATTAAATAGGATAATCAAAGGTAAACAGTAAGGATTACAGAAAATCAAAGTAGGCCTACTTTATTTGTGAAAATGCTTTGACTGAGGTAATTCACAAAGCAGTATAGTAGAACTGTCCAAAAAAGACAGTCACCTAAAGAGATGGTATCATGTCATATGTTTCAATACATTCATATATTTTGTAATTCATATTAAGTTCATATCTTTTTAATAATTCATAGTCTGTGGCCTGCATAATTACTAATATCCAAGTAAGTATCTAGTAATTTCATATTGATTTAAACTATTTGACTACACTTCTGTTTAATGTCATTACATTGGTGGTGTACGTCTAATTGACTGCCTGCCCCTTTAAGGACGTGCGAGTAGCCTAATTACATTTCTCAGTGGATTGGAAGGCTTGCATCTCACTGTGTTCGGCTACAAGTGTAAATCACTTTTGCATAGTGCATTTGTGGATGCAATTGGGAATGTCTTCCATGTCATTAGTTAAAATAAATGTTAAAAAAAACAACTCGAATGAAATTATTCTTGGATCATAGAAGAGGTAAATGTCTTGCAATTTTATTAATTTCTATGATTTTGGTAGCACTACTCAAACTAAGCCCACAAGCTAGCAAACATAAGCTTGACATAAACATGACATAAGCTAAAAGGACATATCCAGGTAAACGTTTGCCAATGGGTTGCATAGCCTACTCAAATGTCAGTAAACCAAGTAGGCCTTAATTAACTTACTTTCATAGCCTAGGTAGGTTAGCAACACCAGGTTGAGAGATGCAAGTAAGCAGATCGTTAATGTTAGCCTTCTATTTATTGTCATCAAAACTGCAGAGGAACGAACACTTAGGGCAGTCTTTGGCGTCATATGCAGAAGGTGCAGAAGTAAGTGTGCCATCTGGCTCAATATTCTGCGCGAGGGACTGTTGCGGTAGGTGACATTTCACAGTGAAACTACGATGATTGGTCAAATTTGCGAAAAAGTTGCGGTGTTTGGACAAAATTGCGAGTGCCTTGGTAAGTGACGAAAACAATCGTCTTCGTGAACAGCTGTGCATAGGCTACTTTGTAACAGAGAGAATACGCTCATCCCTATACATAACGCAAGGGGTAATTAATGTAATTATAGTTCGCCTTTTATTTGTGGATTTATTTAATGTAGCCTAGACTATTTAGTGTTATTTCTTCCCCAAGCTCATAAAATAAATTTGGGTCGCACATAAATTGACAGGGTCGGTCGGAAACCGGAACCCAAGAAATTTTTTTTTTATGCCTTAACGTGCCCAGGCCCAGGGGCCCAAGGGGTCAGGGGGCCCTGAAGCCCAAGCCTTTGCATGGAATCATTGCCTCAATATCAACAAATCAGGATGTAGGCTATGAATCTGATTGAATTTAGTATTGGCACCAGAATACAGGAAATCACATCAAACAAATTAAAAAAATTCTGGGGGAGGACCCCCAAACCCCCCCTTCCACATATACGACAATTAGTGGGGGGCCCTTAATACATCTGGGCCCAGGGGCCCAAAAGTTCATAATCCGCCCATGGGAACATGGTGCTGCCAAAAAACGGAAACATAGCCTACATTGCAGAGCCACTTCAACTTTATTATTATATGGTGAATAAATGTTACACTACCGTGCACAGCCCACTGATCTATACAGATCAGTGGCACAGCCCCATGCTTCTCTGACGTGACGAAGCTAGTACGTTATTAGCAGCGGTTAGCTAACTATGCTAACGTTAGTTATCTACAAGTCTCCTCCAAGTGACAATCATTTTATATACAATGCTGGCAATGCTGAAAACAATTAACATCCTTATTTATCTTACTTACATTGAGTTGACTGTGTGGCTTAATCCACAGATGTGGTGGAGCACTGTTTCGTTATGGTTTGCTAAAGAGTAGCTCTAACCCTTAGCTTTAAAATAGTGGAGATCTGGGACGAGAGATTTTAATTTAATTTAACATAATTACAAAAAACGTAATCAAGATTGAAAGGCATTTTATCAGCGTTATGGATGTGACATGAAATGGACACACTTTTGTGAGAGATTACAGGTTTTCTACAAACTCTGTGAATTTTGAAGGAAACTGCCGAAACTATGATATATGTAGCATGAAGGAGACTTGAATGAACACAAAAAGTGTGTTTATGAAACTATGCGTCGTTTTCGTAATGCATTATGTAGGAAAAACTGGCGTTATGGATGTGACGGTTTCACGTTATGGATGTGACGTGTCTGAACCAGTCCTCGACAAACTACATAAAACACATAATTAAGTAGTGAATTTTGATATGAAACAATTGAAATAGTAATCATGAAAAACTAGCGATAAAATTATTGCTTCCTCAGTGACCACTAAGATCCACAGGAAGATTCAGGACAACAAGTCATTTAAAATATTATTATTATTATTTTTTTTTTTTTACCGTCATCAATTTTGGTCAGTGATTCCCGGGTTACTGAAACACCAGGGAACATGAAACTTGGTGGCCACTCCCCTAAATAACTAGCCCTACCTGAACCGTTGCACCCAAGATGACAAAATATTTATGGTATGTTAGTCTCAAGAGCCTACATCAACCTAACCCCTACCCACTCATTTGTGATTTGCACACATAAAGTACATGCACGCGCACGTGCACACACACGCACACACACACGCACACGCACACACACACACACACACACACACACGCACGCACAGTTGCACACATACAGACAGGCAAGCACACACACACATAAACACATACAGACAGGCAAGCACACACACACACATGCACAAACACCCACCCACATGAATGCAGACACAAACACACACACACAGGCACGCATACGCATGTGCGCATGGAAACACACACACACACACACACACACACACACACATAAACACACAAACACAGGCACGCATACGCATATGCACACACACAGACACACACGCACACACACACTCTTATAAACAAAAGCAAACTCACATATGCACACACTCATTTACATGCACATGAGTTGCAGGAGTAGGAGATGGAGACAAATTGACAAGCGTGATTTATTTTTGCGAAGAGAATATGCAGGACTGAGAGGCGGTCATATTTTGTACTGCTATGCGGTACATCTAGTTTATTGCTGCCATTTCTAATGTTACTCTGTGGGTATTAGCTACAGAGGACCTGACACTTCAAATGCTGGCATATCGCGTCACATTTAAAATTAAACTGTGTTAAGCAGACGTGAGCGGCAGGCTGAACAGATCTGCAACAGAAGGAGGTTGCTATGTTAACTCCAGCTGCAAAGTCAGCCATCTTCACCAGCTAACACGATAATCCAGTTACTGTACAACAACAGTATGACAGTAACAGGAAGATAATCGCTCAGATTTTCGTTATTAGGCCACTTGAAAATAGGCTATGGCTAGGCTAATCACTGGAGGTATTTTAATATTAAGTTTGTTTTGCTAATAGTTAGGCAAGGCCTCCTTGTGGTTTTGATCAACCTAATAATCTTTGAAATGTCAATTGTAGGCCTAAACACTAAGGTGAAATGCGTTGAAACTGACATGCCACTAGAACAGACGTTTTATCGGCTTTGAGGTATAACAAAGTCTCCAGTCTTGTAAATTCACATTATGTAACATCCATAACGTCACATCCATAATGCACCATTAAAGGTTTTAAAAGTAAGAAAGGAGCACAATTTGGTCATCACACTTTACATTGATATAAATCAGCTTTGCACAGACACTATGGACATTGTCGCATCAACACTGTATGTGTAGCATAAACTTTTCCTATAAAACGTTATGGATGTGACATGGCCATGGAACTTGCTGACTTAAAAACAAAAGCCTTACAAATGTAAGGAGTTGTGCTCTTAAAGGCAAGCTGAGCATAGACATCACTCTACCATTCCCTTATGAATCTGGAATTTGTCAAATGACACAATTTGTTTGAACCTTGGGTCCATTTATCCACTTTTTAAATATGTATAATATTACCATGTGAAAAATGTTGTTTCTGTATGGTTGCACACCATATTTATGATGTAAAAAGAGTGTAATTCTCCATCAAATTCAATCAGATCAGTTACAAACAATAAAATATAGACCTAAATGAAGATTTTAACAACAGTTCTATTTGCGTATGCACAACTTTTTTTTTCCATGGTAAGGATGACCTTTGCATGGAATTGCCCATATACTTTGTAATAATGTATCACTGCTTTCCATGCTTATCAGCAATTTGTACATAGAGCCAATCAGCCTCCTCTTTTTGTTGCTTTGGCTTAAGATGTTAGACATTTCAGGGCTGATGTTCTTTCCCAAGTCAAAATTACAAATAGGCCTAATCCAGTTTTTCAGTTGCATGTACCTAAATAATTCTGTATATTTTAGGTTATGTTTGCTTTTAATTCACTGAATGGTCAACAGTGTCATGATTTATGACATCTGACACTGGATTCCAGCTTTTATCCAAGTTTCCCAGTACAGCTGCATGCTCTGTATATTTATTGATGGATTGTTCCAAATTGGTATATGCCTGGGAAGTCCTATTTCTTGATGGATCATTTTTTTTACATTTTATTCCAGGCCTTTAATGTACTTATAACAAAATGTGTTGATTTCATGTTGTCCTTGGAAAAGAGTGCTAACAGTAAATGTAACAGTATGAATGAAGTTCCCAAGGCAACTGATGGAATAATGTGTAAGCCTACTGTGTGGAGCAGAGGAGGGGTAAAGCACAAACTTGCATTACAGTAGCAGTTTAAGAAAGAAGGAGAGCCCCTATTATGGGCTGGTTTGGAAATTGGACTAATTTTAACATCACTTTTCCCCCTTTTTATATATATATATATATTTTTTACTTTTTATTTGTTTATTGTTGTCTGTCTTGTATGTCTTGGTATCACGGGTACGCTGGCGACTACGCCGCTCCGTCCGGCATTTTTTGTATTTGTTATTTTTTAAATGTATTTGTCATGTCTTGATGTCATGGGCAAGCTGGCGACTACGCCGCTCCATCCGGCATCTTTTGTCTTGTTGTTATGTGTCTTATTTGTGAAGCGCTTTGGGTTGCACTCTGTGCATGTTAAATGCGCTTTAAAAATAAAACTGACTTGACTATTGTACAAAAATGTGCATGTAGACAAAGCTTTGGTGGCTCAACTAAAGAGTTCTTAATTCTGTTAGTAGAAAATAAGAATTAGTATGGAAAAAGGAAAACATCAAAATAAGGTGCTAATATGTCAATTAGTAATTAATATCAGGTTAGGGTTAACATATTGAAGTGGAAACAGAAGACACTATCTGTGGTGTTATTGTTTTTTATTTCACATGGTAGCAGTTGGTGCTATTGCTGCCTACTGTTAGTAATGAAGTTGGACTCATAGGACAATAGGCTTACAACTACACTATTGAATCGCTAATGTAATACATTTCCTGCATCGGGTAAGCTTAAGAGGAGAATGCACAAGAGAGGATACAGTATTTGAATCTGAGAATCTGGTAAGAGGAATGGTCTTGAATCCCTTCCTTTGTATTTCCCAACTTTTAACTAACAGCGTTTTTTTTTTTTTTTACTTTATTGCTCATATTAAACATTGCAGGCAATTTTAGCAATACAATACAAACACAAACCCACACACACAAACACTCTCTCAAAGAAAGGTTAAAGGGAAAAAAAATTGGGTTGATGAGGGGGGCCCGGTGCTCCCCAGGCCTAAATAGTGTAGGACCGGCCCTGCTTGTATTGTGTTATTTGAGTGAGGGGCCACATTCAGATATCAGGGTTGAATAACATAGAAGTCACTTCACACAGAGGCTTGAGCTTCAGGGCCCCTTGAGGCCTTTGGCCCCTGGGCCTGGTAGGCCTGTTCAGAGGTGGCCAGGGGTGATTTTAGCAACTTGGAGGCCCTGAGCAAAAGACAATTTGGATCCTACAATGGTATCAGAATCAGATATGAGAATCACCAGAATCTTTTAGGTTTTGATGGGTTTTCCCAGATCCCATTAGGCCTACATTTCATATATTGGTTGATCATTTTTGTTTGCAGATGTATGGCATGTCTTGTAGGCAGAGGAAAGTTGTTGCTCTCAAACATTGTCCACTTAAGCAGTGTACTGATGACGGAATATATTAAATAGACAGATATGATAGGTTTGAAATGATTTCATGCTCCCTTTAAAGAGTATTTTTAGTATTTTCAAAAATGTTTTTATTTTATTTTGACACATGGCATGGCTGTAGCCTATTTTGTAGTTTATTTTGATACACTTACAATTAGGGTATTTGATATTTTATTTTAACATATATGTTGATGTATTTTGCCCATCCCCGATTAGTCTGATCAATAAATTCCGTAACTAAACAATATTTTATCTCTTCCAGACCTCAAAATAGGTCTTGAGGAGAAATAGAGATTTCCGAACTTTGTAACACTATTCCGAGACAGGTGAGGGCGCTCTTTCTTTGAGTATAGTTCAGAGGGGCGGAGACGTGTTATCATTTGGCGCTGGCGGGCGGGGATAAAAAAAAAAAAGGCATGAGCTAACGTTAACATCTGCTCAAAGATGTAGCGTCAGACTCACACAAGCGGGCTTAGACGTAAATCATGACCTTACTCACAAACATACACGTTCTTTTAACGTTTTCGGTATTCTGCGTCGGTGTTGTAATCGTTCCTACTTGCAGCACAATAGCAAAGGCTCTTATAACTAGCATGCAGTGCAGTGCAGTATAGTAGTTGGTTTTTTTGCATTGGCATGGGGTCTGTTGATATTAGCTGGCTAGATAGCAAAGTTAGCATATTTACCCTGTCAGAGAGCATGTATACCCGCCCGGTTATCGTATGATCGAGATAACGTGTTCACGTTTTCATCATTGACTGTATATAAATGTTTTCATTAGCTAGCAAAGTGAAAACGCTCACCGTAGCCAGCAGCAGTGCTTGACTGAAAACACAATGTGAACAACTCCTGTTTATTCAATAACGCCTAATAATGTCTTGAAGTTGTTTGTGATCGTTGACTCCTACGATAACCATACCTCGCCGTCCAGTCTTCAAGAATGAATGGCAAACTCATTCCTCACACCCCAGTTGCCGTGGACTTTTGGCAGGTGCGAAAGTGTGCCCACGTCCGCTTGTTCTTTCTGTCCCACATGCACTCGGACCACACGTCTGGCCTCTCGTCCACCTGGAGTAACCGCCCCATATACTGCTCTCCCATCACGGCGAAACTCCTCAAACTCAAGCTACGCGTAAGCTGATCTTTTTGTTAAAGGCTTTGTTGTACAAATTACTTACAAAGTACTAATTTTCATTTACTGTATGACTACTACGCATAGTGCAGTGGTCGTGTACATGTAGGCTATGCAGATGTCTTGTCATAATAGTCGGCATAATAATGTGATAGGGTACAAGGTATGCATTTCACTGGTGTCTGTGCACCTGTAAAGCAGCCCGTTGTATTGTTGAACAACAGAACCAGTTGAATGAAAATAGTGAACATATTTGAATGCCATCCATGTTGATAATATTGGTCATTATTGGCCATCTGCAATGTGTGGCAGGTGAAGGACAAATGGATTCATCCACTGGAGCTGGGCGATCCACACCTGCTGGCCCTGGACGACATTGGAAAGGAGCGTATGACTGTGACCCTCATGGATGCAAACCACTGTCCCGGAGCTGTTATGTTCCTCTTTGAAGGATACTTTGGCAACATACTGTACACTGGTCAGTGCTTATAAAGTGACTAGTAATATTTTACAACATTGGCCATGAATGATACTAGCATACATTATATCATACAAACTAGTACTAGTGAATATAGTTCTCATATGGGAAATGCACTTTTGTAGTGATTTTGGTTTCTGAATGAGTGAGTGATGTAGGAAAGACTTCATTAGATATGGTTTCAATACAGATATAATATGATTATGGTTAGTCTACATGTTGTAAAGTTTCTTTGTCCTTCTAATTTATCAGTAATTTATTAGTTTGTTTGCTTATTCACAGTATTGGCGGTTAATAGCGTAGGCATGTAAAATACACTACAAAAACACTGTGTGTGTGTGTGTGCGTGTTTCAGGGGATTTCCGCTACTCCCCCTCCATGCTGCGTGAGCCCTGCCTGCGGACACACACCACCATCGACATTCTGTACCTGGACAACACCAACTGCGACCCCACCCGTACCCTGCCAACCCGCCAGCGTGCCACGCAGCAGGTCAAAGAGGTCATCAGGGCCCACCCAGGGCACAGGGTTGTCATTGGTCAGTATTAATTTTGTATTTGCACCGTTTGTCACCCTACCCCATATACGCCTGCCAACCTGTACGCGTTCTATCCACTAGGCACGCATTTTCTCAACAAAGTATACTAGTACCATTTGTTACTTAGTATGCAAAATACTGCTACACAAAAAAGTAAAAGTGGCTGGGGCATCTTCTATGCTAATTTAGTCAGACTCGTTAGTCATGCTGGCTACAGCTGGTTACTTCTCCACGAGAACGCACGAGACAGATCTTTACCTTGACGAGAAATATCACGGACCAGAGCCGTATATAGCCATCTCGTGGCACGAGATCTCGTAATTTTTTTCTTTGACGTGAAATATTGTGATATGTTTGTATGGCAAGATCTTGCAAGATATCGTGGCCCACAAAATCTCGTCACATCTCTAACCCCTACACATATAGATTTTTTTTTTGTCCACAGCACCCCTAAATCAAGTTCTCTCAGCATGTTTTATTTTTTAGCCTACCGTCATTTACTTGTTATGGTTTACTGCATACATCTTCAATATTTAGCATAGCAGAATATGAGCTTGTTTTGGTCATTATAATAATGTGTTTCCCCATCCCAGGCCTGTACTCCCTGGGCAAGGAGAGTCTGCTTATGGAGCTGGCACTGGAGTTTAAGACCTGGGTGGAGGTGAGCCCTGAGCGCCTGGAGATCCTGCTGGCCCTGGAGCTGCCCGACGTCTTCACCACAGAGCCCGGGGCAGGGCGCATCCGCGTTGTGGACCAGGACCAGATCCGCGCCGCCAACCTGCTCCAGTGGAACCAGGAAGAGCCCACAGTGGCCATCCTGCCCACCAGCCGGCCCGTGGTGAGTGAATGTGTGTGTGTGTGTGTGTATGTTTCCCACCAGCTGGCCCTGAGTGTGAGTGTGAGTGTGAGTGTGAGTGTGAGTGTGAGTGTGAGTGTGTGTGTGTGTGTGTGTGTGTGTTTCACCGTCAGCCAACCCTTATTGTGTGTGTGTGTGTGTGTGTGTGTTCGTGCGTGTGTGTTCGTGCGTGTGTGTGTGTGTCTGGGTGAGCCCACCATGGTCATCCTGACCTCCTGTGTTGTGTGTGTGTGTGTGTGTGTGTTTCAACGCCAGCCGACCCTTGGTGTGAGGGTGTGTGTCTGTATGTGAGTGAGCCTACCGTGACTAACCCTAACCCTTCCTTCCTACTCACCAGCTGCACCATGGCGTGTGTGTGTGTGAGTGTAAAACTAGCGAGCTCATTGGCTGACAGCTAATAGACCTGCTGTGCAAATGCCAACAACATTATATTGCTGGCTCTGATAAAACTGGTGCTGGCACCTAGGGATAACTTCCTGCCTGATTTATTTTACCATTACATTGTATAATGTCATGCCGGTATCCTTTGGCATGTTTTATTATGGGGCAGTCGTGGCCTACTGGTAAGGGCTTCGGGCTTGTAACCGGAGGGTTGCCGGTTCGATCCCCGACCAGTAGGAACGGCTGAAGTGCCCTTGAGCAAGGCATCTAACCCCTCACTGCTCCCCGAGCTGTAGCAAGGCAGCTCACTGCTCCTGGTTAGTGTGTGCTTCACCTCACTGTGTGTTCACTGTGTGCTTCACCTCACTGTGTGTTCACTAATTCACGGATGGGATAAATACAGAGACCAAATTCCTTGTATACGCAAGTATACTTGGCCGAGAAACCTGATTTACATTATGACTTGGTAACTGCATCAATCAATTTGGGGTAGGGATGCACGATATATTGGCGGCCGATATATTATTAGCCGATAAGTGAAAAAATGAAAATATTATTATCGGTCCGATAACAGAATTCTGGCCGATAATTTGCGCCGATATTTTTTAAAGTCCTAATTTAGGCCTACGTAAGGTCCGTCTGGCTACACTGAGCTACTTGAGCTTGGTTGGCTATACTTTTTTCTCAATATAATGTCAGTGGTGTGAATGTATTTCACCACTCTAACAAAATCTGTGGATATGCGTTCATTTGGGAATCTGTGCATCTCAAAATCCTCTCGTGAATGATCCGCCATTTAACCTTACCAGAGCGGAGCTCAGCCCTATCTAGAGCCATCTTGTGCTGGTGTGCTTGCACTTTACCGCGCTAGTCGGGGAAACAAATAAACAAACTCGTTAGTGGGACGAGTACATAAGTAGGCCTAGTTCTAAGTTGTGTTTTAGTATTATATTTGCATTACTTTAGCTTGGGTTTTGTATTATTACCTAGAAATATGCTAACCATTCGTGCTTCAGTTCCAGACAGGTCATCATAATAAGTTATTAAAACCTTCGGGGCTAACGCCTTTCATTTCTGCTGCAGCAGGTTGTGCGCAGCAGAGTAGTCAGACATAAGATACAGTCTGAGGAGATGCAGCTTTATTCAGTTACCCGCAGTTGAAACTAAACCAAAGTTTCCCTCACAAACTCTGATTTGGTCGCTATACTGTAGCTTATTCCAAGCTGAGCTGTTTATGAGTGCTTAGTCCTAAATGAAAACGATTCAAACTCTCCAGCCACTCACTCGCAATTCACTGACGTCAGGTTCACTTAAAGGAGCCACACATACTGTAGGGCTAGGCTACTGTTATGTTGTTGACTGCCGTACTATTGAGGACTATTATGAGTTCTGTCCATCATTTGGTGGTAGGTAAAATTACTGCAATAAAATTATGCTTATTAAATGCTTTCCCCAAATCACTTTTCACATTTTTTTTTCAAGAGTAATATTATCGGTTATCGTATCGGTATCGGCCACAACAAACCAATAAATATCGGTTATCGTTATCGGCCCTAAAATTCCATATCAGTGCATCTCTAATTTGGGGATATTATAGAAAACTAGCTACCAAGATATACTGACCTTGAAAATAGTGCAAACCTTTTAAGTTCTTCTTTATTTCCATGAGATAAACTGTAATTATCAAGATTAAAATTAAAAAAGAAAGGCTTGAAAATGTTTTATGTGTAATGAATCTAGATTACAGTGCTGTGAAAAGGTATTTGCCCCCTTCCCATTTTCTTCTATTTTTGCTTATTACACGGCAGTAAGTAAGTAAGTCCCTTCAGGGCGGAACAAGACCCCTCCGCTGCACATTTCTAAGGCTTTGGGATTCCAGCAAACCCGTGATGAGAGACACTATCTGATCTGCTGTCTCCATATTAGATAGCAAGTAGAGGTGATTTACACTGATTTGCTGAGTTAATTTTTATTAGTAGGTAAACCCATTGGGAAGGTTGCTTTGTTTAGTCTGGGCCAGTTGAAAGGAATAGCTCCTAAAGGTGTGGTATAAACATGGATGATTATGTTGCATGAGTATGTGCTTGACTGATGTAGTGTTGCACTGATGCTCCAAGCTTTTAAGTGGTCCACACACACACCAGCGGCAACATGGGTGTGGCTTTCAACGTTCCATTACTTAGGTTCCATTATTTAGGTTCCATTGTTTTGTTGGTAAAAATATTATATACCAAAGTGAAATATGAGATCCAGTCACGAAGAAGTACAAATGAAGATGCAAGGTTTATTAGGCTGTATACAGGAGAGAGGCACACCTGTAGCACAGCGTACTCCAGAATATGCGTCTCTGACTTGACACAGAATCATCCAGGGTTTAAGTACCCAACAGTAAAGAATAGATAATCATACAGTGACTGTGGCAAAGCCAGGAGACATTCAGTCTACCTTAATCAATGACGGAAATGACTGTTGACGCAGAATAGACAACAACAAGTGATATCCACTCTGGCGCCTTACATTATCATGTTTAAAAGAACAGTACAGAGATCACACAGGGTCATGATGCAGACGTAGAATCATACTTTTAGTGTCAAAGTGGCCCACTAGTGAGAAATGCAGAACATTAAACCACATACTGAATATTGGGCCCAATGCTGCACATTAAACCAACATATTAAAGTATTGGACATAATGTTCAATTCCATTTTCTCTCAGTTTTCAATACCACACCACCTCAGAACCCTTGTGTCGTGTCAAATTACGAATCAGTGCTACATTCATCAGCACCGCTCAATAAAATCCATTGTTCATTGGATGCTTGACAGTGGAGAATTTCAGCACCAGTGTGTGCCACTGTGCAGTTCGGGCTTCTTTTTTGACATTGGATCTCACCTCACCTTTTGTCTGACCCGATCCCAGGTGTCGTGCCACCCGAACGTGCACGTGGTGCCCTACTCAGACCACTCATCCTACCAGGAGCTAGAGGATTTCCTGTCGGCGCTGCAGCCCCTCTCCATCATGCCCATCGTGGGCACGGCCCTGCCCTCCTTCTCCGCCGTCTTCAGCCCCCGGAAGAAGCGCCGCAAGACCGTGGTGCCCGAGTCGGTCCTGCGCTACATGACGACGTGCCCGACACCCGACATCTCCCCGGCTCACTGCCCCGCCACTGGGAAGGCCTTTCGGGGGACTCGATCAGCGCCACCTCGTGGGGTGGTGTTTGAGTCCCCCCGGCGGCCTCGGAAGGGGGTGCTATCAGACAGGGAGGCCAGTGCCACAGAGGACACAGACAGCACACTTAACGGCTCTGACTGCGTCCTGCTGGACATTGAGCAGGGCTCCATCATCGACGTGGAGAGTGATGTGAGCCTGCGATTGGCCGAGGAGAGAAGTGAGCTAAGTCTGCGATTGGCCGAGGAGGGAAGCGAGCTGAGCCTGCGATTGGCCGAGGAAGGAAGCGAGCGGATCCCGCGATTGGCTGAGAATGGGGAAGAGTATGATAAGAGAGCAGATGTGTGTCCTGGCTCTTTCCACACTCTTCACAGCTGTGGTGACGGGGCTACACAGACTCTAGCAGCATCAGAAGGCAGTTTGCCAATCAGAACCGCACCCGTCCACCCGGACCGCTGCTCCTCCCTGGAGCACATCAGTCTCCATGACAACGCCTGTATGACTGCCTCGGCCGCTACTGCCGTAACCCCACGCAACCCCTCACCGCCACCGCTGCACAGCCAAGCGTCCGCAGAGGACTCTGAGAAGGGGGAGCAATGGCTTCTGGGAAACCTAGTCTTCCCAGAGGAAGAACTGAGCCCTGGAACTGAGGTTGTGGTCGGACTGGGCAGAATTTACAACCTGTGCCCATTAAACAGTCCAAAACGAGTGGGCGATCCTTTTGAAGCTGCAATAGAGAGATTTAAAGCTGCTTTGAGTTAAAATGTGAACTCTTAACTGTATGTACGGAAAGAGTAAGAACAGGCACTTGTAGTATTATGCAACACTCCACCATGTACATAGTGTCATTGTTATGATTTTATACGTTTCTACATAGATATGCCCCTTGAATGAGGAAGAACTCACTGTGAGAAGCTGAATGCATTCCTGTGGCAGAGCAAAACAAAAACTATATTAAACATGTTTATACAGGTTTTCAGTTATTGCATTAGCATCTTTTATCTAGTGATGTATTTATGCCTTTCATCTGTTATACATTGTGCCCATTTACACATATTATTACACATAGTATTACTTTGTTCTTTCAAAGGACATTATTTTAAATGCTAACTCCTCTTCTTGAACTTGTATGGCTCTGAGCAACCGTATACTCATACATTCATAACTTTGTCTGACATATGATCGCTTCAGTTCCTGTGTTGCTTGTTGTAAACACCGCAAAGCTGTTGTGGCAGTGCTTGTGTTGCAGGGGAGCATTGAAGGGTTGGCATGTGTAGCTTGATAGTGTTGTAGCTTTCATTTCCTGCACTTTTGCAGCTAGAGTGAGTCCTGGGTCATAAGTAGTCACATGTTGTGCAGTTTTTTGCTATTGTGCCAAAAATGCTAACATTTTCACACAAGTGTTTTATTCTGTGGTGGGTAAATAAAAAGTGTGGGTGTAGTTTTTAAAAAATATATAATTGGTGTGTATTGATTCATTTCAGTGTGCTGTGTTTGTTTTCTCTATATAATAGTATACTTGTTCTATTATGACCTCAGGAGTTGTAATGGGGCATCCATTTCCCATTCTTGTGGTCTTTAAAAATGCTTATTTCACACAACTACTGTATCTTACCTATCTGTAATGGCTCTAAAACGGTGTTTATCAAAGTGTGGTCCAGGGACCACTGGTGGTCCGCAAGCTATCCCAAGTGGTCCACGACTAGACGTGGTAAAAAATCATATAAATGAGTTGTTTGTAATATTGAACCAACTTGTATGTGAATCCAAACAGTTCTGCAACATTGCCTATGTAAGTAACGCCAGTTTAAATCATATGAATCCTTTGACAATATAAGCGAGGTGCAAAGACGATAACCAAGGTGGTTCAGTGAGTCGGCCTATTGTGTAATATACTGTTAAGTGGTCCTTGGTCTGAAAAAGTTTGAGAAACACTGCTCTAGATGTCTGTTCTGTGAATGTGCTTATGGGGAATAATAAACTCAGTGTTTATTTGATTGGCTGTGTAGCTCAAGTATTAACATTTTATCAGAATCAAGGATTGAACGTTTAATACCTTGTCAGAAAAGTACACAGTGAAATACAAACAAGGACACGTCAAGGCTGTTGAGAGTGAGATGTTCAGTCTGGCATTGATTAACAGGTGCTTCTCCCCTAAAATGCCTTGACAAACGCTCCGGCTTTGTTTACTCAGACCCACAGCACCGGTGCTTCATCAGCCTTCATTAGAGGAAGTACACAGCAATACAGCCTCAGAGAGAGAGCAGATGAAATAAAAAGGGAAATTAGCTCATCTCAAAGCATTTTACAAAGCCCAAGGCCAGAGCTCTCCTACAGCAAAAAAGGTGATGGTGGCAGTTGAATTTTGTCTCTACAGCTCCATAACACATTAATATGCCTCAAGTTGCAAAGAAGCTGTGCAGGAGAGCTTCGGCATTCTTCAAACAGATCAACTCGCAATGCAGTAAGAAGGTGCTCTTTGGTGAACCAAGACTCTCTTGTTTTATATATTCAAAAAAAGGTTTATTAATTAATGTATGAGACAACATTCAAAGTAATGGTTGCAGAAACAGCTTAGCAATGAAGCTTAGACCTATATGATAGATAATGATGGCATTCATTGACCAAAAATGCTGTGCAGAAACTACGGTTGAGTAAGTTAGGGGATCTGGAATATCCACCCCTCAAATCCTCTGAGGTCACACAACAGAACTGTGTTTGTGTGTGAGAGGGGGAGATGCCTTTGAAGCTGCCGTGCAGACACCCACACAGACAGGGGAATCTAAGAGGAGAGAGAGAGAGACGGGGTATGGCTTCCCATCAACCCTCCATCTCATCACATTGTGATCACACAACTTCTCTACTCGCTCGACTTTCCCTTTCTTCTCTTGGTGTACGAGTGTGTGTGAGTGTATGGGGCGTGCGTGCGAAGGTGCTCGTCAGACTCTCCTACCCCACCACCGTCTCAGAGCTGTGTTATCACCACTGACTGCTGTCAGGAGGGTGAATAGGACTCAATCAGGTCTACAAAGCCACACAGGTTTGGGACAGATTGGCCTGTCACTTCCAATTAAAACAAACTGTGAGTTGTGCAGCAGTGCCTTTCAACCGTGTATAAGTAGTAATGTTATAGCAGGGAGGCTGAACACGGTGCATGTGAGCCATTAGACTATACAAACTAATGGAATTGTGCTCTCCAACAGGACTATCTATCTATCTATAAATAGGGGGGGGGGTGTTCATACCAAATACCACAATAGCCCTGATTTCCTGATGCAACAAGATGTTTTAAGCACTCCTGTGTAATTTTTTTGACATTTTCTTCCAAACCCCCCCCCCCCTACCCCCAAAATTACTTTTTTAACCCTGAAAATGCGTGTTTTTTGCCATATTTCACAACTTTTCCACTTTTGGCCTATTACAACCGACAAATATTATCATGTTGGACCATTTAATGATCTCACATGTGTCATGTTATATCGTAAGAGTACTTTGCACAATGAAAAGTCTAATGTCAAGGTCATATTGTAGGTGAAAGGTCACCAAAATGCCTTTTTCCCCAAAAAAATTTATAACATTTTATCAAATCATGATTCTCGTCGAAATGTGTCACAGTACTGGCAGAAAAGTTAAGTGTCATACAACTTAAGATATTTTGTTTCTAAAAAACAGTCTCATGTGATGTGGCTTTTATTCAGTGACAAAACCCACATTCACCATAATTAAAGTTTGGCATGTCCAGTACTGACGAACAAATTAACAATGGCGATTTGTATTCATGGAACAAGGTCAAAATCCAAGAAGGAACTTGAAGATGTGGCCTATATGGAAGAATCTGACCTCCCTCATGGTGTCTTGCCCCGTAAGAAGGATATCATTGAATGCATGATGTATCTTCTTCGCCCTGCAAGGGCCGGTAAAGTCCTGCAAACAAGGTCTATGGCGGCAAAGATTCTCGCCTCTGTTTTAAAAGACCACTGGTTGTTCTGCAACATACATACAATACATTGCCAGCAGAATTGAAGCCCTTTACGGCTCCTACACACAGTTGCGTGTGTTGCAGTGCTGGAGACGCATCCCATTCACTTTACATGGGCTTACGTCATCCGTTGCCGAACTGAATTGTGGGTCCGTTGCGTCGCGTTTCTCCCGTCGCTCGCATTGAGAAGTTCAGCTGTTGCTGCACCGACAGACGGCACCGGCCAATCAAGCCAATCGACGGACGGCACCAACCAATCAAATTACGGTTATACTTCAAGTAATTTGCATAGCTACCGTCCGGAACACCCACTTGATGGAACGCAACTGTGTGTAGAAGCCGTTATACCCGCTTCCTCGCCAATATGAATTGGCCACAGTCCAAACAAAGTGAGAAATGGAAAACTGGCATGAAGGAGTACAATGGGGATATGGAAAATCTGTTGACATTTTTTGTGAGAACAAATCGGCACGAGTGTCCCAAGAAAACCTTTTTGGGATCAAGATGGGGGATGAGAAATGGCAGTTCTTGCATTCCATGCGTAATGGTCGCAAAGGTTACTGTGAGGAGCAGGTTGATAGAAAGTGGGAGCGAACAATGGAACGAAAGAATGCGAGGGAAAAGGCCCTGCAGGCCATGCAGAACAAGGAAGAGGAACGGAAGAGGGCTGATACAGCATTGGTTGGGTCAACATACGAAGAAGCTATGGGGGAGGCAACCATAGAGACCACCACTGAATCTACTGATAGTATCTCAGAGCAGGTAAATACAGCAGATGATACCAGAGACTTTCTAATGAGGAGACACAGCACTCAAAAAATCCTCCATAGAAATGCATGGGGCTAGTTTGTAACGCCAACATGGCCGTTGTCTACACATATCCCACCCCTTCCTCGGCAAAACGTCGACATGTGAATACATTGAGCCAATCATGTGGTGTGATGTGAATACATTGAGCCAATAATATGGTGTGTTGTGAAGACATCGTGTCAATCATGTGTTGTGAACTCGCCGCTGGAGCAAGGTTGGTGTCGTGAAGCCTTGCGCACGCGCATTTCTGCCGAATAGGATGCCCAATGAGTGCCCAAAAAGCGTTGCAATATGGCCGCCGAGTTGAGGGACTTGCCTAAAAGGACTTTGATGATACATACAACCCTGCAACTGAGCAACTCCAGTCCAAAAGGAGAAAAGTACATGTTGCCACGGACACTGACAGCAATGACAGTGATAGAGAAGTTATCAGCATTTGCGTAAATCTGCTCGTAAAACATCTCCACTGCTCAAGCTGAAGTGAACCATGCAGAACATTATGACTGCTTAATGTTTCTTATTGAATGTAATTCTGGATCATTTTGGGTGATCTTTGACCTTTAATATGACCTTGAAATAGGATATTTTATAATGCAAACTATTCTCATGGCATGACATACCACATGAAAGACCATCAAAGGGCCCATAATGAACATTTCTCTACATTGAACTTAACAAAATGTTAGAATATTGCCATTTTTGTGACCTTTGACCTAAAATATGACCTTGACACTATGTAGTGCAAAGTGCTCTTACGACATTGCATGCCACATGAAATACCTTTAAAGGACCCAGCATGAACATAAATCCACTATGTACTTTGAAAGTTGGCAAAAAACACACATTTTCAGGGTTGAAAAAGTAATTTTCAGGGTAGGGGGGGGGGGGTTTTCGGGCTTGATTTGAAATTTTTTCACATCAATGTATTCCCAAGACATGGGAGCATTAGAAAATCTGGGCTAAAGTTGAATCTGAACATTTTCATGAAATAACACCCCCCCCTACTATAAAGCAAGAAGCGTCTGTGTGTGTCTGTGACACGCATATCTCGCCCACCGTTTGTCAGACTGATTTCCAACTTGGCAGGTGTCTTGCTACGGACATGAGTAAGTGCAGTGCCAAATTGACGTTGTTTGAATAAGAAATGCAAGAAAAGATATTGTTTTTCGGTAAAAGAAGCACAAATTGGCTTTCGTCGCTAGCCACTCCCCCTCCCACACAGCACTGTACTGTAAGCTAACAGTGAGGATAGAAGCAGGCTTTGGCAGAACTGGATCAGTGTAGGTTACACGGGTAAAAAGTTAAGCGAGTGCAACATGTGTTAACATGTCTGACCTCAACAATAAAGACCCCCTGTATGCGGTTTGCTTGCATAAAATGACTCCGTGGATTTTGCAACAACACGCCAACTCTACTCTTCAAAATGATGTAAAAAATGATGTGCAATAAACGGACACTTTGAATAGCCCAGGCTACCAGACTGTCTTTAGACTTTGAATAAGCAAACGGCAATTCCAACTGCAAGGTCCTAAATTGAAACGAGCGATAATGGTCCCGAATTAAATAACTTCTAATGCCACACATGCAAAGCATAACCAGCGACAAGCAACGAGTGGCAGACACCAGAGACTGTTTTTGAGTCACACCGTTGCAAATTTCATATGATGATGCATCATTCCACAAAATGGTTTGTTTTCTCTATCATCAAGTTATTCAATAGGCTAAGCATATAGCCTTGACTCAAAACAGCTGTTAGGATTGTGTCATTTTGATCTGTAATAAATGTCACGTATGCAGCCATGCTTAAATTCTGCTCACTTCACATTTATTATATTATTATATTATCTGTATTCGTTATTGAATGCTTACCTGGAATTATGTTTTTCCCTATCATCCTATTTTTAAAGCAGGCCTACCTGCAGGCCTGTAATTGGGCTACAGGAATAGTATGTTTGAACGGGCACTACTAGTAGTGTTAGTTTAAGAGCTGATTGTGGCGAGCAAAGAGTGCAGTGCCCTAAAGTCAACAGTAGATGGCAGTAGCACCAAACAGTACAGAAGTGGCACGGTTCAGAATGCCATGTTCAGGATCAGTATTTTATTTTATTTGCCAAGTATGTTCATACATACAAAAAGAAATGTTCTGGCTGTTAATTTACTGGCAGTATCATTTACTGGCAATACAGTAAATAGACCATGACAATATACAGTATAAACACACAAACACACATATTATATAGAGATAGAACGCAGACATACAGTAATATACAGATATATAAAGCAATATACAGATTATGTTAAAAGATAAAACAATGTACACAAAGTGTATGGATTGCAAACAACAATAATGTGCATTGCAAATGGAACTGAGATATGACTGTACATGCAGAATGGAATAGCTGTGTGACCAACCAAGAGTCAGAAGACTGATCAGCTGGTCATGAGGACGATGGCAATAGGAAAGAAACTTGTTTTAATGTGTGCTTCTGTAGCTATATTATCTATTTGCATTGCAGTTATTTATCGTAATGACCACAAATTGTATAGCCTATTGTAGGTATCATCCATAATAATCACACTGCAATGCAATTTATAGTTTGAACGATGCAAGTAACCATTTGGGCAGCAGGAGAATGTTCTTTACAGTAGAGGAATTCTCAGAGGGAGTTATGCTAATTGCATTATTGTTGTTTACTGAAAAACAAACAAATTCAGCAGTGTTGCTATGCGTGCCCACAAATGGGTTGAAAGTGTGTCCACTCTTAAGTTCATGAATTAAACTATTGATTGTAAGAATAGATCTTTTTAATGATCTCAGTTTGTCTTTGAGGTCCTCAGAGATCCAGAGACCATAGAAGTTCAGATGGTAACGTAACCCACTGTTCTCATTATTGTCGTTTCTATAGAAGGCTAGGTGTGTCATGATGAGCCACTGCAATCCATCACTTTTATTGCTGCAATTGGTTACTTCATTTGGTCAACATTGTATTTCCCTTTAATGTTGCATCAGCATTTTATATAGGTTTGTTCAGTGTGTTCTCCATTGTGCCAGGGACAAACAGATATTTTATGAATAGAATCGTTATGGGGATTAATGTATGTTGACGAGTTGTTACGGCGATTAAAATATGTTGACCCAACACCTTTCTGCATTGCAGGCACTGGCAGCTTGTTCTAGAGCAGAGGAGAAGTGTTGGCCTTGGGGGCAGAGCCAGATGGGCTTTTGCTATTGTCCCTTTTGTGAGGATCTCCCAGACTGGCTGGACTCAAAGGAGGGTTGTGAGTCCCCATATTGGGATGCCTGTCTCAGCAGCAGGAGCTTGACACCTCAGCCCCTACCCCTCCCCCCCCCCTCTCTTTCCCTCACTACTCTACCTCCCTTAAGCTCTCTTCTATCTCTCCTTTCTTCCGTTCACCCCTCTCCTTTCTCATCCCTCTCCATCTCCCCCTCTTTCTCCATCTCCCCGTCTGTCCCTCTCCCTTTCTTTCTCCACATCAGTCTCCCCCTTTCCCTCCATGTCCCCTTTCTCTTTCCCTCTCCCCTCACTCTCTCTCTCCCTGCCTCAGGAGGCTCAGACATCCTACAATACGCTCCGTACACCCCAATCTCATCAGGGATGAGGGAGGCAAAGAGGGGCTGAGTCTCCCAGCTCCTCAGAGCTCCAGGCAGCCCTGCAGTGTCAACGCTCTGGGAATAAAGAACAGAGGAGAAGATACATTGTTTTCACTTTCCTCATTTAGGGCATCTGTGAATTTATCTGTGGAGGGAATCAGAGGCAGCTCTCAAAGCTCACAGCGCTTGGCACCTGCTGCCGTATCCTACTTTCAAACATCCCCAAATCTCTGCTGCGTGCCCACTGTGAGCATGGCAAAGCTGGCACGGTCCCAGTGATGAATCTGCATGCAGTTCCAGGTGTTTCAACACCCCCGCCCTCCTCGCCCCCAGTACATTTACAGCAGGTGTGCCCACAATACCCCCCAACTTGCCCACATCACACAGGTAACTGTTTTGCCCCCTACGATTTCTGCGGAGGCCTTAACGAGTAGTAGTAGTAGTAGTAGTAGTAGTAATAATAATACATTTTATTTAAAAAGCGGCATGTCTCCCAAAATCCCTTCACAAACATACAAATACATTTAAAAACATGTATATAACAGCAATGTCATATTTACAACCAACAGAATAAAATCATATCACAGTGAATATGCTAGCCTAAACAGATTTGTGTTACTGTTATGTGTTACTGTGTGTATGTGTGCTTAGGCAGTATAACTGAATACTCTTTCACCCACGGTGTTGAGGTTCATGGTTGGTAATTTGAGTAGACCAGCTGAGGAGGATCGCAGTGACCAGGCAGGGGTGTAACTCTCCAGCAGGTAAGATCGAGCATGATAATGTAGAGCCTTATATGTGAGCAGTAGGATTTTAAATTGGATTCGTTTTGCAACAGGAAGCTAGTGAACCTGACGAAGCATAGGCGAAACGCGTTGTTCACTAAAAATAAAAATAAACCAGCAAAGAAATCCCACCAGTGTGCGGTGATACTTCATTTTCCTTTTTATCTATTGACGACTGCACCTCACCAGCACCTGGAAGGCTGTGCACAGGAACTTTATCCTT
Organism: Alosa pseudoharengus; assembly: GCF_046254945.1. Lineage (NCBI taxonomy): Eukaryota > Metazoa > Chordata > Actinopteri > Clupeiformes > Clupeidae > Alosa > Alosa pseudoharengus. The sequence continues at coordinate 18,966,722 of NW_027468881.1, forward strand.
TTGAGGAAGCTAGTGAAGTTGGATGAGTATAGCACAGGTGTAATATGGCTTGTGGTTGTGGATTTGGAGCGTGTGATGGTCCTTGCTGCAGAGTTTCTAATTAACTGGAGCCGGTGGAGTAGCTTATTTGGGATGCCAGACAAGGTGGAGGTGTTACAGTAGGTAATGCGGGATGTAACATTGGCCACTTCTACACTGTGCTGAGCAGGGCTGTAGTGGAGGCTAAACGCAAGTAAACACAGTTTATCCACCTCTGAAATGTCAGAGATAGAGTTTATCTACCTCTTATTACAGTTTATCCACCTCTCAAAAGAGGTTATTCACCAATTGCATTTACCACTACACCCCTGGTGCTGAGAGAGGGCTCTGCGTAGTCTTGCAATGTTATGCAGGTGAAAAAAGGCACTGTGAGAAACGTTGTGTGCATTGAAAGAGAACGTACTATACATAATAATGATAATAATAATGCAATCATTTTTTTATAGCGCTTTTCAAAGATGCTTGCTGATATGGAGACAGGATGACTGATGGACAACATGCCATGGACTCCAATACTGGCAGGATTTAGTCCAGGTTTGTTTTTCAGATTTGGTCTGACCATAGCCATCTTGAATTAGGGGGATATAACGCCAGAGGTGTTAATTATTGAGGTTATCAATGGGGCAATATAGATGGCAGGTACATCCAAGCTTGTTGGAATAGGGTCCAGCTAACAGGTGGAGGAATTCACTTAGTGATGAGACCAGAAATGCAACATTTAGCTGAAAGGCTGAATTTAGGGTGGGGGGACCAGAATATTTACTGGCCGTGGATCTTTTAACTCAATATTGGAACACATTAGTTGTTGTTGGTGAATTGAATTCTCAATTTTCGTGATGAAAAAGTTCAGGAAGGCCATTCACAGCATTCATCAAGGAGACTCTGATGGATGGTGGTTATCAGGTGGCTTAAGTAGACCATTTACAGTGGAAAAGAGAGCCCTGTTGTTTCTTTCTCCTTCACTGATGATTTTTGCATAATGTCCTGTTTTGCAGCGGAAAAGGCATTTAGTTGAAGTATGTGCATTTAGTTGAAGTATGTTGAAGTATCCCTTTATGCACAGCAAGACCAGACTGTTTTGATAGCCGCTCCAGAGTAAGAAGAGTGGGAGTGGGAGTTGGGGGTTTTCAGGCACAGAATAGCAATAGCAGCCACACCAAGAACACCATATGCCTGACTACACAGAGGGCAATGCAGAGAAGTCTGCGTAGGAGAACACATAGCTATGAGCCAAACTCTCTCTCTCACACACTCTATCACTCTCTCTCTCTCTCTCTCTCTCACACACACACATTCAATGGTATACATACACACACACACACACACACAATAGGAATATTTTCCAGCCAGGTTTTTTTCTGATTTGTAAATGACATGACTATCCTTTGCTGGAATCTATCTTAAATATGAACAGTGTTGGGAACGTTACTTTAAAAAAGTAATTAGTTATAGTTACTCACTACTTGTTCCAAAAAGTAACTGAGTTAGTAACTGAATTACCAGGGATTAAAGTGGAAAAAAAATCGTTTGACTGAACTTTTTTCAGGCCATAAGTCATACGTTGTTCATATCTACCTATAGAGATAGCACCCCTTTTGCGGTCGCGACCTATTGGTTTTTAGAGTACAAAAAGATGCAAACAGCAAAGTAGGCTAAAGGGAGTATTCGCCTTATTCACACGCCGGCCATTGTTTAAACCAAAACGAGGCTACAGGGTACACTTACTATATAATTAATGCCACCTACAGGTGAATGCATAGAACATAACAATCCTATAGTTTGTGTACCCTGTAGCCTCGTTTTAGCCGCCAATGGCCACCATGTGAATAATGCGAATTGAGTGTTCTTAATTGAGATTGAGTTTTCCTGATGAACAAAAATATATTTTAGTACCATCCCTGACCATTGCTGATTAGCCATTGCTGTTCTTTTCTACTGCAGCAATATTGTAGAAAGGCTTTAACACACTCTAGCCTATTTAATTACTTCAGGCCAAAAGTGTTTAAAGGGGAGATTTTTTTCTTTTTAATATGCAATTCAACACCAAGTAAAATCTATAAAATCAAGTTTGCAAGACTTCCCATTTCCTCATCAAAGTAACGAATCAGAACGTTCTAGATATTGTTCATATTTCCATTTGTTGCCTCATCCGCATTTAATGAAAACATGGTAATTTTGAGTTTTACAGACAACTCAGTTTTCCAATGAGCAGCAATACTGTGTGTGCTCATGCAGGAGGTCTGCGCATTTGATAACGACAATCTGGAGACGGCGCTTTTGTCTTCAGCAACAGATTGTATAAGGTTGACAAGAGGTTGCGATATGGTGAAGGACAGGTCGTGTTGCGCTATGAAAGAACATGCGTAGCCTAGCCTACTTTCTAAACGTAAAAACGGTCAGCCATAGATAAACGTAGCCTACCTCTGTCGTGGTGGCTAGTTGCACCAGGTAGGGAAGATGTCCTGAAGTGCACGAACGTTAACCTTATGGCGGTCTTCTGATTGGTGGCGTGCTAGAACGTTTTCCTATTGCATCCATAAACAATTTTCTTGCAGCGAACCGACAGCTAGTGGCCTTGCCAAATAGACGCACACAAATCATGACGCTAATATGCGAGGTTCTGGTAGGCCTACTGGTTATGGTTTTGTGCTATAAATTAATAATATTTTATAACAACGTTTTAAGTTGACTATTTTAATTGCATGATTATTTTTTGTCAACATACACTCACAACCTACTGTCGTTAAAAGTGAGGCCTAAGCAAAATAGGCTACAAGGCTGTCTGCGTCACAAACACGACTGACCCCCTTACTCGACAGTTCGCGATGATGACAATATTATTATTATGTTATGTTAACACGCTCAGACAAAACCTTCCGTCGCAAATTGTGAAAAACATTGTTGTCATAATAGACGGGATAATAAATTGCATAGGCTGCGGTTTATATTGCGTCGCTTTACACATAATGTTAGTTGCATTGATTAAAAACTGTAACAATAATAGTAGCCTACATCGGGTGGCATAGCAGGCTATCTGTTCAAGTCATAGGTGACACCCAAAATGAATGACCTCCCCTGACAAGAGTTCGCGATAGTAAGAAATTGTCTACATTGATGCACGGAAAGAACACAGCCTACGCTTCTTCTCATATCCAAAAAAGTTAAACGGATTGGCCAACCTCATCAGCTGTCTCGATTGTGTCACTATAATCCAACTTTTAGACCGTTATAGCTCCATAAGTGTTCTTTTTTTTAAAGCAAACGCTCAAGACAAGTGTAACAAAGCGAAACTCATGGCTGACGTAGGCTATCTTCTTGAGCGGTCACTGATTGAGACACAGAAAGTTCTCAAGAACACTATTAGGTCTTAGGAAAAGCAAAGGTGACAGCCCCCCCCCCCCCCCCCCCCTATTTTTTTCTCGTCGGATCTGCATCGATCTCAAATATGACATTTCTAAAATCAAATTGACGGAAATCCGTCCTACGACGGAGAACTTTAATCCTTGAATTACTCTATGATAAGAGTAACTCGTTACCAGGGAAAGTAACTATTTGCGTTACTGTTACAAAAAAAAGTTGCTATATGTCAAAGATTTGGGATTTTTTGAGCAGTTTAGAGCAGCCAGTTGAAATGCTGCTTTTGGACTTTGCTCCGAGTCCTTCTCTAGTGGATGGCGAGCTATCATCTGTGGTGGAGGTATCGGTGTGTTTGGCCATTAAATTAGAGTTGCTTACAACGATGTCGACAAAGTCTTCGCTCCTGGACATAATGTACACATTACATGCACGTTCTTGCCTTGATGAATTTGAAGTAGTGCTTATATCTCCACCTTGAAAAGGCCAACTTTTCGGATTGCTCCTGACCTCTGCTGTTTCGTCGAATCTCTATTTTAGCGGTTGCGTGTGTGTGTGTGTGTGTGTGTGGCACGCATGGAGGTATTATATGGGTGGCACGTCTGTGGCAAATGTGTAAAAATACTGGCTCTGATTGGCTTTCATGAAACATGACTGCCTTAGCCAATCATAATCATAATCGCTTACGTCGTTATTAACCCACCTCCTCACTAGCTGTGAGCCAGGGTGCGTTCGGATTACACAGTTCAACGCATCGCATTTAACGTCCAGTAACGTTAACGGCGTTGTAACAACGGGAAAAGTAATAGACCTCTCCAGAATATATCCCGCCTCCTAGCTTCCGTATCCATCCAACTTCCGGGCGTGGATTGTCTATGGGAAATAACATGGCAGTGTCACTCCCCGATGTGAGTCGCTACCCGATGTGAGTCACGCATGCTCAGATTGATAGGTTTTACGGCATAACGCCAAGGGATCCGACTGAAATCCATAAAATAATTCACTTTTCTGTTTCAAAAACGTTTTAGCTATCTAAGATTGTTTGGTTGCTAACGTTAGCAAACGCCATTCAAGTGACAGCCTTTGTTGTGCTTGATTGCTTACTTACTTGCCAGCAGTGAACAAACTTCATAATTTTTATTGATATTACAGAAGTCTCTCGCTAGCAGGCTACTTCAGCCTCTAATCTAGAACTGACATTAGAGATCATGCCGTGAAAATGTGATGCCTTACGCTAAATAATACATTACTGCTGTGTAGGCTAATGTCATTATTCTGTGGCTAACAGCACAGGTAGTGGCAAAGTAGCAAAGTGACGCATGCGCGACTCACATCCGGTAGCGACTCACATCGGGGAGTGACAGCGTTTTGAAAGATCGTATCTGCTGGGCAGATTGGCCTACACACTTCTGCCATCTAGTTTCCACTGGATTTTTTGATTTTCGGTGCCGTTTAAGTAGTATAGTCTATAGTATACTACTTAAACGGCACCGACAATCAAAAAATCCAGTGGAAACTATATGGCAGAAGTGTGTAGGCCAATCTGCCCACCAGCTTTTTCAACTTCGCTACCTACAGATGTTTTACTGGTATGATATTTCGAAACGCCATGTTATTTCTCATAGACAATCCACGCCCGGAAGTTACGGAGGCGGGACTTATTCTGGAGAGGTCAATAGGGAGGGAAAGTAATCTCATCGCCATCTAGTGGTTGCGTTTATATAATATATCTCGGTGCGTTCCTAGAGTTTACAGTTTTTCTCAGTCGCTTTGGTACTATTCTCACATCACTATTAACATTTGCACAGCAGTTAGTGCATTTCTCAAAACAATTAGTGCAAACTGCAAAACCTAGTGGATGACCTGCAAAAGCACGTCACTTGCTCAAAATGGATAGTCCATTCCTCAAAAGCAGGTATTCATGTCAATGAAACTATCAGTGTCATCAAAATGAGAAGTCTTGACACCATCGTTTATGAACAAGATACTCAAATGGCTTTGTCATGTTTTCATTATGACAGTTCTCTCAGTGTTTTCCAATGCAAAAAAAAGGTCAGAACTCGGTGACACTACCTGAACATGCTCAAGACAGCACTATAGAGTACTTGTACAGCCATTTGAAAACTACAGTAAAGTTACACATTGCTGTAGTTAGGGGAGTAAGTGAGTACAAGACACTGAATACGTACATTTTTACTGTAATTCAACAGCATTGTGACAGAATTTGATAACTAGTTCACCAATTTTGTATGTAATGACTCAAGCAATGAAATGAAGACTATTAGTTTTATTGGGAACAACTATTCAGTATCCATAAGTATACTTCATTTTGACTGACATGACATAAGCAAATGATAATGTTAAAAAACAGCAGAGAATTGTATGAAAGCAACTGATACATGTCCAAAAGCATTTGCAATTTGTTCAGAGGAAGGAGAAATTGCTACTATGATGTGCACAAATGACTAAATGTTGTGAAGGTTGAACTAATAGTTATGAGAATTTTCATTCTGATCTGAAAAAAGCACCAAAGTGACTGAGAAAAACTGTAAAATATATCTCGGTGCACATTGGGATCTTAATTTAATGCCTTCCATATGTTAGGCACTGGGGTCACCTCTATTGCTTCAAGTGGTCATACCTTATTTTTAGGATCAGTTGAATTGTTTTGAGTTTTTGTCATAACATGGTGATAACAAACTACAGTTGCATGTGACGTCACAGGTTTGGGCGCTTAATCTCTAACTGATCAATAGGGAGGGAAAGTAATCTCATCGCCATCTAGTGGTTGCGTTCCTAGAGTTTAGCGGAGGGGATGGGATTTTTTTTTAGAAAAATATATCTCGGTTCACATTGGGATCTTAATTTAATGCCTTCCATATGTTAGGCACTGGGGTCACCTCTATTGCTTCAAGTGGTCATACCTTATTTTTAGGATCAGTTGAATTGTTTTGAGTTTTTGTCGTAACATGGTGATAACAAACTACAGTTGCATGTGACGTCACGGGTTTGGGCGCTTAATCTCTAACTGATCAATACGGCAATTTGCTTAACTGGCTTACATATTTTTGTAATATCGGAAGGTGATGTAAACCGCGTGGTGATAACCTTTATGTCTGGATAACTGGTGTTGTGCTTCTATACTCACATGAAGAGCTGGTAGTAAGTGTTAAGTGGCAATGCTAACCAGGCTAATAACAGAGCCCGTCTACAGAGAGCCTTGCCACTCCTATTAAGTCCCATTGTACCGAATTTTGGATGCAGTTCCACCAGAGTTCCACTGGGGGCGATCGCCATGAGTGCAGAATGAATGGGAGTCAATGGAGCTAGACGGCTAAATTTGTCTCTTTCACCTGATTGTCGTTGACAAATCTCAGATTTGATTGTAGTTTGTATAACTTCAACATGGGTTATAGGTCAAAAGTTGAATGAACGAGTACTTATGTCCTTTTGATTTCTTACAGGTTGGGTCGTTGTTGCACATAACACGCTAGCATTGTGCTAATGAATGACGTCATTGACACATTTGAAAGGCTTTTTAGAACAATTAAGTGATTTTAAAAAATATAATACTCAACCAAGTGTATTTTCTTTGCCTCCCCTTTCGAATACAATACTCAAATTACTTGAAAAAAAATGATATCCCGAGAAAAGTGGATTTTGAGGGGTACAGCTCCATAGACCTCCATGCATTCTGCACTCGTGGATGAGCGCCCTCATGTGGAACCACATGAGGAACTGCAACCAGTTCAGAAACCGGAAGTTTTCCGAGAGTGGCAGTTCTCCCCTTATTAGACATTCTCTGCCAATAAACAAACCATGCTACCGTGAGTAACATCGAAGGGTAAAGTCACGTGGCTTTTTTGTAGTTCGTTTATGAAACAAAAGGAGCAATTTCGATTTTTTTAAATAAGGCAAAATAGGGTCTGACATTTTCACAGTTAGAAGATTATTACTGTATAGACACTGAAAAATATTTTTGGTGGATAAGATCGCTGATTTGGCTTCACAGTATTTTTTTTTAAATAGGTCTATGGGAATTAACATTGGAGCTGCTCTTCGATAGGAACGCAACCACTTGGGGCGCTGGTTTTCACTTTCCCTCCCTATTAGTTAAATTACCCCGTTAGTGAAAAAATAACGTCGTTACCGTTCTTTTAAACGGCGTTATTCCAAACACTGAATATGACACTTGAACGCAGCATAAAAAACAGCTGAAGAGTCTCTCCTCCTGATTTCACTACATTTCACAAGCTTCTATGAGATAACACAAAGGCTTGCCGCCACCTCGAGTACCTTGTGAGATGATTGTGAGATAACAGGAATATACACATTTTCTGAAAACTGTTCATTATAGCTATTTCCAATTTGGGCCTGTAAAGATTCAGAATGCAAGCTTTAATTCCTGAACATTAAGACATTTGTTATTGCTGATATTTAGATTAAACCAAATCAGTATGTGTTTGTGTTTATGTGTGTGTGTGTGTGTGTGTGTGTGTGTGTGTGTGTGTGTGTGTGTGTTGATGTTAATTGTGATACCACAGATGAATAAAGACCCAGTCAGACCAATAGTATGCAAAATCAGTTTATTTACAATGATGTTTATTTACAATGATGAGCCTCAAGGGAGAGACAGCCTGACTTCACCTAAAGATCCATCAGCTGCTCTAACTAGACAAGGAAATAGTTAGGGTTTAAGTATCCTTTCAGGCTGACGTTGGTTATCCCATCCCCGTGGACTACACTGAATCAGACTCTGATTAGTGGCAACCTGGCAATCCAGAGCAGATAGCTACTGACGCAGCCATGCAGAACAGTGAAACACTGCAAAGTCATAATATTCCCGCTTATCTCTAAATACATAGTTACACACAGATACACAGGGACAGTACAGATATCATACAGAGTCATTATATAGAATCATACTTTTAGTGTCAAAGTGACCCACTAATGAGAAATGCAGAACATTATGTATGTATGTATACTCTTTTGGTCTCTGCATTTATCCCAATCCGTGAATTAGTGAAACACACTCAGCACAAAGTGAAGTGAAGCACACACTAATCCCGGCGCACTGAGCTGCCTGCAACAACAGCGGCGCTCGGGAAGCAGTGAGGGGTTAGGTGCCTTGCTCAAGGGCACTTCAGCTGTGCCTACTGGTTGGGGTTCGAACCGGCAACCCTCCGGTTACAAGTCCGAAGCGCTAACCAGTAGGCTACGGCTGCCACATATTGGAATATTGGACATAATGCAAAACTGTGTGTGTGTGTGTGTGTGTGTGTGTGTGTGTGTGTGTGTGTGTGTGTGTGTGTGTGTGTGTGTGTGTGTGTGTGTGTGTGTGTGTGTGTGTGTGTGTGTGTGTGTGTGTGTGTGTGTGTGAGAGAGAGAGAGAGAGAGCACATGTATGAGTGTTTGTAGATGTATGAATGCCAGTATTAGAGAGTAATCAGGGTTGGGTCAGATTACTTTGAAATGTAATCCATTACTGACTACAAATTACATGGCAATCAGTAACGTAATCAGTTGGATTACCAAAAACATGTAACATAATCTGATTACTTTAGGATTACTTTTAGATTACTTCAATAACTATGTCCCTTAAGTAAAAGACACCACCGCTGAATTGATGAAAGAATTCTCATTCTATTTTTCTCTTTATTATTTCATTACATCTAAGCAATCTCTTTGCTCTGAGTAAAGCATTCCTGTGTGAATTAACTGATCTTTCCCTCCAAAAATCTTAATGTAGCCCCTTGTTTTAGTGTTACCATTTACTTTGAGGTCACGAGGTCCCATTGTCTGAAAAACACCCAAAACTAATACATTTCTATACAGTAGCTATTCTCCACTTAGGGGATGGTGTTTTGGTGGTTGAAATGTTCACCCCATCCCAAAATTGATCACTTAGTCATTGTGGATGTGATCATGGATCATATTCTCCAAACATGCACAACTCCGCTTATCCTTTATAAGGGCACACCTGAACAATGAATTTAGCTTTCGCTGAATTTTTTTGACCCAGGGACATGGCCTGAGATTGAATGAGAAAATTATTCCTTTGGGATGTTTTTCAACCAGGGGGACATGGTGACTTTCTCAAAGTAAACGGTAACACTAAAACAAGAGGCTACCTTAAGATTAGGAGGAAAAGATCAGGCAGTGTGCCGAGAGACCTGCCCCAATAGTAAATAAGTTAGTAAGTAAGTATAGATACTCTTTTGATCCCGTGAGGGAAATTTGGTCCCCCAATCCGTGAATTAGTGAAGCACACAGAGCACACAGTGAACACACAGTGAGGTGAAGCACACACCAACCCGAAGCAGTGAGCTGTCTGCTACAGCAGCACTCGGGGATCAGTGAGGGGTTAGGTGCCTTACTCAAGGGCACTTCAGCCGTGGATGTGGGCATGGGAGAGCAGTGCTCAACCACTTACCCCGCCCAAATTTTTTGTACTGGTCGGTGATCGAACCGGCAAGCCCGAAGCTTGTCAAATTAAAAGATAGCTAGGCTATCATAAAAAAGTTGCATTGTTTGCATGATAAAATGTAATCAGGTAATCCCCAACAATGTAACTGTAATCTTATTACACAATTGTTTTATTGTAATCTGGGCTGATTGATTATATTATATGATTTTATATATGATTTTTGATATGATTTTTGTAATCTGTTTACGTAATCCAGATTACATGTAATCCGTTACTACCCAACCCTGAGAGTAATCCATGTGCGTGTGTCCCAGGTGTCTGGTGCATAATGAAAGGAGGTTCTTGGCATTTGTTCAAGGCGTACATTTGGGAAAAATTATGTAAGGTGATGATACTTTCAAAATGGCATACAACAAATAATAAATAATAATACGTTTATTTTATATAGCGCCTTTCTCAAACCCAAGGTCGCTTTACATAGTAGGAAGGCAGGGAAACACAATAACAAACAAACAAACAATACAACAGAGACAAAGGCAGGGAAATACAATAACAAACAAACAAAACAATACAACAAAGACAAGTTATCTGTAGGAACTATGTGTTGGGTGTGGAGGAGAAGTGATCATTAAACAGAAAGGTCTTGAGATGTGCTTTGAAGAAAGGAAGAGAAGGACAGGCACGAAGGGGTTGGTGGAGGGAGTTCAAGAGTTTGGGGGCCAAGGCACTGAAGACCTGCCACCCAGGGTGGAGAGTCTGGAGCGAGGGATAGCCAAGAGGTTTTGGTCAGAGGATCTGAGTGAGCAGGAAGGAGTGTAAGGGGTCAGGAGGTTGCAGATGTAGGGGGGAGCAAGGTTGTGGAGGGCTTTGAAGGTGAGTAGCAGTACTTTGTATTTGATCCGGGACAGAACTGGTAGCCAATGGAGTTGATGGAGAATGGGGGTGATGTGTGCTGATCGTCTAGTATGGGTGAGGAGCCTTGCTGCAGAGTTTTGAATATATTGTAGTCTTTGAAGGGTTTTGGTTTTTTAGGGGCCCAAGTACAGAACCCTGGGGGACACCACGAGTGACAGGGGACTTGGGGGACTGATGTGGACCAAGTGTTACAAACTGCTTTCTGTTGGTGAGGTATGACTGAAACCAATTGAGGGCTGTGCCAGAAACACCAATAGCAGACAGACGGGAGATTAGAACATTGTGGTTGATGGTATCGAAAGCAGCACTAAGGTCAAGGAGAATGAGAATGTTAAGTGAACCAGAGTCAGCAGACAGGAGGAGGTCGTTAACTATGCGTAGAAGGGCAGTCTCTGTACTGTGACATGAGCGGAAGCCAGATTGAAAGGGCTCATACAGGTCGTGCTGGTTAAGAAAGGTGTGTAGTTGTGAGGCCACCACTCTTTCCAGTACCTTGGCCAGGAAGGGGAGGTTGGCGATAGGGCGGTAGTTTATTAGTGATGTGGGGTAGGTGTTAACAATCAATGTAATGGGTTCAGACAGGGATGTGGAGCAGGCTTTAAGTAGAGGGATGGGGGCAGGGTCAAGCTGACACGATGAGGAGTTGGACTTAGTAATGATGTCAGTGATGGTGAGGGAGTCAGTAGCGGTGAAATGAGAGAGCTGAGGGCCCAGAGAAGGAGGAGAAGAAGAGAGAGAGATAGCATTGGGGTTGAAGGAGTGGTAGATTTGGCTAATTTTATCGTCAAAGAAGTGTAAGAAGGCCTGGCACTGCTCAGGGGTCTTAGGACAGGCAGTGACAGGGGGTTTTAGGAGTTTGTCCACAGTCCTGAATAGGGTTTTTGGCCTGGACACGGAGGAAGTTATGAGTGATGAGTAGTAGTTTGAGCGAGCAGCATTAAGTGCATCCCTATATGTCTGAATATGTCCGGTGTAGAGCATGGAGTGAATTGTAAGGCCAGTTTTCTTGTATAGCCGTTCAAGACGGCGGCCAGCGGCCTTTAGTTGCCTCAGCTCAGGGGTGAACCAGGGGCATGTACGGTTTGCTGGAACAAGCCTAGTCCTGACATGGGCTAAGCTATCAAGCAGGCTGGTCAGGGTGTCATTGTACATAGCAACCAGGTTATCCGCGGACGAGAGCTCGTCCAGGTCAGACAGCGGCGAGGCCTGTATAGAGGCAGCAAGCATGCTGTGGTCAATTGACCTGATGTTACGACCTGTGATAGTTGTTTTCTCTGAGGAGGGAAGAGGAGAGATCATATGAAAACGGCATACAATGAGCTTATGGTCAGAGACACCAGAGATGAAACCAGAGACAGAGATGTCATTCAGACCAGAAGAGCAGAGCAGATCCAACGTGTGGCCATGAGTGTGAGTGGGAAAGTCAACATGCTGTGTCAAACTAAAACAGTCCAATACAGAGTTAAACTCTGAGGTGTAAGAACAATTAGTATCCACATGAATGTTAAAATCCCCTAACATAATCATAGCAGAACAAAGGGATGAAATAACAGTGAGAAGTTCATTCAATTCAGACAGAAAGTTTGCAGATGGTACAAAACAAAATAAACATGACAACAAAATACAAAGTGGATACAAAATAATGTTTAACACAAAACAACTGTGTTAAGATAAACTGCATACTGGAATAGCATTATTTGAAATGGTAAAAGACCAGTGTGTGACTGAAGTACTCTTGAACAATCCTGGTTGTAAATATCAAAGAGACATGCTAGAAGTACAGTATGATGCAAGGAAGTGAAGGCTCAGGTTTAATTATTTAACAGCCATCTTGACACTGCAAGCACACGCAAACTTGCCCTCACCCCCATTGCTTCTGTGGCAGCATGCTCTCATCTCTGCAGCCAGTGTCTGTCCAGACCATTCCCATGGGAACCAGACAAATCCCAGAGCATTTGAATTTCCTCTAGCAGGTCTGTCTAGGCATTCTCTCATTGAAGCTGATATCCAAAATTACCAAAATTCAGGACAGAGGTGCATTGTTAAAGTGTTTTTGTACAAAACCAATGTCTGTGCTGATAGCATCAGCCATTGGTTGTGTATAATGAACAAGTATTTAATTAAATTAAATATTAAAATTAAAATTACATGTAATATTTGAAAATGAATAAACAACTGTATTTAAAACCTTCATTGAGGAGTTTAACATATCACCATAAGTTTCATTTCCAAGGGGCTGGTTAGGCCCCTTGGAAATCAAAACTATGAACTATGGGTGTGGTTATGTCACCATCCCATCTTTCTAAGTCAGGTCTCCCCTTCATCAGGATAAGATGACATGTGAAAACTATTGTTTATGTATAACAATAAATCAGAGATGTTGAATTGTAAAGCTATTGATTTCTTGTCAGTAGAAATGTCACCATCAGCCCATTTATTGAGAGACAAATTGGCAGACATTTATGAATCATCATGACTGTTTGCCCTTCTATTGTGTCCCTCACGTAGTATTGATGTGTGAGTTAGTCTGTGAGTCATTCCTCCATCAATGATAGACTCAGACTTCAATGTCTCTCTCTTGCTGTCTGTATTTCTCTTTCTCTCTCTCTCTCTTTCTCTCTCACACACATACGCACACACACACACACACACACACACACACACACACACTCTCTCTCTCTCACACACACACACACACACACACACACACACCATACCAAGTGTACTCATTGATATTTGACAGGATATGTTTTATGTACACATGGCCCTTTTGCTCATTCTTTCATGAAAAGCCAATTAAGACAGAGCTCATTGATATTCTGCTTCACTGTTTAATCTTACTTATTTGATGCCCCAGTGTCCCTGCATAGCTGTGATAGCATTAGAGTCTGTGACATGGTTGTCACAGTCACCATTGCAGGGCTGTTATTTTTTTTATCCTTCTCTCTCTCTCTTCCCACCTTTTTTTCTTTTCTTTTTTGCTTTTGAGTGATCAATATTGCAAACTGCCCTCATTTCTTGGAACATTGAGCGAGTCACACATATTATTCTGTTCATTGAACATAAAAAAACAAACACTTCCTGTGTTTTATTTTAAAAAGAGATTATGAGTAAGACTGATTCTTAAATGCCTCATATATTTAAGACTTTAAAATATAATAATGCTTTCTCTGCGTGTCACATATTGTCATTGGTGTAAAAAGGACATTTGAATGTTATTTTAGAAGACTCATGTTCAAAGATGGAGGCACAGCAGTAAATGGCCAAACAACGGTCACTGCTATCCTCGAGGAAAAAGAGCCCATTACCGTTTCTCCACGGAAAGTAGTAAACAAGATTGTTAAAAAACATATTAAACTGAACTGCATAATACAATCTCCAGAATGTGGGACATAGGTTGGTTGCACTATTCTGTTGTCTGTGTCCATGATTTGAATAGTATAAGGATTGTTTTAGTTCAGTGCAACCACGGTACATAATTACCCAAGTGACATGGTTATGAAAGGCAACAACACCAGATTTGTGCCTTTTTGGAGGACTAAATGCATTGTACCATCTTGGCCCTTCTTGGTACTGTAGCTTGTAAAACAAAAACTACTGCATTTCCTTGGTTTTACTTCAGCTTCAGCCATAATGAAAGTATTTTTGACAGAGTGTCACTTAAAAAGATGAGCAACAAGATAAATCAACATTCACCTGTTCGTCATAACATCATCCATTTCATCATCAATCTGATGTTATCTGCAACCAACCAATCAGGCATTTCTTCTTTTTTCATTAATTAAATACTTCAAACATTTGTCTGATTTGCAGTACAGTACATTACATTGCTGAAGGAACTTCACTTAAACAATGCAGTGCAGACGTAATGTATAGAAAAAGATCAACTTGGCAGCATGAAAGGCAGCATAGCCTGCAATGCTACCCATGCATACATGTCTGAAAATTACACTCTGTTATTAATAATTAAGAGACAAGCTGCCTGGCTCTAAACCTCCGTGGAGACGGTGCCTTTACAAAGTTCTATCCCACAATGCCTCATGATTTCTGAATGCTCTGCACAGCTGCTGGGTGGAGTGCATGGAATAACACTAGAACATTATGATGCCGCTTGCCTGTCTCCTCTGACAACATACCGGGTATTTTATCCAATATCATCTCGGCTGAAATCCTTGCAGCAATATTCTGTCATCAATCACAACTCCAGGCACTGTGTTGTGCAACTTGCGCCATGCGATGTGTCTAAACTAATCTCACAGCGTAGCAGCTGAAAAAAGACGTGGTGGTGGTGACAAACAGTGAAAGAAATTAGAGGATGGTAGAGGATGGGCACCTGTGTTAGTTAGTTAGCTAGCTCTCATTAGAGCGTTAGTTTGTTTGGTAATTAGATTGTAAGTTAGTCAGATAGTTAGCAAGAACATAGACAGTGAGACAAAGAAAGAGATAGTAAAAGAGAGAGAATCTGGAGGAGGAAGAGGTGGAAGAGGGGGGGAGGAGAAGACGTGCTTCAGAGAGTAATTTACAGCATGCAGCATCTACAGCTCTCATGCCTCCCCAGGTGGTTGGTTTGATGTGTCAGCAAAGCAACTCATTATACAAACACACTCTCTGAGAATGCACACACACTCTGATTAGAAACTAAAACAGAAACACACACACAGACACACACTCGAGAGACAACAATGCATTTCCCACTTCAGAGAGAAAACACTCAAAATACACTCTCAAAGAATGCACAAAAGGAGAATACAGAATAAAACACTCTGATACACAGTCAGATGTTACACTATAAGAATACACACTTGAAAAGACACACTTAAAATCAGAGATAGGCCTACACATTCAAGGACACTTGGCATCAGAAAATGCATTCTCAAAGAACACACACTGTGTTTGTGAGAATACACTCCTAGGAGGCAGTGATCTCTCTTTGTGTGTGTGTGTGTATCTGTGTCTGTGTGGGTGGGCTGCTTGAGGCCCATTGATCAGGCTGGAGGCACAGAAGGCCTCTCAGTTTAAACAGATCGGACAACTATAATAAATGTGTGAATGTGCTCATTACAAACAACCAGGTGCCTTTCCACGGGTATATGTCGAATGGATGGAGAGTGAGTGAGAAAGAGGGAGAGAGAGATTTTCATGTCCTGAAAGTTGTTGACAACTTTGTTCATTACATGAACCTGTTTTTCTCTCTCAACAATGCTGAGGAGTAATCTCCCAACCAACCATTATGTGATTGCCCATGACAGTCAGATGAAACCATAAAACAGGACGAACAAAATAGAAAAGAAGCTGAGTAAATAAAAAAATACTGGTCGATAAATGGCCAATAAACCATGCCTACGGTACATGAAAATGACACCTGCTGTATGTACAACTTTCTTGGATAGGGGGTATACTGTACATACTGTATTCCACCTGAAGACTGGATTCCAACATAAAGTATCTGCACACATTTTCAAATTCTCCTCCTCAGTATGAACATCAAATCAATGTCTGATTGTACATTTGAATGTAAAAACCCACTGTAAGATCAGGAAAAATATTGGTGAACTGCAGTATACATGTTTTTCCCTGTCTTATATGATTGTCTTGATTACATGGTAGTGCATACAATCCCCCCTTCATAGTAAATGAGAAAAAGAAAATTCAAATTTTGTAAAAGTTTATTTTATTATTCATTTTCATTTAAGGCAATCCAATCCAATACAAAGTTCACAAACCACGTTATGACAATGACAATGTGTTCCATGTCTGGTATAGGACTTATCCACCATGCAAACAGGGACATCGAGAAAGAGAGAACTCCAAAAAACAACTAGAGAGGGAGCAAAGCTGGGGGGGAGGGGTTTAAATAAATCCAAAAATGTTCAAATAAAACAAATAACAGGTGCACAGCATGCTGCGAAACTGTTTGAGAAGAAGCTCGGATCCAGTGAGTCTTGCAGGCTATTCGACTGAGTGAGAGGATGGGTGAGTTCACCATATCCTGGAGGAGAAAGAGAGACAGAGAGAGAAAGAGAGAGAGAGACCCAAAGACCTAGTGGCATGTTTGTTTGGCACTAACATGCACACTGTCCAAATGGTGCCACAGAAATGTCCTGTTTTGGGCACTGGACACACAGTCCATGACCTGTATAGTGCACTTAAGCAGATGCTACTCTCTATAGCAGGACAAGCCTTGAGTCCATTTTTAAAGTAACAGGTGAAAGCAACAAGAGTAAAGTCAGGTCTTTGTGATCCATGATGGCCTAGAGCACCAGGCTGTCACTGTAGCCTTTAGAATGTCTTTTGGTTCTAGAACCTGATCACATCAAACAAGCAATGCCAGAAAACCATGAGGTAAAACAGTCTTGACCAATCATGAGCCTCCTTTACCATTAAAATCTCAAACATCAGCACTCAGACAACAAGCAGTGCCATCTGGGCTAAGACTACAAAAAAATTATGTGTTCCTGCCCAAAACTGTTTTTATCCCTTTCCAGAGGAACCGAAAGTGATGGCAGGGAACTGGCGCGTCTCCACTCTGACAACAGCTGCTTGCTTGCATTTGGCATCAAATGTATAAAAGTCTCATAATGACTGACACTGTACACTGGAGCCTTTGTCAACATAAAGCAATCTGAGAGCTGTCCCTGCTCTGTGATAAATGACAAATGAAAGCCTACACAACACAAATAACTACATCTAGGCTGACTGCATGGTCTTCTCCATCTGTTTGCTTCATCCAGCTAGCATCTTAGATAAACTTTCTTACAGAAGGCTTTGTAAAAATCACTTAATAATCTACTTCATATGCAAATAAACATATATAATTTACAATATAAATAATCCATTAATATTCATTTCTAACAAATATACTGTATGTTTACATACCTATAGAACTATAAGTCTTCCTCTGGCTAAATTAAAAAGAGCATCAGCATTCATATATATAAAGTCACCTCTGTATTGTGTTATCTGTGAAAATCATCTGTAATCTCTGTTTGGGGATATGCAAGTGTGATTCCTAGGCACATGTGGATCATTGTGGATATTGGATAATGTGTATCATTCACTGGTGAAAGTCACCAGCACCGTGCGTATCTAGAAAACAACTGACTTTATAATGGAATGGGGTTGCCCAGATCCGTGCTGGATCTGTACCAGATTACGACCAGATTAGGGTCAAATTAGGGCCATATAAGGGCCAAATCAACCCAATTAGAGGCAGATCAGAGCAATATCAGAGTCAGATCAGAGTTAAAGTATCATATAGTATAGTCCAGTGATGGCTGTGGGCAACCACTAGCTATTTGATCCAAACGGATCTGTGAAACATTAAATAATGAAATATTTCAAAACTACTTGCAAAAGAAGTGAGCTCTGTGATATCTCGTCAGTTCTAAACGTATCTTTGTAAGTGTCCAATTTGGGTAAAACATATTATTCAAACTGCATTATGACTCAGTCACTGAATTCTGTCACTCAACCCTTTAACTTGAAACATTTGTTTAATCCGCTCACTGACTGTCTGCAATTGCCTACAAAATCACTAATACATTTTTTTTCTCTAACAATCAAAGGAGAGGTACAAGTAAGTACTGCATGCTTTGCTTTGCAAGCAAAATATGAAAGTGGCCACAAAAAACTTTAAGACTGGGGACAAGGGCATTCAGTAGAGATTAACTAAACATTCAGATAACAAATACAGATCTCCTGAGAGAGTTTAGGTAAACAAACAGAGTTGCATTTTCTTGATGGGGAAGTCTGTTTGTAAAAAAAAAAAAACTAAATAAGAGCAGCTACTGTCCAGGGTCCTGAAATGGCTTCCAAGTTTTTAGCAGGAAATCCTGGGATGCTACGGGATATTATGTTATATTATGTTGAGGTGTGAGAAAGTTAGTACTTCCTAAATGCATGCAATATCCAGCCGTTGAGGTTGAGACAGAATCCTAGGTGGAGTGGTAGCTGTCCAGGGTCCTGAACCTTCATGCAAGGGCCTGGCTGGAATTCCCCTATAAGCATGCCATCTGTCATTAAGGAGGTGTTATCGGGTGGGATATTGACTGAAGCTTGGGATGAGCGACTAGAAGAAAGATTTAAGCGGAGCGCATATTGCTTAAATGTATGAGTAGTAGGCGTTTCATAGCCCTAATAATGCAGTCTATAAAGCACTTCTCATTCTCTTCTATGTGGAAACCCTGTGAGGCAAAGATGTGTAGTGCTGTCAAAGCATGTAACAACACTGTGCTCTAACCAGCTCTGAGTACACAAAAGATTTGGTTAGGTGCCACAGGAATGACTACAGTTGTACAATGGTGCTGTTCTAACAGATCGCATATGGCAAAGTTGATTATGGTTCTGTGGTGGGGCTAAAGGCATTAGTATTATACTACTACAGGTATCCTTTCCCCATCACTGGAGGGAAATATGGCAGGTTTCAGGATCAATTCCAACCTGTCTCAAAACACACACCATGTCTCTAATCTCAGATAAGTGGTTGCATTTAAGTACAGTGTGTTCTCTGCACACATACGAGTGTGTGAGTGTATGTCTTTTCTTTATGTGTGTGTGAGGGAGAAAGAGGGGCTGGTGTGTGTGTGTGTGTGTGTGTGTGTGTGTGTGTCTGTGTGTGGGTCAATGCTTTGAACCGGTTAATAATGTATTATTACAATGATTCAAATATTTTCTAATTGATAACTGGTGCAGAGTTTGCGCATGTCTGGGTGGTGGACTTGCTGGCTATAGCCTACGCAGTGAACTGTGAACTGTCTCTATAAAGTTAATCTTAAAGTGAAATGTGTCTCCCTATTTGTAACAAGAGGAGGTAAATATTGTGCTGTGCACCTTATAAATGTTGGTCTAAGACATCAACTTAATTAAGTTTTGAGTCTATCATGTAAACTAGAACTAGGGGCAGGCGCGCGGGAACCTATTTTTGACCAGGGGTGCTGAATAACAAAAATAATGGATGTCCGACGACCCCCCCCCCCCCACACACACACACTCCGAGTCCACTGCGCCCACCCTAACCCCACAGAAGCGCACTTGACATCATTAGCCTATTTCAGTATAGCTAAGGAAAATTACTTTTCTGATCGTCAAAACCACACCAGAGATGTTAGGTAAGGGATAATGCCCGACGAGGTGTCCAATATCAGAAATAAATGGACGACGCGGAGGCGTGAACTGTCCGACGCAAAGCGGAGGAGCAATGCTGTGGAATGTTGTTAAGTCACAGCTGAGCGGACTAACTCAGGCGTTGTCAAGCAACGTCATAATAATTGTATAGGTGTAGGCTAGTATTGATGGGTTTCATCAGGTCCCTTTCCACAGGTGTATTAATCAAGCACCATGCAGTCTGCATTGATAATCAAGGTGCTTGATTTTATACACCTGTGGAAAGGGACCTGATGAAACCCATGAATATCACTTTTTAAATGACACCCTTTTCAACCTAGACCATGGTATAAGCTTTAAATATAGGCTAATAATCAGGCTGCAATGATCTCGCAAATAATTTCTGAATAGCCTAAAGTGTGTCGTCTCCACAGCAAGTATGTGTCCTAATAATTTCTATCTTAGTGACTAGGATAGTGAAATGATTTCACTAGCTATACATTTATTAGTTTCTTTCAGCTTATCCATGCTTTTTTTGAATGTGTAAATCGCATAGAATATGTAGGCCTATATCAACCGTAGGCCTACACACTTGATCGCTATCACATAGCTGAAACCACGCTACGGTTCTTACGGTAGCCTAACTGACTCAAGTTCACGTTGATCTCTATAACTGTTCATTTTTAGTAGCCTATATCCGAACCTATCCATAACCCTTTTTTGCTATTTGACTCATCATTTCACATACAAAAATATAAATAATGTCAGACAGCGAATTAGTAATTATTTGAAAAAATATATAATAATTTTTAAAAATCTATCTCCTGCCAGCAGGGGGTGCTGCAGCACCCTCAGCACCCCCCTTCCCACGCCCTTGACTAGGGGTGGGTTGCACAAACAAGGATTACGTTTTAACATGGATTAAATCAAGGTTTATTCATCAATCCAGTTGCACCATACTTTAAACCTAGTTTATAAACCTATAAAACCTAGTTTATACTGTAGGCAGGTTTACATTTAAACCATCCTTTTAATCTTGGTTGAAATGTCCACATAAACCTGGATTCATTTTAATCCTGTTACTCGACTGCTTTAAACTCAGATTTAAATTTCAGTTAGGGATTCATTTTAAACTTGCTCCTGAGGTGGTTTAACTTTTTGAAATGGCTGCATATATTAGATGGATTGAAGAAATCGACTAAAGGAAAGTAAGAGACAATCTCAACCCTATGAAGTTTTATGATGATAAGGAATTCATGGATTCAAGGAGGTACCAATTCAACAAGGAATCTGTAATAAGATTCAATTTAAAAATCACAAACGCAATTAAACATGGAAGTGACCTGATTATCTTCAAACTAGGTTTAATGGATAAACCTTGATTTAGTCCAGGTTTAAACTTAGTCCTTGTTGGTACAACCCACCAGCCAAGGTTTTAATCACAGGTTAAGGTTTTAATTGTGGATTTGTTAAACCAGGCTTAAAATTAAGTGGTGCAACACAGCTCAAATTAAATTCAAACCTAGATCTACAAATCCTTGATTAGACATAAACTAAGATTAATTTAATCCTTGTTGGTGCAAGCCACCCCTAACATTGAAAATTGCTAGCTAGCGACATGCTAATGTGACCTGTATAGCTATTAGCAAGCGTTAACTGTGGCGGTAAAAGATATGGACACAGCCATTCCGTAGACTTCAATAGAGACGTGTGAAGCCAATTTGAACCCATTTCCTCTTGGTTGACTCGCGCATAAACAGTCCAGGAGAGTGAGAGTTCGCCCATGGAGATTTTTTTCTTATGAACCAGGAAGCGTTAAAATGCTACCGCTTAAAACTACAAGCTTTCAGGTGGCTATTAACCGTTTTTTAATTTGATTCTAACCGGTTCGGGAACAGTAATTTCAAGGCGGAACGCAATACTGGAAAAGTTAAAATACTGATTCTGCTAGGAACAAACAAATGAAAAAAAAAATGAAGCCCTGGGGCTCCGTAGTGTTTGTATTTAACATAATTAAATATTAGAATGAAGGGGGTGGGTGTGGGGGGTATTGAAATTGATGTTTTTGTGATTTTGAGCATTGCTTTGTTTGATAATAAAAACAGTGAATTCAAAACAAACAAACAGACAGAATGAATACTGATCTATTAGATCAAAAATCTAAATGTCAGACACATTTGCACAGTGCTGATTGATCAAATACATATTAGTGAATACTGCAACCTGGTGAGAGAAGAATTCTGTAGTGACAAATTCTTTAGAAATTATTATCTGAATACCTATTAATCAGTAATACCAATCCTATGAATTTAGTTTAACAACAGAAGAGTCATTCTGACTGATAATTTATGCCTATTATCCAATAATATTCATTTTAGTGAGTTTAGTGATAGGGAAGTTTTGTAGCAATACAATCATCTTCCACAATGCTTTACTAATGCCCAAGGTTGAGAAGCAAATTAATGAAATGTATCTGAATTGTGGTTGATGTTGGTTTGTGATACTCACTGATCCCAGCTAGAAGAATAATATTGTGCTTTTTTTGTAAGAATTGCAGTCAGTGCATTCACTAAAAAAACAGGGATTTTTTTTGTTTTGTTTTAAATGAGATGTTTGCCACTATTAGTCATGATAAGGTATATTCTTCTTCAGTTGGAATTGGATATAGTTAGCCAGTATAGTCCAAAGAACATATTGCACAGTTGATAGTGTTGAGTGTTGATAGTGGCATGCTTTACACTAGTATTTACAGTACAGAGGCTTCTAATCATTTCTGAGCTACAAAAAACTTATCATGGGATATACGTCTACAATGAGAAAATCCTAAACATGAATCTGTCCATCAAAGTAATACATTTAAAACTAGTCGCCGTCACCATCTAGACTTGTGTTTTAGAAACATCCTCAAGTCCCTGTTGCACACACGTTAAACAAGCCGTCACATTGAACGCATATGCAACCCCACATGAAGCAATCCTCATTTAAATAATCATCTGCAGGTCTATGTAAACACTTAGCTCCCATCCCAGACAGACACCAGTTGCTATGCTCTGCTCCTGGACTTTCTTCTCCTGTGCGAACGCTTGAGTGTCCAGTAATGTTAAAGCTTAAAAGCCCCAATTCCCTGATCTGTGGTCAGTACTGATGCGTCGTCCATCCGCTATGTATGACTCTCAAAACACAGGTAGGAGTCACATGTGTGTTTGTGTGAGAGTGTGTGTATGTGAGTGAGTGAGTGTGTGTCTGTATGTGTGTGTGTGTGTGTGTGTGTGTGTGTTTGGTGCAGAGGGGCTGGAAACTGGATGAAAAAATGAAAACGCTGCTGTCGGTTGGCACACCTGGGGCAGGTAATCTCGTTCGCACACAGATGGGGGCTCACTCATACGGCCACAGGTGAGACAGGGGTAGACGGCGAGCAGTCTGTGGGGGTGTGGTGAGGCTTGATGCCCTTGGACTTCATGTAGGAGATGAGCTGGTCGGGGATCTCGGCCAGCACGTCCTTGGCCAGCCGGGCCATGCTCAGCACGTGGTTCCCTGTACGGTCCATGTAGTCCCGGAACGGCACAAACTGCAGAACACGTGGCACAAACACTTTTGGTGGTAACATCTAATCTAACATCAATCAAAACTACCGGTAGTTCAATTACAGTCTAGGAAAGCCATTCTTTGACATACTGTATAATTTAAATGATATCTTCACATTAATGGGCCTAACATATCATCGTTCGCAAAATGGGCCTAATCAGTTACATAACAAAGAAGATGACGGGTTTCAAGTTTCACAGCTCAGATATGTTGTTAGCTGTTTGGATAAGAAAAATGTAAACAAAATCTGGTGAAATTAGAATGCCACCTATTTATGCCAGTAATAATGATATGATGCAGTTGCTATACTCCTTTGCCATATTGTAGTTTTTGTAGCGGGTTGAATTAGTGTTCTGATGTTCTTGATCATATTGTGTACCTTATAGAGGTTTGAAAGGAGTTAAGTGGTAGTTGGGAGCGCTAGCTATAGTACCTGAACAATGTCTCTCTCAGCCAGCTTCCCTCGTGAGGAAATCCTGATGTCATCACCGTCCAGTTCCACCATAGCTGGAAAAATAAACTCAGGTCAGTATCCCTGTGAAGTTTAAGTTGCAGTGCGTGTGTGTGTGTGTGCGTGTGTGTGTGTGTGTGTGTGTACCCTAGTCACTATCCCAGCTAAACCTTCTGTTTGAATAAACTATGGCCACAAGTGCTTACAAAAACACAGCACCCTAATTAAGTGAGAAGCTCCTTGCTTCAACCGTGGCTAGCAGATGTTGAGCTATGCTAATGCTCCTGAGCAAGCAGAGAAACGTGTTGCGAGTCCAACAGCTTGCCATCTGCACAATACCCTTTAACACTACCCTAAATTGCTCTTAAAGCCCTGGCATAAACAACTGTGCCTTTCTAACTCGAAAAGTGTTTACATCCAAATCAGGAACGGTACGGAATTGTGTCGAAGAGTTGGGCATAAGGCCTCTAATTGGGGACACTGTCCAGAGAGTTGGCAAAACAAAATAAAAGCATAGTTATGCTTTAGGTGATGATACACAGGGCAGCTTTTTGAGCAAAGTTCTTGAGTAGTGCTACAGACAGGTGTAATTCAGGCACTTTGCCAACATTATTTGTCAACAAATTGTTATCTGAAAAATTGGTATGATCATCCAGCTGGATCGTCAGGAACCTGTCATACCCTTGCCCTGTAACTTTGCTTTAATAAGCTGGCCCAAGTCTCTTCACTTCTGATCCTTGATGATTTAATAATGTTAAACGTGTAAAAGGGGGAAACGTTATTGAACGAGAGTTTCCTGCTTCCATTGATTTTGAAAGCACAATCAAACGCCATGAGAACATATAGCACTTGAGTACATGAATACATAAGTACATTAATACATGAGTGTATTCATGTAGTCAAATTCATGCATTTATACAATCAAGACTTGATTATTGCAGTGCCCTGTTTTCTAGTCTTTCTGACTGTGCCACTAGAAGTCTTCAACTTGTTCAAAATGCTGCAGCTAGAATGCTGCCCAAAAACTAAGAAATGTAACCACATAACACCTGTATTAAGATCTCTAGAATGGTCACCAGTACAAACAAGAGCTGATTTTACTGTAAGGTTCTCCTTTTAACTTTTGTCTTTTTTTATATTATTTGTAAAGTGTATTGAGACCATGTTGCATGGTGATAATGCACTAAAAACAATACATTGATTGATTGATTGATTGTAAGCTTACCATCAAACTCGGCTTGTCCAACTCCAACAATGATTATGGACAAGGGCAGTTTAGCACCCTGGTCAAAACGAGAAGAAGATTTTAGACTCCACATTTCATACCCTATCGACTGACACCCAAACACAAGAATTAATAACATTTCATCACGTCGTGTCAACTTTTCAGTGGCACTCTTCATAAATGCCATCCAAATCCTCTTTGCCCTTGATTTGTTTTTCATTTTTGGAGTCATCACTTGTGCCTGCGAAAAAAGGGGATTAAGGACCTCTGAGGGATCTACATAATACACCTGCAAAACAGATAAGCTGTTCATTATGTCCTAACAGATAAGGGGAAAAAAAGATGTTGTTTTACCACCTAATAAATGGAAATAAATAAAATGGAATACACTCATTTCATGAGTCTGTTTATAAATCTAGCCTTGGTTGATTGACAAGCCATACAGTTTGGGAAAAAAGCCTCAATGTAATCCAATTTAGTGCTGAAACAATTGAAACACAATGAGAAACAATCTTTTCACAATAATCAGCATTTGCGGCTGAAAGTCTTCATATAAGGCAGAGAACACTCTCTTCTATCTGAGTGATTCACAAAAATCAACTTCATTTCTTAACAACTCAACATATTTGAATCATTCACTCTGAAACTCTCTTTTTTTATTATTTTAGTTTGAATTCTCAGTTTTCATCAAAGTTTCAGATCAAAGTCTGTAAGATAAACCCACAGTTGTGCTCTAGCTCAGGACAGGAGGCAAAATTGAACAATGAGCTCAGGCGTCAAATTATCAAAGAATGGAAACAAACAAAGCCTGTAAAACACAAAGAGGCAAATCTGTCATTTCCATAACCGTGACAAAGTCAATGCACACAGTATCCTCCCATCCTGGATGGTTGCTCAATCACATCAACGCCTTGGAAGCCTTTTAAAGCAATGCATTTCAGAGGTCCACAATGACAGAAATGCAAGGCGCAAGAATGATAACCGCCCTACAGCCCTAATCATTCAATACAATAAAACAAACAGCCTTTTAGAGAGAACACAGAATGCGGAGAAATCCGTCAGTCATGTAATTGTGAGGAATTAAATGTGTATGGCTGCGTACTGGCCTCCCTCTCAATCACCTCGGCCCTTGAAACCAGGCAGAGAGACGTGAGGTATTAGCAATGAATCTTAATGTATATTTGCAGAGGAGGAGTGAAGGTAGCAGGAATGAATAATCAGGGTGTGTGTGTGTGTGTGTGTGTGTGTGTGTGTGTGTGTGTGTGTGGTGGTTAGTGAGTGTAGTGTGTGGGGGGTAATAGCTAGCTGGGGTTGCACTAGCTGACGAATGACTGGGAGACGTAATGGAATTGGTTAGAGTAGGAAATACCACTGGGGGATTTCACACACAAATAGATTGTCACATAAAAGAGAGCGTACAGTCATAACCACGCACACACATACACAAACACACACAGACACACACAGAGACAGACAGACAGACAAATACACACACACAAACTGGTTATTATCTCAGTTAATCAACGGGGACTCTCTCTCTCTCTCTCTCTCTCCTCCTCCACTGTCTACAACTTATGTCAGCACTGCACAAAGCCTGGTCTCAGTGGTACAATTTACACCTGCACACCCTCATCTCTTCCTTCCCAAGTAGCGACTCCGGGAGCCATTAAAGGCCAAAACCGCAGAGCAAACTCCCTTAAGCCCTTTCACAGGAACCATTATGGCTCAACAATGCACTGTAAGGCTCATTATCTCAAGCAACTGAGGCCAAGCATCTGGATGCTTCAGATGGTTACTCACTACTGCAATCTACAAAATGAATTGAACCGCAACCCCAAGCGTAAGGCGTCGTTATTGGGTTAGCCACGTATGCTAATGAAACCGCAGGCCTCTGGTGTATTGCCCATATGTATGTACACCAATTACTCTGCGAATGCTATGTGTAACTATGAGACATAGAGCAGCTGTTAAATAGGGATTCTTGGGGACAACTGAAGGGGGTTGAACGGGAGATGCTGTTTAATGGAAGTCTCGAGATCTTGAGAGGCATGCACTGCAATAACAAAGAAGAGTAAGGGATGAGTATGTGGGGGGAAAAGCGCACTTAGTATGGGGAAACACGTAAGGGATAACGGCCGGCAAGGTGTCCTGATATTAAATAGCAACTTACAAAGAGACAGAGAGAGAGAGAGAGAGAGAGAGAGAGAGAGAGAGAAAGAGGAATTTGAGGTTACAGCTGAGAGCATCTCGATGGCCAGTTGAGGCTCTCCGAGTCCATGCAGCACGGTAGAGAGGGCCTGCTGTCCTGCTACTGATCTCAGGTCAGCGGTGAGAAGGTGCACCATGCAGCGCTGCAAATGGGCTCCTGCTGCTTATCTGAGAGAGTGAGGCCAGAGCTGTGCCTATGGCTTTGACGTTCAGGTGAGCACAAAATACTGATAAAATACAGCAACACACTTCCCTACGTGGTAAGCCACTGTAGAAAAAAACACCATCAGAACAAATGAAGAGTTTGGTTCCAAAACGCTATATCCACCAAATATTTCTTTTTTTACATTTTGTTTTCCAAGTAATTTCAGTAGATCTGTTATTTTTATTGTTTTTTGATTTATCTTTACTCAGTCAAAACAACAATGGCAATTTCATTGATATTACCTGATAATACACAATTACATAGCCTGACTTTTTAATGTTTTTAAAAACGGGGATATAGCGTCCATAACTCTTCAAATGCTGTACAGAGGAGCATTACATAGTGGATCCTAGTACACGGACAGAGGGGCACAGAGAAGCATGTGTGGGACGGATGTCTTTAAAAAGTAAGAAGTGGGGTGGCAATTAATATTGGCCTCTGAGGGATGGGTTGCATTTAAGCATACAGTAAGTGGAAGAGCTAATTGGTACTCAGAGGTACTGTGGAATTTAGTGGCATTGGCTGAAACATCTACATTAGAAACAATGCCTTTGGCATTTGAGACATTCAATTTCATCCTATATACAACTTCCTTCAGAATATTGTGTGTAAACCCATAGCATATACGACATTTATTCAGGTGGCAGACACTTTTATCCAAAGCGACTTACAGCAATTGAATAACATTTAAGCTACAGTGCAGAGGAGAACTTACTTAGGAATGATTACTGCATTATCACTGCATCGGTCAGTCACCTATATGAGACTGATCTAACAACTCCTGGAATATCATGATACTAAACATGTCATCAGACAACTCCTCGATCACACACAAATGGGCTCTGAAAAACCCAGGTTGGATTAATCAAGCTCACTACTGTTGGAGAGAGTAGGCTACAGTACATCAAGAGCTCTAATTCAGCTCTCTGTCATGTGTGGAAATGCACCTGTTCACTGCAGTGGGTTTAAACCAGGAGAGAAACTGAGAGAGAGGGAGAGAGAGAAAGAGAGAGAGAGAGAGAGAGAGGAAGAGGCTTCACATCAAAGGCTGCATATTCAGCATGCAAACATTAGTTTATCTGAGGGATGTGAGCGGAGTACACATTAATGCTCACAGGGGGAGGAGAGTGAATGATCACTGTCATTTATGCGTTCATTCAGCCCAGTTTAAAGGCACTAAATAAAGTAAAACTAAATAGTAGTGCATAGCAAAATGAAACATTCTAATGAATGGCCAAATCACACTGTATGTTGTAGAGAACAAAAACACCTGAAACTAATATTTCATGAATTAAATGCATTAGCTGCAATTAATAAAGGATCTCATGGTGTGTTCATCTTATTTAATACATCAACTAGTGTTGGGGATACTTTAATATCATGTTACCAAAAAATAAATATAAGTAGTGAGGACCTACAGTGTACAGTACATATTCATGCAGTGCTATGTATACTGTGAGCTCCCTTGATGCTCCAAAATGGTATTAAAGCCATCTGGCCTTAGATGAAACAGGTGATGGCAGGTCATTGACCCCAGATGGCAGACTCAGGCAATGGAAAGCAGCAGACAAGATCTTAAAAGGAAGGTGTGGCTGTTCTAAAGATGTGAGTAACAGTCGCAAATTCCCTTTAAATCCAGTCTGCTGGAATATCAACGCCAATGGCGAGCTGCTGGGCTCCTCCGATGCTTCCATGGTGATCCGTCACAACACTCGCAATCTGCTGTAGGACAACACAGTAGCACTCCTGCTGCCTAGCAACAAATCAAGCTTTTGACACAAAGGGAGAGGGTAGTCTAGAGCCCTTGACATGCTTACCTTTTTTAACCACGCAACAACAAGGTCTTGTGTATAAAGGAAGAGCATGTAAGATCCTACATACTGCCTTCCAAGCACAGGATTCAATACTAGATCAAACACTGGAGAATACACAAAGATATGACTAGGAGGAGTATTCAGCTTTCATCCCGTACGCTTCTGAGTGATAGTTTGTGCCTGAATAATAAACTAACATGATGACACGCACCACCAAAAACACATCAGACAAAAAAAAAAAATGCAAATGTTGTCCTGAAATATTCAAAGAAGAGAAAGTGGAGCAGAGGCGCCCAGAGTACACCCAATAGCAGACAGCAGAGAGGACGCTGCCAAGCTTCTCCACAGAGAGCAGAGAGAAAGTGAGATGGGGAGGGGGGAGGGGGGGGTAAAGGAGAGAAAGCAAGGAAAAGAAAAGAAAGACAGAGAAAACAGGGAGGAATGGAGAGAGAGAGGGAAAAAGGGAAATAAGAGAAAGACATAGAAGGGTGGTGGGAATATGTAAACAGGAGAAAAAGGGGCTGACCAAGAAAGATACAAGGGGAGGGGGAGAGAGAGAGACAGTCAAAGAAAGAGAGAAATAGAGGAAGGGAGGGAGAGAGAGCAAGAGAGAGGAAGGGAGGGAGAGAGAGAGGAAGGGAGGGAACGAGAAAGAGAGAGAGAGAGAAAGGGAGGGAGAGAGATGTGAAAAAAATCTCCTCTGTTTGTGTCCCAAAAAGCACTACACAGCTTCAAACAAATAAAAATACCAAAAATGAACAAGACGCAAAGGGAGACATGAGGAAAGTAAACAAGAATCACAGTGTGTGTATGTATGTGTGTGTGTGTGTGTGTGTGTGTGTGTGTGTGTACCGGTGTGTGTGTGTGTGTGTGTGTGTGTGTACCGGTATGTGTGTGTGTGTGTGTGTGTGTGAGAGAGAGAGAGAGAGAGAGGAACAGAATGTGTAATGTGAAGAAAGACAATCAGAAACCAGACACACAGACAGACAGACAGACAGACAGACAGACAGACAGACAGACTGTGCTTCCATCATCTCCAGACTGCAGTCTAGCAGGCCTAGCTTCTAACGTTAACGTTATCTCCAGACTGCCAGTGAATTCACCGGGTTGGTCAGTTGCTAAAGAACTTTGTTGGCATTGCATCGGTTGCGAAGACACAGCTCTGTGCGCAGTTTTCACGGATCATCATTGCCCTTGGACATTTTCAGCTGGTTTGGAAATTGGACTAATTTTAACATCACTTTTTCCCCTTTTAAAATATATTTTCTTTTTTTTATTTGTTTATTTGTTTTGTTGTCTGTCTTGTATGTCTTGGTGTCATGGGTACGCTGGCGACTACGCCGCTCCGTCCGGCATTTTTTGTATTTGTTATTTTTTAAATGTATTTGTCTTGTGTTGATGTCATGGGTACGCTGGCGACTACGCCGCTCCATCCGGCATCTTGTGTCTTGTTGTTATGTGTCTTGTTTGTGGAGCGCTTTGGATTGCACTATGTGCATGTTAAATGCGCTTTAAAAATAAATCTGACTTGACTTGACTTGACTTGACAGACAGACCAGAGAGCACTCACATTGACAATAGCCTCTTTGGTCTGGGCCATGTCGGATATGACTCCGTCTGTTATGATGAGCAGGACGAAGTACTGAGAACCATCCTGCACAGCTGTGGCGTACCTACAGGGCAAACAGAAACCATGTTATAAGGAAACAGAACAGAACAGAACACCCTAACTATCTGATACTCTCTCATTAGACCTGTGGTTTGCGGATGAGAGGTTGGCTTATCCCCTTAAAAAATGAAAAAGACTTCAGTGGAAGTGATGTGAATTTGCACCTTAGTATTTTTCACAAGGTCTTGCATTTTATGCACAAAGCTGAATGGGAATTTCAGAGTTCACAACAATTAAAGATAGGGTAAGCAATGCTAAGCGATTTTAACACGAAACACGTTTTGTAACATTCAGTGAATACCTCCTCAAGATCTGCTAGCTCTCCATTCTCTGAGAACACTAACAAAACAGTCCTTTACGCAGCCAGTCCCCCAAACAACAACAAATCACTGTGTGGAGTTTCTTGGGGAGGACTGAACTACCTTCGAACTACCTTTCCGGAGTGTTTTGTTTGGTTTTTGGTTCAAATATAATGTACGTTGCTTTGGACAAAAGTTTCTGCTTAGTACCATAAACATAAACAAATGTGACCTCATCCAGCATTGGTTGGGCAAAAAGCTGGCAAATCTCTCTTGGTACTGGTGAGCCTAAGCTGAGTTTTTTAGAAAAGTAAGACACACAGGAAAGGAGCATGTCCAGCCTTTGATCTCTGCTGCTGTTACATATGGCTTACAGACATGGCTCCTGACATTCTGGTATTCCTTTAACTGAATGCTGTGCACAAATGAGCTCTGGACTGTCGCACTGAGCTATACATTTAACACAATCAATTTCCTATTCCATCCTCGGTCCCATAGTTCAGTGTGTCGGTGAGCTTGTCATGACTTTTGAATGCTGGAGCATCACGCGGGAACAGAGCCATACATCATACATTCACTGGCAGAGGAAACCAGGTTAGGGTGCAGAGACAAGTCCCCATGTCCACCTCATTAGATGCTGCCATTATAAAACAGGACACTGACACATTGTAACAAAACCATTAGGTACAGTGTAACCAGGCTTGGAATTTCACCATTCTGGGGGCAAGGCCACTTGGCCTTCAGTTGGGCATATTTGGTGGGGGGCACAAAGGTCACATGTCAGGGCACCAAGGCCAAAGTTAACTATACAGTAGTAGGCTATACAAATTATCAAAGTTGTATTTAGCCTATTCACTGCAGTAGACCTGCATCACTGTATGAAACATTACAAAAACATGAAACATGACATATTACATAGAACTGTAAATCATCTGATCATCTAATATTTACAGATATCTAGGCTATAACATTTATTTTATATTTGGCCTGTTATGAAATCATGTATTGAACAATTTAAGCACAGCTCAGCTTTAAGAAACTCAAATAGCCTAGATGCATGCTTAGCATTTTGTGATCATTAAGGCTACTTTCACAAACTCTTAGTCAGCTGTCCTCTGATTTACCAATATCTAGGCGATATTTGTAACATTTATTTTGTATTTGTCCCGTTATGAAATCATGTGGAACAATTTAAACACATTGTAAAACTTAAAGCCCAAATTTGGAGACATCCATGTATTTTGAACTTTACTGCAAATTCAAATTCTGGAACGGCTAACTGTACAGGGGACTGCTTTACACCTTTGTGTTCGGTAAGGTCTCCTGTTTATTCTGATATATGGATTGTCATGTGTTAAAAGAAGGGTTCGTAAAGTATTCCACCGAGATGAATAGGTGGGGAGATCATGGGACGCAAAACCTTCGTAGAATGTATGATTAAATTGAATTATATTATTTACTTTTCTCGCGAACCGTTCAACACAGCAATTATCGGCTAACATCGTTTAAAAGCTGAGAAAAAGCTCTTTCATGTGGTACTTGTGATGTCTGTGTGATGAATAGGCTACTTCGCGAGTAGTTCAACTGGGAATGGGTGAATTTGGACGCACTTTCTTTTTTGCTCTGTCACTTTCTCCACTGCGTAAAAGACTAAATTAATTTGCGCTGTGAATGCTAAGATAATTTTGACAGGCCACAGGCTAAATAAAAATCGCTATTAGTAGGACGCAAAGCAGAATATTGAAAGAAGGGGGCACCAAGGCCACCGTGGCCTGTAAACCTCTGATTTTCAAAGGAGCCTCACGGCCAATCCAATGGGGCTACGACGGCCATGGCCGTCGTGGCCGCCGTGAAATTCCTACCCTGAGTGTAACACAACAATAATCTTATGGCATTATAACAATGCCATTAGTCACAATGTAACACAGTAATTATGTGCTTGTTAAAACACCAAGTACCTACAAATGTTATACAAAAAGTTGTACAGATATAAAGATGTATACAAAACACGGTTAGCCCTGTGCACAACATTTCTGAAAATATTATTAAGAGTTTCTCAAGAGACTTAGGGAAACAATCAATGTCAGGCTCTGTTTTTTTTTCCAACAAAAAATAATTTATGAACTTTCAGAAAACGTGGCCGTCCTTGTTCTGACACAAATTTGTCTATGTGTGAGAGAGGAAAGTGACATTTCCCCTATTAATCACCAGCTAAAGACTCTTTGCGATGATAAGTGGATTCAGGCTGGACCCCTGGGTCATATGTCTTGCTTTTCATTTCAGCGTGTCACAAGTCTGCTCTTTGGAGATGACGTTTCTAATTAAAACAGTGGCAGGGGGTTATCATTATCTCACAGAAATCAGCCTCTCTGTTGACCTGCGCACCGCTTGTCCTCAGTTATCATACGACACACGCTAAATAAAATCTGTCCACTTATCACCTGACCTCTGAATCTAGCCTGCATACTCACAGGCAACATGTCAAGTTTAAAGTCCTCTAATTCACTTTCAGTGCACAAACATAGCCATAAATCGCCGGCATTGTGTCTTGGTGGATGATTAAGGTAGCGATGATGAACTTTTATTTTGAGTTTCATGCATAACAAATGGGATTGAGCGTCTTTTATCTGGTTTCGGGTGGATGCTTACCGAGCCACGTGGTTGATGATTGGAGCAAAGTTTGTCGGCCCGTAGAGTTGAACCGTCTTAAGGCTCTGGTGGTACGCCTCTAAAATACCCTCAATTCCATTGCAGTAAGGGTTATCGACAATGCCATTCTGTAAGAGAATTCAAAAAGCTATAAGAAATATCTGGGTCACACTTTGCTTGCATGGTCTCCTATAGATTGTGTAGAGATGGTTAGATTATAGACAAACTCTGCTTACACTTTGTTAACAATTTATGGTTAGGGTTAGGGGTTGGGTTTGGTTAAGGTGATGTTCAGTGATTGTTTGAAAATAACTTGAATTATTGAAATATTGAGTTATTAAAATAACTTCACTTGAATTTCAACAAACCCTCTATAAAGTCTATCAGACTATCCAGGTAAAGTGTTATCAAGCTCTGTCACTGTGTGATCATGTCTTTACTGTGTCTACTTCTTTCAAAAGTGTCTGCTGTGTGTGAAACAATAAAAACACACTCCTCATGCTTTCATCTAGTGATTCACATCTTTACCTAAATATAATATGCCTTAATGAGAGAAATGCAAACTGACAGTCTCAGCAGTGCTGAGGAATGGGGCACTTTGGAGGCTGTAGAAACACTCATTAATAATAAAACAGAGAGACCACCCCAGGGGCCCAGTGGAGATGAAAAATGGCTAAATATGCAAGCACAGGAAGTCTGCATATTTACAGTAAGCAAGTAAGTGTGTTTGTAAGTGTGTGTGTGTGTGTGTGTGTGTGTGTGTGTGTGTGTGTGTGTGTGTGTGTGTGTGTGTGTGTGCTTGAGAGAGAGAGAGAGAGAGAGAGAGAGAGAGAGATGTTGTGCTATAAAACTCTTGCAGATGAGTTTAAATCACAATGACTTCTCATAACTGACTCCTTAATCACAGTCAGTATAAGGACCTCAGTAATGAACCTGCCAAACTCACTTAACAACACTCACTTACTCATTTACCTCAGAGACCACGCTTAGCCACACAGTACATTCACACACCAGCCAATCACTCACACACCAGAGAGTGAGTGTGAGTGTGAGTGTGTCTGTGTGTGTGTGTGTGTGTGTGTGTGTGTGTGTGTGTGTGTGTTAGCTTACACCTCAGAGACCTTGCATAGCCATACAGTATATTCCTCAGTCATCAGCCTTTTACTCACTCACTAGATTACAGTTGGATTTAATAGCCTAGCGCCTCAGAGAGTTGTCCTCCACTGTTGCTGCTCGCACTCTCTCCTCTCTCTCTCTTTCTCTCTTTCTCTCTCTCTCTTTTCATTTATTATAAGTGGGAAAGGAAACTGAGGATTCTTCATTAGAACTCTGGCATGCAAATGCAGCGAGACATTACAGCTGCTTTGATTAGCGGTATTGTGTTAGCGCCCTGAGAGCATTAGCAGGCAGAGACACTCTTCTGGTGCTAATGAGCTTAGGGCTCAGCGTCCAAAATGGAGACTGACCGACGCAGTATCAAACATTAAGACAGTAAGGAGAGTTAATGGGCTGAAGGGGTCAGATTAGTGACGGAATGGAGAGGTAACGAGGACGACACACATTGTGTGTGTGTGTGCGTGTGTGTGTGTGTGCGTGCGTGTGTGTGTTTGAGTGTGTGCGTGTATGGCTGTGTACATGTATGTACGTGTGTGTGTGTGTGTGTGTACGTATGTTTCTGTGTGTGTGTGTGTGTGTGTGTGTGTGTGTGTGTGTGTTTATGACCCTCACCAGTGGGAACTCATGTGAGACTCTGCCATCAGGAGGCAGCTTGGCTCCGAAGCCCAGTGCGGGGAACATCTTATCGCTGTCGTAGTCCTGGATGATCTCCCCCACTGCCTTCAGGGCCATGGCGTAGGCGTTCATCTGGTAGGGGTTCATGTAGTGTAGGGAGGTGGACTGGGATGGGTTACCTGGGATTGCCGAGGAAGAGGGGTGGGTTGAGAGTTA
Organism: Alosa pseudoharengus; assembly: GCF_046254945.1. NCBI lineage: Eukaryota > Metazoa > Chordata > Actinopteri > Clupeiformes > Clupeidae > Alosa > Alosa pseudoharengus. The sequence continues at coordinate 19,002,611 of NW_027468881.1, forward strand.
TTGAGTCATGAATCAAGATGAACAAAACACACACACACATACACACACACACACACACACACACCCACTTCATCAAAGCCAGGTGAATAGCCCAATGTGGAGTCAGGGAAAAGAGTAGGATGTCAACACAAAAATGTCAACTGAGCTACAATAAACCTTTCATTACATTGTTATAACGTTATGAAGAATTGTTTAATATACTAATAACACAGGTGAAATAATACAACTATATAACTCAACTAGTCTGTTATCTCAGCCGATGATATATTTCTTTTGATAAATATATGAAGAGTTCAGATGCAAAACCCTCTAAATCTGTCTGACCACATTTAAATGGGCCTTTTTTTATCAGGCTCCTATAGTTTTTTGCCTACAAATTGATAGTTCAGACCAGGAAGAGAGTAGTATTTAGCGGGTTTTGAAGCAAAATTGTTTGATCAACACATACTATGTGTGGAGAGCATTCACCCACCATCGCTATTTCATTATTGACGGATGTGGACAGTAAGGCGTTTAGAACTCTTCATATGTTCACATGTTCACTGTGCTTACACTCTGTTACTCAGTATGTAAAATATAATAGCATATATTTTTTTAAAAAAGAGTTGTGCATACTGAGTGAGTTAATCCTTTCTAATCCTCCAACAGAAATTGTTACACAAAACAAGCCCCTAACTGTTGAGAGGTTTGTCTAACGTTCTTTTTAAATTACCAGGCTCAATTTTGTTAAACCGTTGAGGGGATCTTGCCCGGCTTCGGGCCAGATCAGAGCCACATCTGAGCCAGATCCCCCACCCATCCAAGCACTTCCAGGAACAAGCTCACCGCTGCATCTGGATGCAAGTGCTAATTTGATTGTGATTGCATGATTGCTGAATGAAGTATTGCCGGTGTGCCATCAGGCCGCCCAGCAAAGTAAAACTTCACTAATTCATGCAATTACTCATAAGAATCCAACCCTGTTAATTGCAAATCAATTTGGGGGAGGAATGTTTACAGGTAATTATTTAAAACAGGGGTCAATAGCTGAGCAACTATGCTGGCTTTTATGTGCACAACAAAGCACAGCCAACCACAGACAAGAGCGAGAGAGAGAGAGAGAGAGAGAGAGAGAGAGAGAGAGAGAGAGAGAGAGAGAGAGAGAGAGAGAGAGAGAGAGAGAGAGAGAGAGAGAGAGAGAGAGAGAGAGAGAGAGAGAGAGAGAGGAAAACAATTTAAGCAACTTGTCTTGTCTTGTTTACAATGTGTGCACTATCTGAAAATGCTAACAGGAAAACAAAATGCACTGTCAGGGTGGTAGCACGGACACAACATGGGGAAAAACAGCCTCAGTAAATGAAAGTAACTGTGAGAATACTTACCGTTAGAAGCAGTGAAATCAATAGCCACTGTAAAATGGATCTGGGTGCTAAAACAGATAGACAGAAATAGAGAGCAAGAGAGAGAGAGAGAGAGAGAGAGAGAGAGAATAGGATATCAAGATGAGGATCAAAGAACGAAAACAAAACTCTTCAGTCTGACAGACAGGAGAAGTAAAAGTGTCTAATGCAGGACCGGGACTCTGAATCACTACTGCACGCCAATTGATCAGCTTTGAAAATTGCTTTGTTGGGAAATGGTCTATGTTTTTGTAACAAGTACATCCTGTGAAATGTTCCACCTTTCTAAATCTACTAATGAAACATGTAGTCAAGTATGATTCAGTTTTTCTAAATCTACTAATTAGACATGCACAAGTACATTATCATCCCATATTAACATAGCTCACAGATGTTGCTCTTGTTTGAATGGTAGGAGTTTGTCCAAACTGTTTCAAAAGGAAAGAGAAACATTATATAAAATAGCTAATAGTAGTAAAATACATTAAGTATAAAGGCATGTTGAGCTATGCTAAGCATGTGTGCAAATATATAGACATTTTCCATTATATTTTGTACAGTACTGTCACAACAAACTATCTATTTCTACTTCAATTTAATAAAGGCAACTCTATTCACAAACCACACAGCCCTTCACTGGCACAACCACTTAACCACCTAACCGCAGAAGCCAGACCCAGCCATATCCCACAGCCCACAACAACATCAACCACCTAACCACGTAACCACAGAAGCCATATCCAACAGCCCACAACAACATCAACCACCTAACCACAGAAGCCATATCCCACAGTCCACAACAACATCAACCTCGTCCACATCCACACCACTCCACACCACATCCCCCAAGATCACAACCACTGCCATCTATATTCTCTTCCTCTACTTTCTTTTTCTGCCCCCCCCCCCCCACACACACACACTCAATTTGATTTAATTCAATTAAAGGAACCATAAGATTGTGGCCAAGACCGGTACTGCAATCACTTTCAAATTACTGTAGAGCGGTGTATCCCCTCCCCCTCCCCCCTGACTCGAGGTTGCCAACTCGGATGCCGGAACACTACTGACTTTGTGATTAGTAGTTAGGTGGAGGGTGGCGCATCAGGCCAAAACATGACATGACATGACAAAACACAACATCAACATCAGTTGAGGGCTGCAACTTCACTTTTTAAATGACAATATCCTGGCCGGACTACTGTTGTCAGTGATATAAGTATTTGAAATGAACATGATTTCTAGGGCATGATTTCTAGGAACATGATTAATTGAAATACATTTCTTACATACGGTTCCTTTAAATTCAATGAGTTTTACGTTTTACAATGTTGCCAAAGCAAGAAGAGAAAATTACATCAAGAGATGTAAGATTACATCAAGGGATGTACATGGAGAAAATTACATCAAGAGAAGAAAATAATTAGCATTTAATAGTAATAATAACAACTCTCTCCCTTCCCCCATCCTCTCTCTCTCCCCTCTCTCTTCTCTGCCAATAATACCTGAACTGATTGATTCTGTCCCTTCCTCTTCCTCATTCTCACTCTCATATCCATGACTCCCATTCTCTTTCCTTTCCATTATCATTCTCAGTCTGTATTCCATGCATACAGTACATCGTCTTTTACGATCATCTCTCTCTCTTTCTCTCTCTCCCTCTTTTAAGTCCTGAGGGTGATTTGGTCTTAAGTCTCTCCTGCTAAATGATGCAGAACAGGCTCCCACACACTGCACAGGCCAATGGGCTGCTACACAGGTGATTCCAATTCCTGACACACACACACACACACGCACACACACACACACACACACACACACTTAGAGAAAGACAGAAACAGAAACACACACACACACACACACACACACACACTGGGAGGAAGACAAAAAGACAGAAACACATACTGTAGATAGATAGATAGATAGATAGAATAGATATATACTTTATTGATCCCCAAGGGGAAATTCAAGATGCACACACACACACACACACACACACACACACACATAGACAGACACACTCATACTGAGAGAGAGAAGGACAGAGAGAGAGAGAGGACAGAGAGAGAGAGAGGACAGGTATTCATTAATTTCCTCACATCCACACACTACATGCACAGATCCTCAAGCATGTATATGCAATACATAAACGCACTGCAAAGCAGTACCCTGAGTATGGCACAGCACGGGAATCACTATTCCTGCTTAATTAGCCAGTCAGTGATGACACAAACAGTGGCGCAGACACTGACAGCAGAGAGGCATGAGGTGAATGGCAAAGCCAACTGGACAGGCTCATATGGAAATGTCCACTGAAGGCATGCAGGCGGCGTGGCAAATCATCCGCTAAGCGGCCAGTCAGGCCAGCCTTGACCCGGCGCACAAATCACTTTGAATCCACGACATGAATATCAATCGGAGCCACCAGTCACAGCCCACACACACACACACTGTACAGTACATGCATGCACGCACACGCACGTGCACACACACACACAAAAATTTGCACGCTCATGCACGCACATACAGAAGCCACATGAAGGTCAGAGAACATTAAAGTACAATAAAAATCCCTTTCAAGAATTGAAATCTGTCAGAACAAAGCCTAAAAACAGCCCCTGGTCGTGTAGTGATTTTATCGAGTGTGGAGGGAACTTGTGGTGGTACACACACACACACACACACACAAACACACACACACAAACACACACACACACACACACACACACACAAACACACACACACACACACACACACACACACACACAAATACACACACACACACACACACACATACACACTGCGCTCCCTCTCTCTCTGTCTGAAGGCTTTCTGTGTCCCATTCAGGCTCATTCATTCAGTGGCTCGCACGCCTGACCTATGGGATGTAATCCATGTGTATGTACACAGCGAGCCTTGCGTGCGGTCCATAATTACATTGCTCTGGTGTGCGCTATACATCGTGTCAGCCGGCCACTTTACACGTCTTTAAATAAACCTCACTCTCTCTGTCGTACGTCATGCTTTATTCATGAGCCCACTCTCTGTGCAGACAAGAGCTGGATAAAATACTGTTCTCTCATTCTCTCTCTCTCTCACTCTGTCTCTCTCTCTTTTTTTATGTCACTCCATCCTTCTCCTTGTGGTCTCCTCTACCCTTCTCTTTCCCTCCGTCCCATTCTGTCCTTAACTGTTTCTCTCTCTGCACCGCTCCCTTTCCCCTCTTCCTCTTCTCATCACCCTCTCTCCATCTCTCCTTCTCACTCTCTGTCCACCTTTCCCTTTGTTTTACTGTGAGGGACACAGACCAAGGAAATGGGTCATTAATTAACAAGCTTGCACATCAGTAATGTTCATTCATTCTTTACATCATCATTGTTCTCTTTCCCTCTCTCTCTGCCTGTGTTGCTTTCTCTCTCTCTTTCTCCCTCCCTCTCCCATTCCTATACTTAGCCATCAAATCTCAGTTTTTATTGCTGATACTAGCTCATGGTTGTTGGATTTAGAATGTTAGAGAGGGTTAGGCTACATGACAGACAGAGAATTAAACACTGAAAGCTGTTATGAATGGGTGCAATGTCATTGAGAGACTTGTGGGTACTTTAGCTCTCCTGTTATCTCATATGATAAAGTGCCTAGTGGTTGAGAATGGTATAAAGTGGCAATCATCCATCTTTTTTTTCTCAAGGTATGGGGGCTGCCTATCAATCAGCGGGAAAGACATTTGTGACTGCTTGTTCTTTTTCCTCGTCCGTTTCTCTCACAGTCTGTCTTTCTTTCGCTCTCTGTAACGCTTTCTCTCTCTATCTCTCTCTCCCCCTCTCTGTCACACACATGCCATGAATCATATCCAATAGCTGTTGTCAATTTAATGCATTCCAAGACAATAAAAAATGTGTTTTTCTTTCCTTACAAAAAAAACTGCATATTAAAAACCCATCATATTGTTTTACTTTTATCGCTTTGTTATTACTTTGAGTTGAGGCCATTTAGCTGCACTGTTAGATAGGGGCTCTACCTTAACCATTCAACAGCAGTCTCATTCTCTCTCTCTCTCTCTCAAATGGATAAAGTCATCAGTAAGAATAATTGTTAGGACTCACTGCTGATATTGTTTTCATTAATTATATCTACACACAGGTGCTTTGTGTGTGTGCACCTGTGTTTTTCCGTTATTGTTTTTATTTTAAGTACAGTTGTCTTGAGAGGAATTAACTTAAAATAAGCTGCAAAAAGAATCCATTTCAGTATGCCATATATATAAAAGAATGGATATTTAGAAATAGTGCTCATATATTAAGATTACTCCAGGCTGTCTTTGTTTTAAGATGTAATAAAACATCATATGGGGCCCATTGAAAGGGGCTTACATTTTATAATATCCTCCAGAAATAACACTTCAGAACAGTACATGACTTTTCTGAATTGTCAACCTGACTTGGAAACAATTCTTATACAATTAAACATGCATGGAGAGGAGACTCTAATCAAATATGTGCAGGGAAAAGATAATTCAATTCCTCAAATAGATATGGCCTTCACCAAGGCAATGACTTTCTCTCTTATAATTCAATATAAGAAGTTTCCGATGGAAACTTTAAAGTAGAGGGGAATCTACAATGACCTGCCATATCATCACTGGTAAAATGAAAGGGCAATCCTTCAAGCTGTCATACCACAGGAGAGTGCCCCGCAGGAAAGAGGTCTGCACATGTGGATCAAGCTGACAGACAGGTGCTGACAGACTACAACCTAGCAACCAGACAACCCAGTAACCACATTCCACCACACCAGAGCCATAGAGACATCTATGACACGGCTCTGCTCCATACAAGAGTGGGGAAAGCTGGGCAGACGCTGTGATGTCTCTCTGTCGCGTACGACATGGCAACTCATGTTTCAATCCACCACACTACATGTTCGAACTGCTGACACTGAAAGACTGCATACAAAAATCTCTGACTTGCCAGAAATCCAAACCAACCAATCCACAGCTGGAACACTGACACTGATTGTCTTCCAATCAGGCGTCAGGAGCTTGCTAAAAATGCATGACAAATCAGACGGTGTGTTGGGTCCAACTAAATAGTCAAAATAGCAGTGTCTGCTCAGCTTAACTTTTCCATTCCACACTATGGAGGAATGAACAGTACTGAATGATCAAGAGATAATGATTGTGAACATCGTCTGTCTTTGTTCCTATCGTTTCTGCACACCTACACCTACACATCAGGAGGAACAGACTCCAGAACAGCACAACTCATCCACGACTGGGTTTTGAGCAGTACACTGGGTTGAATATATCATGGCATCATACAGTACTATATACACACAGACATCATATATGTCTAAGGCATCGTTTCCCAACCTTGGGGTCGGGACCCCATGTGGGGTCATCTGAAATTAAAATGGGGTCGGCTGAGATATTGGGTATCTTACAATTCATCAGTACATTACATAAAAATATATATACATTACATAAACAATATGAAAACCCCCATGATATCCAAGTTAAGTTACTACCGGTAGTCAGATCCTTCATTACAATCTAGCTATGTAAAAATAAACTTAGACACCCCACATGAGATCATCACAGGTAATAATGCTTGATCAACGTTCCAAACAAAGTAGCAAAACAACCAGGCGAGTTAGTCAAACAAACCAATTAGCTTGTTAGGACATTTGGGGAGATATATCACCCTCAACTGGATGTTACAGCAGAAGCCAGGCTGGCCACAGGTCTGTGTGGAAGAAGAAAAATGTCAAGCATCTTGTTCGCCCCGCACATGGAGGGATTGGTTAAAAATAAATAGCTTGACAGGTAAATTTTCTCAAAGAAAAGCTATTCACTCTTTGCCAGCAAAAATGGCAGTGTGCTGAACATCTCATAGAAAAATGCAGAATGAAGGGCATGATCGTGTGTGTGTGTGTGTGTGTGTGTGTGTGTTTCGAGGGTTGACATACATCTTCAAAAATATTCTACTGCACTGCAATGTGATGGGCAGAGCAATTTGTGATGGTGAAGGAGTGTGCTTTCTTGATTGATTCAAATTCATGTTTGAAGAGAAGAAGACAAGTGATTCTGCTACTTGTTTGACACAAAGTGCTCTCAGGTGGAGAGAGAAGAGAACAAAAGAGAGGGGGAAAAAACACTCCTAAAAGCTTTGAGTGGTCGAAGGTGTTTTTTTTTTTCAGGGCTTTGAATAAAAAAGAAAGATCTAGAACAGAAAAGCGAGACACGTGAAAAGCCATAATAGCTGGTTACAAATGTCAGAGCTTGTCCAGTTTGGCTTTATTGAGAGTGTTACAGATCGTAGCCCTTTGGGAGGGAAAGGTCAGTCTTTTGTCAGGCTGAATACGGAAGGAGGAATCAAGAGTTCAACAGCTCACTAATAGACAACAGCAGCAGTTGTGTTAGCTTTCCACGCACACCTCCATATCCGTTTTGTCAGGGCATGATTTGGTGTACTTTTTGCCTGCGCTCTACACTCAAAGTAAATTAGTCACGGAAAGTGTTTGCCAAAAATAAATGAGAATTTAAAAAGAAAGAGCTGTGACATTCAATAAAGCATGTGCAAAGCAAACTGAACCACATTAATCTTTAATATCTACAGCGATGTATCTTAAATTTCCCTCCTCTCACTTTAAAAAATGACTGTACTGGGTAGCCTAAACTGAGTCCAAGAAAGCTTCACCCACCATACGTAAAGGCTTCAGACAATTCAATTAACTATGGAGTCAATTTATCATTACTATTATAGTATAGGTGAAGATATAGATTAATAGTAGTTTGTTTATTTACTCAAATCAGGATGCAATGCAATGTGACGTGACAACATACCATGAGCATGCAGATATTAAAACTCAAAGGTGTAATGTAGATCAGGGGTCCCCAACCTTTTACGTACCATGGACCGGTTTGATTCCCATTTTTTTTTCACGGACGGACGGGGGGGGGGGGTTCGGGGGTTCCATGTTCCATATGTGTTGTGCATGCATTAGCCTACTTGAAAAGAACTAGCTCCAGTTATGTATGAACAGTGAAGGTAACGAACTCTTAATAATGTGAAAAACGTGAACTTGAAGAAGTGAAAATTTAACAATATGAACTATGAAAATTGAACAACTTGGAAGCTACATCTATCAAGTGTGAACATGCTTAACAAAATATCGGAACAAACATGGGAACTAAACGTGCATTACGAATATAATCAGTGGGAGCCCTGTGCTTGTTTCCCTGCAACAAGAAGGTTCCATCTGGGGGTAATGGAAGACAGTGACACCCTCAGTGTGTTTGAAATGTCCAGTCGATTGCGCAATTTGGACTTAGTTGCAGTCATTGCAGAAAACCCGGCCTCGCATAGATACGTGAAATGGTAGCAACGTTTTCAGCGCTTTTACGGCTATCTCGGGACAGGGCTGTTTCAAGGAATTTGGGGGCCCCAAGCAAAATGGACATGGAGCCCCCCCCCCACACCGCACGCAAAGCCTACAGGAACCACAGCATAGCCATACAGTTTAAGTTCACCCACACTTTATATAAATAAAAAATGTTGACAGTGCAATACTGCAGTTGCATATATATATATACTGTGCATTAGTTTTGAACATTTGAACATTTGCAAAAACACCATAAAATCCAATATAAATGTAAAAAAGTGCACAATAACTAAATCCAACATACTTAAACACACACACACTCACATTAACATTTTTCAGTTCTCACAAAGTGAGAAAATAAAACACTGCCATCTTATGCAGAAAAAGGATGCATTGTTCAAACTATAAAGAGTGCAGGTTGTATAGCAGTTTAAAAATCCAACATAAATACAAGTACACACACACACACACACACACACATAAGATTAACCTTTCAGGCCATCTTCATCAGTGGAGGTATCCTTAGGAAGAGCCTGAGGGCTGAGAAATTTAAGCAAAGCACCTTGAGGGAGAAAGAAAAGATATGTTAGCATTTCCATATTTTGATATTTAGAAGGGATGCAGCTGCTTTCACAATTACCAATGCTTACTGTAAAAACATCCCAAGCTAATGTTATACATTGACCTAGGCCTACTTGTAGCTTAACATAGCATTCAAGCATTCTGCTGTTTGAGAATTAGACGGACGCACCTGATGCTTTAAAGACAGTAAACAGCTGGCGTGCATGAATAGGCTACTACTAGACATGAATGTTCCAGTCTGCTTTGATGCACGGAATTTATCGTGTAGATTATCACGGTCGAATAGTTAGTATAGCAGAGAAGCTATGCCACTTTCATCAAAACCTATTACAAAGCTATAGCAATGTTATGTCATTAAATACGATAAACAGTGATTCTGGAACAGATCTGCGTCTTTCTTATCCTGTTAATAAACATATTACAGTATGTAACCATATTCCGTCCGTTTGAAAAAAAAAGTTGCGCTAACTGTTCTAGTTTGTTAGAAGCAGCATGGGCCGTCAGGCAGGTAGTTAACATAAAAATGTTTTGCTAGGCTAGCCTTCCTGCTGCGACATTACACCATTTGTATAAGACAAGTAGAGCTATTTTATCCAGTGTAATTTATCACTTACCACTATGTTGTTTTTTCTTGTCATCCTCTTCCTTTCTCTTCTGGATTCCAGACGCATAACTCCGCTTCATCATGACTGCCTGTTTTATATTTTCGCGGCAGCAGCAGAGACCACAAACCTGGCTGGCTGGCTGCTGTCAGCGACTACTGAGAGGGGCCCCCTTGAGGGGGATCCCGGTATTGCCGGTAACAGTGTCGTTGCACTTTACTGCATTAACTATCAAAGGGGCGCTAACAGTTTGTCGTTGCATTTTATTTTTAACCAGTCGTTGTCTTGGGGCCCCTGGCCAGCTCAGGGCCCCAAGCAATTGCTTGGTTTGCTTGCCTTCTAGCGACGGGCCTGTTTGTCGTTGCATTTTATTTTTAACCAGTCGTTGTCTTGGGGCCCCTGGCCAGCTCGGGGCCCCAAGCAATTGCTTGGTTTGCTTGCCTTCTAGCGACGGGCCTGTCTCGGGATATTCTGCTTTGGTTTTGATCCAAAAATCCGCCAGAGAGGTTTCCTCATACACACTAATAAGACCACCGTCATTTGCAATTTCGATCAACTGCTCTTCCTCCTGCGCTGACAAGTTAGGACTATTCGGGATATTGACAAATGGGTTGCGGACCCACTCATTGGTTTGCCGTGGATCTTTGGAGTAGCCTAACGCTCAAACTCATTTGAAAGCACAACAAGGTGATCGCGCACCAGCTGCGAGAGAAAGGGCCCTGCCTCAGTCTCTCCCAAAACCCCCACTAATGTTTGGAACATATCAAATACACCCCGTCCCCATTCATCCCCACAAATCAAGCTTGGCTTTAAATGCAGCGACTTTATCTGCCAGTTTAAAGACAGTCGTCATTCTCCCCTGGAGTGACAGGTTGAGGTCATTAAGCAACCCGAATATGTCACACAGGTAAGCGAGTTTTGACACCCAGTCCTCATCACTAAAATGTGCAGCTAACGGTGACTTTTTTTCTGTAAGAAATCTCTGCAGCGGCTCTCGAACACTCTGTCCAGTGACCTGCTAACGATGCTTGTTTTTTGTTGCTCATTCTAGCAGTTTAGCTAACTTCGTGTGACACTACCGTTCGCCAAGAACTAATCAAGTGAAGTGAGCTGACCTGAGGCTGCGCAGCGCTTAAGGCAATATGTAACGTGTTGAAGGCGGGACAGACAGACGTAAGAAAATAGACCTATTAGAATTAGAATTGAGTTTAGTTTGCATGCATTTTTTTAAAACTCATGTCGTAGGCTACGGCCCGGTTAGGAATGTCCCACCGCCCGGTGGTTGGGGACCGCTGATGTAGATTAATGATCTACCAAGACTATACTTCCTGTTTTCCACATTTTTGTTTGTTTCCACTGCTGTTTCCTGTATGTTAAAATGTAATTTCCTGCCAGGGCTAAATGTGAGCTACACACTGGTCTTGCCAATCATATCTATGAGTCTGTTTCCACTCCCTTGGTTGTCCCTGCACCAAGTTGAAGCCATATCAGAGTGTTTTCTATCCCTGAGCTTACCAACTCACCACTGACAGAGATATAAACATGATTATACCCAAAGCCTGTTATCATGGGCATGAACACAGATCCAATTATGACGCCAACCCACTCTATGTCAGAAACACAAGTAACTGATGACTGAACATTTAACATTAGCATACCAAAACAAAACCGCCATTACCATGTCATAATGGTGTTGTAGCAAAAACATGGCCCTCTAGAGATATGATGAAGCTCATAACTTTGCTTCTATAACCTATGGCACATGTTTATAAGTTGGCAAGACACCATAGATAATGAGGTCTGACATAAATGTATGGCAATATAACATTGTTGTACCATTAGAAACAGTACATATACATAAACATACACACAAAACCTATGATTGTGCTTGAATTGTGCAGTGTCATATTTGTGATACAATAATATTAATCTCATGATAGAGCATTCAAGCAAACAGCTACAGAAGATCATGAAGAAACTATTTCCTCCACAGTTGGGTAAGCTAGTTAGTCCATTGCTCTTGCCATCTGCTACCATGTGTGTTGTTTCCTTCTCAAAGATTCCAATTTGCTGATAAGACCCTGCACCACGAGGGCTACCCACTAATCAATATCTCCCAGGTTCACCCCACCCACCCTGGGGGCCATGCCCAACACACCTCTTCTGGGGCTGCTTAACTCTACACACTCGAAGCACATACAACTTCCCAGGGCGCCTTCGTTCCTGCCTGCCTTAACGAGCTGTGAGCCCCCATCCTGGTTAATTTACGCTTGTCTGCCTGTCTGTTTTAGGGCTCCCAGCACTGCTGCTCCTGTTGCTTCTGATCTCCCACTCATTTACTAACAACAACAACAACAACACCAACAACAACACGAGAGAATCACCTGCTATCTTTGTGTACATGTACTAGTTAGCGGTTTGCGTGGACAGCTTCACTCACCCTGCCTTGATGTAGTCCAGGAACGTGTGTTCAGACTCCACGGAGAAAGCCAACAGGGTCACCTGGAGGACGACAACACTGGTTTTAAACAGCTGAAATCTGTCTTATTGGTGAAATTGAAAGGGAAAGCCATCACTCTGGCACAGTTTAACAGTGCAGCCATGTGTAAGCAATACTGGGACTGGGTGGGCTCTTGTGGCTGCATTGATATTTTAATCACATAGGCAGTGTCTCGTTGTGTGTGTGTGAGGGGAGCGGAGGTGATGAATTGCTTCACTGGGGCCTTAATTAGATTCTTAAATCGTTTGTTTTGTAGGGAAGGCTGCTAACCGCTAACTCCTTTAAAATGGAGAGCAACATAGCAGAGTTTTTGTGTAGGGCATCCGTCATGGCCGCCCAGAGACAGCCCATAAATAAAAACACTAATAAAGCACTGCGGAGTGGGACATGGCCTTTTGCGTGTGTGTGTGTGTGTTTGTGTGTGTGTGTGTGTGTGTGTGTGTGTGTGTGTGTGTGTGTGTGTGTGTATGGTCTGCTGTATCCATGAGGGGGAGTTGCGTGAAGGACTTACCGTCCCTGAGTTGATGTAGCGTCGCTTTTTGATCTTCTTTTTGGCATTGACCACCTTGGGCGAAAAAAACAGATAGACGTCAAATATGACATCGCACAGCAACCAGCAGTCAACTGCAACTAATATCTGGTATCTTTCCTTTCCTTTCATCCCTCTTTTTCTCCACCCAAGGACATGGTCAGACACCTATACTGCGTACTCAATGGCTCATACACACTTCAAAACCACAGGACTCCTGAGCAGTACAACTGGCTACACTATTTCATGTTGGCAGAATACAAGAATACAAACAAACAGAAAATAAAAATACATCAGTGTTAGAAAGAACACATCACAGTGTCACTTTGCACGTTTAACTGAGCATATGGAGCAGCATTGTGAAGATTTAACTTTCAGTTGTTTTCTAACACATCACTGATATCACATTTTTTTTGTAACTAAACTTTAACTTTAGCTTTAACTTGTTCAAAGGATGTGTTGAGGAGGAAATGTAGGAGAGTAAAAGTCTCTGGATACTCCTACATAGCTAGTTGCACATTGGCAACGAAACCTGTGCAAACTGTCAGCTGATAGTCTTTTGATTGGTCCGCTGGGCCTGAGCAGGAGGGGAGGTGGGAGACAGTGTTGCCTGGCATATTGTTCAGCAGAAGGCCGTGTTCCCACACAACCGGCACACTCAGTCTCTCTAAGCCTCACACAGCACAGATGGGCTACGGGAGAGACCACTGCAGAGCCACAGGCAGGAGGCGTCGGCTTTGGGTTTGTGCCGGACGGGGGCCGGATCAGGGCCAGATGGGGCCGTGGGCAGTGCTGAAATATGTTGCTTTCTAACTGGCCTGCGCACCATAGGCCCAGACCCTCTTGTCACGCTGCTGTGAATGTCACGCACTACTGAGGAAGAGGTAAGTCTCTTATCCCAAGACCCAGTGTGTGTGTGTGTGTGTGTGTGTGTGTGTTGTGTGTCTGAATGGGTTTGAGTGTGTCTAAGTGTCTGAGAGAGATTGTGTGTGTGTGTGTGTGTGTGTGTGTGTGTGTGTGTGTGTGTGTGTGTGTGTGTGTGTGTGTGTGTGTGTGTGTGTGTGTATGTGTGCGTGTGAGTACGGCTGTGTATTTGTGAAAACACTAGCCAGCAAGAGTGAAATGCAAAAACCTACAGTATGTAAAATGCAAAAGAACACAAGCTCGTATTCTGCCATATGGGACTGTGCCTTTTGGAACAAAAATACCACTCTGAGAGAAGTACTCATTTCAAAGACAAAAACAACATGAAACCAATACTGAACAAGCCAAATAGCAACAAAAGCCCCACAACTTTTGAGAATGTTTCACTGGCTCACTAAACATACCCCAAAACCTACAGTAAAATCTGCTCTGACAGTCACGCAATGCAGACAACTGGCTGACCCGACTGCTGGTTTCCACAGCAACAGAGTTGATTGAGTGGTCCGTCCTTGCGAAGGTTAACTAATGCAGCTGGCTCTGTGGTGTCAGCAGAGTGAAAGGGCAGGGTGGAACACCATCGCCCCGCATACAGCCATCTTGGCTCCACCGGACTCCAAAGTGTCTAGTCGCTGATTCAAAAGCTTATCTGAGGCAGCTAACTTGTTAATGAGCCGCTCCAACAGGCCTGTCAGAAGACAGCAAGCTGTAACGGACGAGATCGGAGCCACCTTTACCTTCTACGCTCGGCTGAGCGAGATCAATCTGATCATCCTGTCTTTGTGGAGCGGCCTCATCATTATACTCCCCTATCAGCTCTATACAGAGGTGAGATATTAGCTTCTCTAAACCTAGTGCCGTTCTCTGAGTGCCTCATTTCTGCTTTTTATTCCTGCTTCTCACATTCATATTTAATGAAATATGCAGTGTCGCTGAAGCGCACGGTACATTTTTAAACACTGTGCACCCAGTACAGTCCAGAATCCATGACCTTGGGTGACTCCCTTGGCGCTTTGCCCTATCAGGAGCCCCAGAAGACCTGTACACTCAGCGGCCTTTGACCTCAAAAATGCTGGCTGCAAATCCCTTCAAAAATAAGAGTGCTATAAAAAGATGGATGGAGTATGCATCACGGCTCTTCTTGATGTATATTGACAGTGATATGGTGAATTGGCTCTACCTCTCTCACACAAACACTAGTCTCTCTTGCTCTCTCTCACACACACACATACACACACACACACACACACACGCACACACACTATCCATCCCCCCAACTGTGACTCACCTCATAGACATTGAATTGGCTCTGTCCGCGCGAGAGCTCTCTGAAGCTGGTGGTGAACTCCCCAATAAAGTCGTGGCTGGATCATGATAGGGACACAGGAGTGGGCAGTGACACAGATCCATATCAGCCATCAAAACACAGTGTAATCTATATTCACTGACAGCTGACATCCAATGTAATGCGTATTGATTCCATAGGCTCTCGGTGTGTGTGTGTGTGTGTCATTTAATCCTACCTGCCATCTCTATCCCAGTCATACACTTCAATCTTGATAGACCTGTGGAAAACACACACACACACACACACACACACACAGAGAGAGAGAGGTTAGTCTAAAAAGCACAGACATCCTCCATCTTGTCTCTATTCCTCATGGAGAGGCATATATCACTCTACCAACTCTTGCTATCAGTTAGATGTGACTTTCAAAGTCAAGTCCTCAACTGAGTCAAGCTTGCACTGCATATTGCTCCTCAAAGCAAATCCAACCAATTACATCACATTAGCTCAAGAGCACCGCTTGAATTAAGCAGACATCAAGTAGCATATGTGTGTATTTGCGTATATCATGTGTTTTTGTGTGTGTGTGTGTGTGTCTGAATAGGTTTAAGTGTGTCTAAGTGTCTGAGAGAGATTGTGTGTGTGTGTGTGTGTGTGTGTGTGTGTGTGTCTATGAGTACGCTGTAGGCTACGTGTGTGTTTGGGAGCGCCCATGAGAGTGAAGCAAAGTTTGTGGAGAATCACCACATAATTTTTAAACACTAATTAAATTTGAGTCACTGAATAAATGCCAACTCATTGAGTGAACTCTCTCTTCGACTTCAACTAATGTGATCCATCACACACAGCCACTGTGGCACTCTTGTAACCTCCTTCATTACAGACTTAGGCACGGCTGCACGCAAACAAACCCTCCGACCTGAAGAAAGAGAAACGATTTGGGATGAATTCAGCTAATTTGACCCATAATGCACTTGCCAATCACTCAGGGTTGTTTTAGAAGTAAAATTAGATCAAATGAATCCCGCAAATTATAATTCCTATGAAACCAAGCATAAGCCTCTGGTGCCATGACAACTGTGTGTTTTGATTGGCGACAGGTGTTGTGTTGCAGTGAAGAGTGTTGACAGAGCTTTGGTAAACTTTGGGGCAAGTTCTCGTCTGCTAACTGTGTGGATGATAACGAGGAGGAGGAGGAGGAAGAGGGGGAAGAGCAGAGGGAAGCAGTGCTTCAGTCATGCTCCCAAAATAAGAGAGAAAAAGGAAACCCCAAAATAAGCCTTCTCCTCCCCTGAGGGATGCCATGGAGAGGAAGGGGGCGGAGGAGAGAGGAAGGGAGAGAGACTCCGGGTCTCCCGGTTAGACACTGCTGTTGCTCACAGCCTGGATGCCCCCAGCACTGCTGAGGAGAGACTATGAACAGACAAACACAAGTGCAAGTAGCACAAGTGACACCCTCAGTACTCAATAAAACAGGTACGTGTGAGAGTCTGAGTATTCTTTGGCTTGTCTATCTATATAAATGGGTGTACATATGAATGTGTGTTTGTGTGAGTCAGTAGAATTGTCAGGATAATTGCTTGTCAGTATAATTGTTTTACATTTGGATGACAGACTATGGTTGTCTGTGAGTGTTTGCATTTGTGTGTGTGTGTGTGTGTGTGTGTGTGTGTGTGCCTGTGTGTACATTCGTGCTTGGCTAAAGAAGGAAAGTAGATAAAGAGCAGATGATAGTGATGGCTTATTCCCCTGCAAACGCCACCTCTGAACCATACTTTGCTGTTCTATTGGCTGCTCTTCTGTGATTGACGGGTGAGATTGCCATGTTGTGGCTATCTATCAGCTGTTGGCAGAGAAACGCTGTTTTCTCTCCATCTGAGTGATTCCAAACTACTATGCCAATCAAAGGGGGATTTGTTCTGTCCATCTTCACACATCCACAAGACAGAGGACTTGAGAACGTGTCTGTCCATGATCTGGCTTCTCTATGGCAGGACAAGGCCAGAATATGGCCGGAGGTGTGGCCCAGACGGAGATATCCTGTGGTCGTGGAGTGAGAGAAAACTACAAGCGCATCTACATGCAGCACTCAGCTCTTCCAGTCCATTATGATTAAGAGCGTGGGTTAAACCAAAGTCAAGGTGTCTTTGAAGCACAGAGCGGCGCTCAGGAAATGACACTCAGGGCTCTCTTTGAAGAGTCTTTGATAAGAACAATAAAACACTCCTGCAAAAGCAAACTCCAGTCTGCTGTACTTGAGGAAAATCATATTCATAAAAGCCATTTACAAACACCAACAGACAAATGGTCTGAGGTATCATGAGGGCGTAGCCGCCACTCTGCA
The DNA here is from genome assembly GCF_046254945.1 of Alosa pseudoharengus. Lineage (NCBI taxonomy): Eukaryota > Metazoa > Chordata > Actinopteri > Clupeiformes > Clupeidae > Alosa > Alosa pseudoharengus. Next base: position 19,020,136 of record NW_027468881.1, read on the forward strand.
TACCAATCACTGACATTACATTAGCGTAATTCCCCAAATGGTAGAATATCCCTTTAGATGTAAAGTTGGATGTTGGAAAACCAAAATACCCAGCCTCTATAATAAAGTATTCATAAGTTACTTTTAATGCCAAGGTCAACTACAAAATAATAATGTGTTAAGCACCAGACACTCTCAGGTATACTTACCAAAGAAGAGAAGTGTGTTATTTCTTCATTTTTTGGGTGGTAAAATTGCAAATACAGTCTAAAAATGTACTAAAACCCCTGCAAATGTTGCACAACCAGACTTGTTTAAACACAACTTCAAAAAAATGCATTCTATCAATTTTTTAAAGATTATTTTGAAAACACCTTTTTAAAAGCCTTATTTGTCAATGACCGATACACACACAAACACACAAACAACCAGCCAGTCATGTGTCTAGACTAACATTAGCATAAAGACTAACATTTAACATGACACATTCACTACATGATTGTGTTTTGTGCTCACATACAAATACACTAAATACAAAAAAAACAAGCACAATCTCATACGTATGCCACACATACTGATATGAGTGAAACAGTGGGGACGTCTCTTCAGACGCTGATAAGATGAGAATCACTTCACACACACTGAGTCAGTTAGGGTCTAATCAGCCTGCCATCTCTGCCTAGATCAATAGGTAGCCAACTCCCCTCTGTCTGCACACTGAAGCATTATAACTGCCCCAGTCAAGTGGAGATAGAATAACAGGCCCAAATCGATGCCGTCTAAATTTGCGAAGCACAAACCATTTCAGAACCGATTATGACACCCCCACAAAAAAGTATACAAGGCAATTTCATGCAGGAGTCACAGATAAACTCACTTTGTGTATGTGTGTATGTGTGTGTGTGTGTGTGTGTGTGTGTGTGTGTGTGTGTGTGTGTGTGTGTTTGTGTGCTTGCATGTGTATGTGTATGTACAGTATGTGCACGCGCGTACAGTATGTTGTGTGTGTGTGTGTGTTATACCTGTCATAATCTCCATTGCAAAGGGCTCGGACAGGAATTGAGAAGGGCTGCCAAACTGGATTGAGTGTGTTCTTGACCACCTCAGTCTTGTGACAGATGGTAAACCTAAAAAACAGAGCAACACACCAAATCACCTATTTAATTAACACATCACCAACAATGCAACAGTCAGTCATTGCCCATATTGGAGTAGTAACGTTGTGTATATTGGTACCGTCAGGCCCCTGAATCATACTGACTTCACAATGTCCTTCCAGGCAACCTGGATGTAAGATGCACACCTGCCTGGATGATAACAGGGAGTATCCTGACAGCAAGATGATGCATACTAACTCAATTGTTATGCCACACAGCAGGTCCCTACAGTCAGCCCTGCCTGGAGTGGTGCTTCATCACACTAATTGGCACTGTATAATGTTGATGAATGGAGCATCCATGTTAATTTAATGTATATCATACATGTCTATGTGTGTGTTCTGTCTCTCTTTCTCACATTTTTTTCCCTAAGTCTTCCTCTGTGTGTGTGTGTTTGTGTCTGCTTGTGAGTAAGAGTGTCCTCTTGTAAAGATCCCCCGCTGGGGATTTTAGGGAGCAGCATGTGTGACGTGTACACAGCGAGACATGTGCTGGGGAAAAAACTGACACACTCACGTCCCGTCCTCATTACTCCTGTAGAAGACCATGAAAGGGTCCGACCTGCCGAAGAAATCCTTCTTATCAAGTTTGTTGGCACAGAACTGCATAGTAGCAAATTCCTGGGGGAGAGACAAATGACAAGAGAGAGAGTGATGAAGAGAAACAGAAGAAGTAGAGAAAGTGAGGGAAAGGAAACAGGAGGTTGTTGTAAATCGACCAGGATTATAGCCCACCCTTGGTTGTTTCTCCCTGCTCTCGCTCGCAAGAGAAGGGACAAGATTGCAAGATAAATAAAAACAAGACACCTTCCGCATCTCAATCGACAGCAAAGCACAAAACAGAGGCTCCGCTCCAGTTAGTGTTCCCAAGCTCAGGACGAAAGAAAGAGTTACATTTATTTTACCCAGGGCTGCGGATGAGATAGGAATAATGTGTGTGTGTGTGTGTGTGTGCGTGTGTGTGCGTGTGTGTGTGCGTGTGTGTGTGTGTGTGTGTGGGGGGGGGGGGGGTTCTGGCACAGAGTATAGGGATAATGAGCACACCAAAAACACTTTCACTCCCCCACAGATGTCTCTACATCCCAAACACATCCTTTACCAACTAACGTGTGTGTGTGTGTGTTCGTGTGGTGTCTGTATGTGTGTGTGCTTGGTTGGAGGAGAGGAGAATAGGGTGGGTGATAAAACTGCCATTAAGAGCACACTTAGATCACTGTGGTATTATAATAATTACAGCCATTTATACTGCAGGCCCTCCCTCTGCCTCTTTCATTCTGACACTAACAATCCTCTATGAGATATGTCTGCTAGTTCAGCCCTCATTCCCATTAAAGAGCCATTATGTCAGCTATATGGGCCAGCCTTACCACAGTGCTATTATTGTGTGTGTGTGTGTGTGTGTGTGTGTGTGTGTGTGTGTGTGTGTGTGTGTGTGTGTGTGTGAAGAGAGCAAGAGAGAACAGTGACCTGGGTGTATGGCACAGGCTGTTGGTGACTCAGTAAACAAGGTTTAGTGTCAGAGGATGACATGCGTCCCGGCAGTCCAGCAGTTTTGCTGCATGTTCATTTAGATCTGGACACCTCCCAGCCTCCTCCCTCTTGACCTGTCTGTCAGAATGCCATAGAATGGTGATAGGTGTGTGTATGTGTTGGTTTGTGTGTGTCTTCGAGTGTGTGTGTGTGTGTGTGTGTGTGTGTGTGTGTATGTGTGCGTACAAGCATAAAAGTGGGGATTTGTGAGGATCATTTTCTCTGCAAAGGATGATCTATATGTCTCTGCATCTCTGTACGTGTGTGTGCATGTGTGAGAGTACTGTGTCAAGCCTCCATTCAGCTTGTGATAAGAGATCACACTCTGACAGCTCCTGAGCCAGCCTGGGGATTTGACCATACCGCATAGATCAGTTTTTTGTTTGTTATGAGAGCCATAATGGCAGTTGCTGCCCCAGTGCCTCAAATATGAACAGTGTTGACAGCAACTGCATTGCATCGTAACACTGCAGAGCCAACATGAAGCCATTATTGTAAGTACTGAACTCTCAGGGCATGCAGCACTTTGGGGTTAATTGATCCAGCTTGCCCTTCTGTATCAGACACACACACTACACACACACACATATTCTGCCTTGAGCGCCGTTGGCTGCTAGCCCAATCGGTGTAAGCCCACTGTAAGCATTGAGAAGGATATGATGGCCTTGGCATTGCATCTGTGATGGAAGCAGTATTGATAAGCAGCATGCTAATCGGCACCCCAGTGAGAATTAGTGCTAGCGTTCTTCTCTGCATAGCTTTGAATATTAAATGTGTAACCAGGGGCCCTGCTCTAATTGACAGCTTTCTTTTTTTGCTTTTGCTGGTATCCCATGCTACTGTGGTGAAACTTTCTGGCTGATGGTGGCTTGAAGGAGGATCATTGTGCAGAATACCAACGGAGTACACAAGCATTTTGTTATAGAGACAATCACCACCATTTGCTTCAGAAAATCCTGTGACATCCGCTTCCTGAGTGAGAGGTGCTGGTCTGTTTCAATAGACCAGCAACTGGCATATACACACATGCATGTGTAATGTCAGTCACCTGACTAAGAAACAACTGTGCCTAACGTGAGTTAGGTCAGAGTGAACACTAGCTTCCTCAGATGAAATGAAGAGTATACCCAAACTGAACTAAATATAACTTTTACTGTGCTGAATCGCATCACGCAAGACTATCAGTGGTGAAAAAAATCAGGCCGAACGGAGCTCTATGAATATTTCATAGCTCTGCCTGAGCTTAGCAGCTGAGTTTGCCAGCAGTGTTCAGACCATAAAAGACTGTGACAAGCCTGAGTTCACTTTCAGAGCAGGGATGATTCTGTTTTAAAAACAATCAGGACATGCTTTATATTACACAACTAGCACACTACAAGAAGTGTTACACTGGACAATAAAATAAATTGAAATTAGGGTTAGAGTAGAGTTAGTTTTAAGCACACACACACACACACACACACACACACACACACACACACACACAAACACATGGGTGCACTGCACACACAGGGCGCTATCTTAATGATCTGAAACGGAAGTATGAAAACGCATCACGCAAGTGGCTTTGTGGGCGGTTCTTGGGCGCTGTTGCTATTTTACCGGCGGGATAAATGACTGTTGTGCCCGCCGCAAATCTAAAATGGGGTGGTCTGAAGTAGCTACATTACTCATGGGTATGGTTTGGGCGTAACATGCAATAAACCAATCAGAGCGTCATCTCACATTCCCTTTAACAACAGGCACGCTTGTTCCATAGCGGATTGCTATTATGATGGCAGATTTGCCAGGCACAGCCAGGAACGGTTCACAGCGCTATAAGCACTGTTCAGTTGGGAACAGTTTGCTATTGATTTTTCCTCTTGACAAAATGTAATACAGAAATGTCACTTTCCAATGTTTTGGGATCACTCTCACTGAATCACGAGGTTATGAATGCATGGTGATGCAATGTAATCTAACATTACCTCACTATAGACAATGCAGATCTTCTGTCAGTTAGCTCTCCTCTCCTGTGCTACTGCTGGGGCATTTACCGTAAAACTCCAAATAATAGCCCGGGCTTTTATTTTCCCAAATCGCCAAACTAGTTAGTATTAGAGACAGGCGTCTATATGAGACAGGCCTTTAATTCCCTTTACACAAAACTTTTCCTCTGCAAAGATGGAAAATATTATCAAATTAATTACCGGTATTTCAAACACACTGAATGTCTACCTATATGACTAGGCTATCTGATGACAATTATGGACCATCATTCATTTAGTGTTAAGATGTTGTTCATTAAGTGAGATACAGTAGTGGGGATAGCCAGAACAGATGAAACACGTTTTAATCATTAATTTACAAAGAGATCCTATCACGCTGAAAGCTCATATTTTGTCACTAGCAAATAGCCTATATCGGTCCTTTGTCAAATACAGTTCCATTATCAGCCCTGACCAAAACCATTAAGGAATTAGGCTATTTATGCAAAAGTGGAACGTGCGTAATGTTTTATTCTCCCTTCCTTTCGGCATGAATGAAACAGCATGAGAGAGCATGAACCATATTATGTTTCTCCCGTATTTTATTTGACATATTTGACAACCGTCTACATTTCAAATCACAGCCTACTTCCAGGCGCGCGGAAACATATTTTTGACCAGGGGTGCTGAATAACAAAATCATGGATGTCCGACGATTTCTCCCCCAGCATATGAATCGAATTTAGACAGCTAAATACGCAATTTCAGCGCCGTGTATGAGTAGGCCTAAGAGTGAGACGTTTTATAATGCCCTGGGCAGCCACATTCCACTGCAACTACGCAGCACTTGCCACTCCGACTCATCAATAAAAACTGCGCTTGCACTGTACTCACCAGACCCATAGAAGCGCACTTGACTTTACATCATTAACTTAAGGTAAATTCCTTTTCTGACTTCTTTCTCGTTATTGTCATGGCAGTACGCATTTAGAATAAAGAATAATGTTCGCGAACCCTTTTGTTTTGTTGCCAGCATAAAAACAAGCTTAGGCTACCATCGGCCTAGCCGCAAATTTTAAACACAAGGGATGAATTGAACTATGACGAAGTCGGACATATGGGCATAGTTCATATTGAAAAAAGTTTGGAACTCTAGTTTTTCCCCAACGCAGTCTTTTAATGCCATCTCATAACGTGCACAGACTGCACCATGCTTAAGCCCAAATCACACCAAAGATTCGCGACGAGATGAGCTGCAACATTCAACCAGCAACTTGAAGCAACATTCTAAAACCTTGCAACTGTGACCAGACATAGTGAATGCTTTGCGATGGCTTGCAACGACGTGCAACATCTAATTCACACCGCTGCAACTCCTTTCTGCAACGGTTTCGTGTCATTGCAAATCTTTCGTGTGAATTGGGCTTTTTTTTTTTTTTTTTAGACGATTAAATACAACCCGAAGCTAAAAAACAGACCAGGCCTCTATTGGAGCCCGGCCTTTAACCCAAACCTGTAGCCACGCCAGGCGTTTAAAAAAGACAGGCGTCAGTTTGGGACTCGGCTTTATTTGAAGTTTTACGGTAGGTTAAATGGCATCGGCATGCAGTTCAACATCACGTCTCATTAAGTCCTCTAATATTTCCTAATTTATGTCATCAACACATCCGTGATTCATGGAAATGTGTACGCTAGATTTATACCTATTTTTTCACATCGGACACCGCGAGAAACAGTTTCCAAGTTGACCTAACTTTCCAACTCTGCACAGTATCCCATTAACTGCATGACAGTAGGCTATTTACAATATTTTATGTAAAGGAGAGTTTGTAAACACGTTGTCATCAACTTAATGCACGCACAACTTGTGTTTGAGCAGGAGAGAGAATAACAATGGATGGACGCAGCAACTACAGAAATTGTAGCCAAGGCTACTTGCTGCTTTATTTTACTATCTATGGTTGCTGGTTAACAGCACATAATAAGCTGATTTAAGCTAATTCACAAACTCAAGACTTCAAGGCCATTATGGATATAAAATGTTTTTTGAAAACAATGAAAGGATGGAGGGAACATAGCAAAGCTTGGAGTTATTTCAGATGGGCTACAACAAGGCAGGCAAAATTGTGGTGCTTGTCAAAACCTTAGCGCAGCTAGAATAATGCTTAAGCTGATGTTAAAGCGCACACAATGTTTGAAGCCATAAACAATGGTAAATTGGAGCAAAACTAAAGGTAACTTTAGCCTTTATAGGGCTGTATAAAGTTGTCCAAATTAATAGGTCGTAATTAGGCGTTGTTGTTGTAAAGATATTGCATGTAGATGTTGTACTTTTAGGTGACCAATGCACAAACAAAACCGGGAAACTGACAAATATTATCAAGGCTTTGAATGTTTCCATCTGTGCACGGGGTGTCTGTAGATCGGTGTACATAGCATGCATTCCTGCAGGCCTGTGGCCACGCATGCGCCCTTAAAATAGCATCTGAATTTGCGCCACTGACTTTAGACCAGGATCTTCCTGGTCTGTGGGAGAATTGTTTTCTGAAACTGCAAAATATCAACAGGGAACGTTTGCACCGGAACACGAACACGCCCCCTCTTTTCGCTGAACCGGCCCCGTGGGCGCAATTGAATTCCCTAATTTACGGACATGTACCTGTGGAGGGAAAATTCCAATATGCGCCGACTGCAAAATAGGAAAGACAAAAGCGCGAGTATACAAAGTCAATTGCGCTGGAGTGCAAGATAGAGCCCACAATGTTACACACATTTATTACACAAAACTGGTGTAATGCAAAGTAGTTTGTAATTTGTAGTTATTATGTAACTGGTAATGTAAAGTGTTGCTTACATTTCATACTAAAACTATAAATGCTATGGGGCAATTCATTGACATCATACCATACCATCACATTTTATTGGCGTTATAGATGTCATCCCCCTTTGAAATAAAGATGGTCAAAATCATCCCCCTTCTAAAACGGCCACCCCCCCTTCCCATCCCCTGTTATTTTATCAATGAATGTGGACATATAACCACAATTTCAACAGTTAGTTTTTGCGAATATTAAATAGGCTAAAATAACGTGAACGTGCACATAATGACACAACAATTTGTTTTAAATTGACGTCACGTCAGTCAGCGACATAGCAGAGCATGTGCTGGTGCCAGTGATTCAGCTTTACAGCCAAGCACAGGGCAGCTTGCCCTGAGGGACTTCGGCTTTACAGTAAAAGGGCAAGAAGTAGCACTGAAGGTAAGTCAAGAGTCAGGAATACTGTCACCAAAGGTGGTTGTTGAATGTCATCGCGCTATCTATCATCATTCGCCAAACATTCTACAACATATAAATGGCAAGTGCAAGGAAAGCCATACTAGTCATTACTTTTCCTTTCATGAAATTAAAGACTAACAAAACTAACACAATTTCTGGGGGAAACCCTGTTACTGGAATAGTAAACATTTCTCTAATTGAATATGGGCTAGGTGACTGCCCTCCTATTTTATCCAAAAAACCCTAGCCATGCCAGCCTGGGGACCAACTCCAATTCTGAGCTGTTGTTATAGAGTAATATAATATAATAATTATCTTTGTGCTTAAACAATAATCAAAAGGGTACACCGTTGGTCTCCCACCATATGCGCCGTCATCAGCACAAATTATCTGTCGCTAAACGTTAAATCCAGTCCACCATCCCCCCTGATTTTTTTATTTATTTACAACTTGAGTACTGATGCAAGGGGTGTGTGTGAAGGTGACTTGAAGCTGACAGAATCATTGTGAAGTTTGGGGGGAGACTAGGGTAAGAAGGGAAAGGAGGCGGAAGAGAAACAGACAGAGACGACGAGAGAGAGACCACATGAATAAGAAACAAAGAGATCTAGAGAGAGAGAGACAGAGAAAGAGAGGGAGAGAGAGAGAAAGGAAGAGAGACAGAAAGAGAAACAGAGAAAGAGATGAATCCATGTCCTCACTCCTCCCATTACCTGTAGATTAGAGGAGTTTACTCTTTGATCTCTGTGTTGAACCTCAGGTCCTCAAGCACATACAGTACAAATGCCTCCAGAGACCCAAGACCTCTCCAAGCTCATAAGTACCATCAAAGACTAACATACTTTTGACCCACTAACACAACCCTTCCACCCTTCTACAATCACATTCAAACACTACCGCTAGACCAACTCTCTTTGGCCCACTAACACAACCTTTCCACCTTTCCACAATCACATTCAAACACTAGCGCTATAGGCTAATTATCTTTGGCCCACTAACACAACCCTTTCACAATCACATTCAAACACTACCGCTAGACTAACTCTCTTTGGCCCACTAACACAACCCTTCCACCTCAATTCAAACACTACCGCTAGGCTAACTCTCTTTCACTCTCTAGTGCGCTCAGTAGGAATCACATATAAAATTCTTTAAGCGTTGTATGTTAATAACTTAAATATTTGATTATTTGATTATTTTCCCAAAACTATTCCTAATTTCTATTAAGAAATCCCTTTATTTAGACATGCATTGTCTACATTTATTCTAAATCTGTTGATGCATTGTGACCTACTCATAATTATGCCATGCGCATACACACTAATTTCTCTCTGACAAAAAGTCAAAATGAAGTGTCTGTTGTTATTGTTTCTCACTACCATGCTGTGTAATTGAAAGTGATTGGAAAACCAGAGATCTCTCAAAAGCAGTTAATTACATGACTTAGAGCCGGGAGTGATCATTAGAATCAGAATTACAGATCTTTATAATCATGTTTTTTTAATTTCCAATTAAAAGCTTGATCTGCAAATCTGCTCATTCAATCAGGTAATTTGACTGAAATCAATACACAATCTGTGTACTTTTTACAAGCTTCACAGCTGAATATTAACCCTAACTTGCTTTCTCCTCACAAAAATGTGCATTTATATTGCACATTTGCCATCTTCAGTGGGTTGTCTTGATTGGGAGAGGCCATCTGGATAAGGTATCTACAAATGATTACAAACAAACTAACCCAATGCTCGCTCACAAAAGCCTCTTCTCAGTTAACAGTTTATACTATAAGAGACAGGAATGTAGCTCTGTTAGAGAATCATTATGCCTTTCTGTGGTGACCACTATAATACTTTTGTATTCATCTGTGACTGACACTTTCTTTCTCTCCCCTGTCTCCTTCCTTTTTCTCTACATTCTGGCTTCAGAAAGTAAAAGTTCTACCACATACTTGTTCCAACCATTCACTAAACAAGCTGCTTGTAATTAGCACAACCCCCTCCAGCCTGGTAGACGAGCTAATCAATGAAACGACCCATATAAAGTGCACAGTTAGAACAAATACATGGTAAGACACTCTCATTACTGAAGCCGGGATATCCAGCTCTGCTTATGTAGGATATCCATCCACATGGGTTTGCGCAGATGGTTTATGTCAAAATGTTTGTAAAAAAAAACGATTTGCCAGTCGTTCACATCGCCATTGAGGCCAGTAGGGCGGAAGACACAGAGCGTCCAGAAAGACATCTGCATCTCCAGCACGCGTGTGTCATGTATCTCATGCTCCAAATGTAAAGCACTTTGAGCTGCATTCTGTGTATGAAAGGTGCTATACAAATAAAGCTTATTATTATTTGTATTATTATTATTATTATTATTATTATTATTATTATTATCATCATCTTGTAATAAGGTTCCGGCAGGTGTGTGCATGCATGCGCATGTGCATGTGTGTGTCTGTGCATGTGTGTTTGTGTGCGTGTGTGAGAAAGAGAGAGGGAGAACCTGTTGGACAGGTGTCGTGTTCTCTGGGGGGTCCAGCTGAAAGACAACCTTGCGTGTGTCAGGGTCCTTTGAAGCGGACTTCAGAGAGACAGAGCTGTCTTGAACTGACCAGAGAGGGTGGAGCAACCAATCAAAAGCCTTCGATCAGAAACATACACATGTGGAGGAAGAAGAAGCTGCAGCTGAATCAAAAGTATCTTGCAAGTTTCCAGTAGAATGAGGTGTGTATTAACTACTGTATTTCAGATATATATTTATCTGGTGCTTGACTTCCAGCGAAGAAAAAACATTGATTAAAATCTGTAATGACCCATTTAAATCAATCAAAGACAACTATGAAACTATATTAGTTATTAGTAATATATATTCAGTGTGATCTGTGAGTGGTTTGCTCTGCCGGCTTCACTACATTCCAGGATTCCTGTTGTTTTTTTGTTAGTATATTTTTGAGGCTTTGGACAGGACAGTGAAGACAGACGGGAGGTGGGTGGAGGGGAAGAGAGAGACGGGGTGGGATCGGGACATGACCGCAGGTCGGACTCGAACTGGGTCCCCGTGGGCACTTGGACCCGCAGATTATCACATGGCGTTTCAGTTACAGTATGTGCCCTCAGGGGGTGGATGGACCCCTCATCTACAGTTTCATGGAGAACAATATAGCAACAGCTGTATGCTTACCTACAGTATGGCCATATTAACACTAAAACACTAAACAGATTTAGATGGGCGGAGAACCAGTAATTGGCTTTTGAACACCCCATTATGGCACAATATGCATGTTATATCTGGTAATGTTTGTAAGCAATGGAGTCAGAAAGCCAAAGGTATTTATACTTTAGACCAGTTATTTAATGAAAAGGGTTTGTTGAGTTTTGGAGACCTGAGAGCTAATTTTGAGGTCCCCAAGACATCTTTTTACTTTTATCTTTGCTTAAGTGGATTTATGTGGATTTTTAGGCAAGTCCCTCAACTCAGCGGCCATATTGCAACGCACTTTAGGCACTTATCGGGCATCTATTTCGGGCAGAACTGCATGTGTGTGCAAGGCTTCACAGCACCAACCTCACCCCAGCGGGGAGATCACACTACATGATTGTCACAATGTTTTCACATATCTTTCACATACTTTTGGCCACGGAAGGAGTGGGATATCTGTAGACAACTGCCGTATTGGCATTACGAACTAACCCCAATGCATTCCTACGGAGGATTTTTTGAGTGCTGTGTCTCCTCATTAGAAAGTCTCTGGCGTAGTCAAGGGTCTGGTTTACGAGGATAATACATGATGCCAATAAAAAGTAGATCACAAAAAAATAATAAAACACACAGATTCCAAGAGTGGCACAACATATATATGAGTTGATGAGTCTCGGCAATGTGTTTGTGTCTGGCTTCCAAAGGTTTTCAAAACATTAGCTAAATTGCACAGTGTTACAACACACACATACACACACACACACACACACACACACACACACACACACACACACACACAAGCATCTTTGTCCACCAATAACCACGCTCTACCAGTGGCCCAGATAATGGATGGGGAAATCTAGCGCCTTATCTAATGGACACCATCCCAGTGCCTACAGTGCCGCTGATCAGTCACCTGCAGATGTCCTCGCTCTCCGGCGCCGCCGCTCTGCCATGCAGAGTTTATACCCATGATTATTTGCTGCTGTGTGGAGTCGATGGCCGTTAGTTTGGGGCCATTAGCATCGCTGGCAGTTGAACGCCTTGGAGCCATTACAGGTCTGTCTCCACGGCAAGAAGGGAGTGGCCGAAAAAACACATCTGCATGGCGATACACATCCACACTCCGGAATCGAGCTTTAGACATACAACACTTGTGTAACGAGCAGTCCTGTTAACTGTCCTACCATTCCACTCTGTGTAGCACGTTCCATTATAATGGCATCATAAAGAAAGGTGCATAAAAATGCATAAGAATGAGGAAAGGGGTCCGTGTACTTACTCTGCAGTTCCCCAGCTCCTCGGCTGTGAGAATGATGGTCCCGCATGTCTTCCCAGGAATGCCCCTATACAGTCAAATGATAAACACATTAAAATATTCACACATTAGTTTCTTATTCTCATTTTTCACATCTTTTCCATATAGAGCTCATAAAGTTGCTGTTCTCATGGTAGTTTAACATTCAAAGAGGTCTCTTGGGAGACCTTCAACGGCTGTATTGCATTTTAAATATTCTTTTTCGGGGAAAATAAATCTTTCTGCTGAAGTGAGTAGCCACGCCTGTTATCAAGAACAGAAAAAGAGGGAGCCTTTGAAGATATGCCAGGACAGCACCGCCGGTTTTATGAAAGAGCCAAGAAGTGTGAGGCGGTGAGGAGTCTGCATTTACATTCAATAAACGAGTTCAAGGCATCTGAAACATGGCACTTCATCTCAGAGATGCCCTGCAGATGTTAGCAAGGCGACAAGCCATTTGTAAGCGTGTGTTAGTGTGTGTGTGTGTGTGTGTGTTTGTGTGGCTGTGCATATTAAGATAAAAACACAGACAATTTCAGAATGAAAAGAAGAGCCCGACAAAACTACAAAATCAATCCCTTCTTCTACACGTACACACCCAAAAACAGCAGAGAATCTTCAAGAATACAGAGCTTCATTTCATACACATAAACTACCCTGAACTGGACTGATTGGCACTGTTTGAGTACCTTACTGGCTATATTAGCCACCTGCCCATTTTGCTAGATTGCCTGCAAGGTCAATACACCACGCTGTCTTTTTGCCTGTATGGACAGTTCTCAACTTTAACTTAAACTTTTCTTCAAGTCTTTTACTTTTGTCTACCCTTTCAAGAGAGTTCCATTATCAGCATCATAGTTGGCCCCACAAGGCTTCCGTTTTAACATTCCATATGTTATCTTAATGCAGAGGAAGTAGATTGAGAACCAAATAGAATGTTCAAGCATTGTTTTTGTTTTTATTGTTGAAAGGGTCTATAGTTAAGTAATGATTGTTCTATTTTTGATATATTGTGTAGCCTGTTGCACTTGTATACTGTAGATATAGAATTTACACTGGCAATGTACTTGCACTGACACTCTCTTGCACTATGATACCATTGCACCACTGCATTTTCTTCCACACCACTCCTTTAACATGTTACAATCTAACTTTACTGTAAGGGCACACTATTGATATCTTCCTTTGTATTTTTGTAGTATGCATGTGTGTGTGGGTGTTATATGACTGTGTATGATGTCTGTAAGCTATTGGACACCTTCATTTACTTCTGGATAAATAAAGTATCTCTATCTATCTATCTATCTATCTATATATCTATCTATCCATCTATCCATCTACTGTATCTATCTACCTGCTCTGTGCATGTGTTTTTGTAGCCCCCTGGCAGCACAATTAAAACATCATCCCCCCCGGATAGTCATGACTGATTACCCCTTATTCATCCAAAGCTACGACTGGGCGCTTTGAAATGCACTGAGCAGCACGGAGAGGACAAAACATGCCTCTCATATCCATAGCCCTCCCAGGCAGTGGCAGCACACTCCATCATTTACAGGGAAGCCTCTGGTGTCAGGGAGGCCAGGTGTAGCCAGAGGGGGCCTAACGATTATGAGGTGAAGCCTGCGGCTTAAGCCTCCGCCCGCGGAAGTGGACTGTGAGTGGTTGAGACAACAGCAAGTTTAAGGAATAATCAGAATCTTTAAATAGTTAATGACTTCAGTTGAGTCTCCAGTCTGAATTAAAAGGAAGCACCACTCGCCTCTGTCTGAGTGGGTGATTGTAGATGCCTGTGAGCCCCTAGTCGGGCATGTGTGGTGCAATGCGTCTTCAGAGTTCGATTACAGCACACCCATTGTTTTTTCGATGACTTTCCTCACCCTACTTCCTCCACACACACACACAGACACAGATACACACACACACACACACACACACACACACACACACACACACACACACACACACACACACACCTGCAGCAAAAGCCACCTTTTTGGTATTCATGGAGCACAACGGGGGAGCCGTAATTGAACTCTGTCTCTGTCTGTGGTGCACCGCATTCCTTTCACTCCGCACTTGACAACGAGCTTGTGTGTGTCCGGCTTTACGGTCAGTGCATAATTGAAAAGGCTTGATGGGATTGTGGGGACCTCACTATTAACCTTGAAAAGGCACTCGTCCTAATGGTCAGGCAGGTTGTCCTTTCATACACCTCAATTTTTTCCGTCGGAGCGGTGGCAAACGGGGGCTGGCCTTTCCACTCAGCCCAGCGGGCCGCGGAACCAAGCCATCACACCTGTCCGACTAATAGCCCCTCCGTCCCCCCCTTATCCCCTCCCATCCCTCCCCGACCCAATAATACGCAGCACTTTCTGAAAGGACAACTGCAGCAGCACCTAATTCCAGAAGCCTCATTGTCTTGGAACTCTCCACAGATTCCGGAACTGACTTAATTGTTCTTGAATTATTAATCCGGTTACTACGTGCCTGTGTGTGTGTGCGTGTGAGAGAGAGAGAATGTGTGTGTGTGTGAGTGTGTGCATGTGGATGAAAAAGAGATATAGTCAAAGTGAGTGTGTGCGTGTGTGTCTGTGTGTATATCTGTGGGGGGTGGGGGGGTGTGTGTATGTGTGTGTGTGTGTGTGTGTGTGTGTGTGTGTGCGCGTGTTTGTGTTGCAGAATCATTAGATTGCGAATGGGATTTACTGACTGATTATAGGGCAAATGGAGTAAGCAGTAAGGCCAAAGACCACCCCCAGTAAATGCCACCTCATTTCCTCAAGGTCAGATTTGGCCACCATAATAAATGATAAGATTGAACAGTGTGGAATAAGGCCCATGGTGCTCAAACAGAAGATCAAGAATGGGCCCTATGGGACAAGAACTTTTTTTTTTACTATGTGCAGGTCAAATATGCAATACAATAAAATAGAAATGACCTTGACCTCAACTGTTATTGGAAACTAAACAATCTGCTCTATCTATTTATATGTGTGCTCCTCCAACACAAAAGGATATTGGATGTTGTTATAATCAGCAACTGCAATCCCCTCTGTGCCCTCAGTCCCTTTCCTAGTGCATGGGTTGCTCCCACCTCTCTGTTATCTCTCTGTAATAGCACACATTAAGATATTTACAAGGGCTTTCTTTCCCTTTCCACAAAACCTATGATTCAATAATCAATAGAAAATCAATAAACAACGTTGAATGAGAATACAATGCAACAGTTGTTTTACTATTATCTTTTTACAACCATAGGCCTAACATTGCAATATTACAATTAAAAATAAATACCAGAATGTAACAACAAAATCTGACACTAGGTATAGTATGGGAAATGGTTCAATTTCTGTATCATAGACCTCCAACAAGCAAAAAGGTCTAACAGGTAATTTTTTTTCTCATTTTTTCTATATTTGGGTTTTAACGAGGATAAACTACAGTCCCTCCGTCAGTTTCCACTCCCAGCATGCACTGGTGTCCGTACAGTAGGAAACTCCAGCAGCAGCCTGGAGGGCTGGGAGAGTGTGAAACACAGTGTCCTTTCCGCCCTCAGCCTTTCCACTTATGGCTCGCCACACTGCATTACCCAGCAGGCCTATGATGCACGCCGTGGTCAAAGCACTGCAGCACAACCATGAGATCAATCAGCCTCACACACACACACACACACACACACACACACACACACACACACACACACACACACACACACACACACACACACACACACACACACACACACACAGAGAGATGAGTGCATTTACAAAAGAGACACATAAACACAGCACAAACACAAACACACACACACTCACTTCCGCTCATAGTCATATCCCTAATTGATTTGCTGATCACACACATCAATAACTGACCTGTACCTAAGCGTGTGATGTTTCAGTGGCCCGAGTGTGAGTGTGTGTGTGTGTGTGTGTGTGTGCGCGTGTGCGTGTGTGTGTGTCATGAGATTTTACTTATTGAAAAAAGCACCAGTGGGAAAGTCAACAGAGAGATTGGTGCCAAGGGGCTGAATGAATAGGTTAACACTGAGGCATAAATGAGGGTCCACTCTTTCCTATTTTCAGGTTGCGATAAAGACAGGGAATGGGAAATGTGTGTGTGTGTGTGTGTGTGTGTGGGGGGGGGGGGGCGAGAATGAGAAAGAGAGAGAGCAAGCAAGAGAGAGGGAGAGAGAATGGGAGGGCAAAGGAAGGTCAATTAAAATAAAATAGAACTCCCTTTGACTGAAATGAAATCTGATATTGGAAACCAAACAATCCAGTTTATCCATTCATTCATTCTCATCTGCAACAGGGAGAGGGAAAAAAGAGATGATTAGTTTCATGTTAAGGTGGATACATTTCATTCAGGCTGGGAGGAGAGACTGCCCGTCCTTATGAGGACCCTGGAGAAGACTAGAGGGCTTTATTTCCAGGAGTGAATGTGAGATCACATCAGGGCCAGCTGAGCCGCAGCATCAAGAGTCAGAGAACACCTACTGAATGTGCTCTTATATGTGATATGCCTTGCATGAATGAATGAATGAATGAATGAATGAATGAATGAATGAATGAATCTATAATGTGAATGAATCATAAATGGTTGCACACTTATATACACTCGTATACCATTTCATCCATACAGTGTGATGAAGTACATGGTGAGGTGATGCACCTCTCTCCAGTCTTCTCTCTCTCTCTCTCTCTCTCTCTCTCTCTCCCTCTCAAAAATATGAGCTTTTCGAGAGTTTTCTATGTGATATTCTCTCATGTATCATTCAACGATTTCGAGAGCTTGCCAAAAAACCAACTGCACTGATGAGTCAAATTGGGATCCATCTTAACTTGGGCATTCACCAGTTTGGTTGCAGGAATTAGCTGGGGCAGAAGCATGCGCTTGTAAATCACGCCGGCCCACAAGGCAGCCTACTCATGAGCCTATGAAGTATGGGGCAGATTGTCTCTACGGAGGAGGGGTATTAAGGCAGATCTATCAAATGCACAGCGTATGTGTGAGGTAGGAGGGGGTCAATTATGCTCACCCACCTAATTGCATCTGCTATCAAAGTCACAGTTAGAGGCACTCTGACTTCTGCTATCACCACCCACTCTTACAATACATTCACACACACACTCACATATGTTCATGCACACGCGTGCGCGCACACACACACACACACATACACACACATACACACACTCTAATTTCAGATGAAACCTTTCTCTCACATACACGCATGCGCACACACACACCACACACCCACATGCACACATACACACATACACGTGCACAAACACACGCACACGCACACACGCACAAATTTCAGATGAAACCTTTGATGCACCTAGCAGAAAGAAAAAAAAAGATAATAATGACGTCTATATTCTCCCTCTCTCTCTCTCTCTCTCTCTCTCTCTCGCCCTAAGTGTCATCCCCACTGTACCCTCCTGATTAACAGCAAATCAATAGAGCAGTAATGCAGCCTTCCTATTTAGACTAACAATAGGCCCCATGATCAAACACGCCCTGACAAAGGAAGAGAAGGAAAACCTAAATGGAGGTGATGCCTGGAAGAATATTTTACAAGTTGATTGCACATGAAAGGGAAAGGAGTGATGAGGTCGTCGATTTGAGTGTGTGTGTGTGTGTGTGTGTGTGTGTGTGTGTGTGTGTGTGTGTGTGTGTGTGTGTGTGTGTGTGTGTGTGTGTGTGTGTGTGTGTGTGTGTGTGTGTGTAGGTGGTGAGTGTGTGCTTGTGTCAGTGAGAGAGACAGTGGTTGCATATATGTGTGTGTGTGTGTGTGTGTGTGTGTGTTGTATGGTGAGATGGATGGGCAGGCTACACACATTGTATTGTATTCTTAGTCTGTGTGATTTTCTCACTATTTCAGTGGTGTTCCTTCTCTATGCCCATGGCAGTTCTCCTGCTCTGCGCTGATTGTGGGTGATTCAGTAAGAAAAATAGCACTGATTCAGGGCTGCATTTAGCTCCCCTAACAAGCCTCTCCAGGGGAGTCTCTCAGGTGGCGTGGGGAGAAGTACATGTGGGGAGTGCTAGATGTGAGGTGGGGTGTGGGGTCTGTGTGTGTCTGTGTGTGTGTGTGTGTGTGGGGGGGGGGGGGGGGGGGGTAGATTTCCTGCACAAAACAAGCTCCATTTTTCAAAGCTTGGCCCGAGCTGCAGCAGAATGGAACACAGCATTTTATTTCCCCTTTTGCTCTCTCTCTCTCTCTCTCTCTCTCTCTCTCTCTCTCTCTCTCTCTCTCCGCCTCACCCACTTCCCACTCTATCACTGTCTATCACTCTCTCCCAAATTTCTTTCTTTCTTTCTCTCTCTCTCTTATCACCCCCCCCCCCACACACACACACACCTTCTCCGTCTGTGTCTCTCTGTAGATATTAACTGTAACTCATATTCCGGCCGGTATTAGCCATGGCCTCTAATTGAATTTGGGGGATTGGGGTCCCTGGCATGCTGGCTGGCTGGCTGGCTGTGTGGATGACTGTCATCCCAATCCGCTCAGCGCTCGCTGCCGCACTGGGCGGCAGCTGCACACGGCTGGACCGCGACAGCAAGCGACGGTGCCGCCGACAACTCCAGGTATCGGCAGGGACTCAGCTGGGAGTGGGGGAGGCACCAAGACAGCTGGGGAGGTGTGTGTGTGTGTGTGTGTGTGTGTGCGTGTGTGTGTGTTTTCGTAGAAGGTGTGTGTGTGTGTGTGTGCTGTCTGTTTCAGCTGCTAGGATGAGGGATGATGCAGGGATGGCACAGCTAGCGGGGAGACACAGGGAGGAGTGAGAGAAAACAGTGAGAGGGAGAGAGAGTGCGAGAGATAGAGTGTGTGCGTGTGTGTGTGTGTGAATGAGACAAGAGAGAGAGAGAGAAAGAAAACAGTTTTAAAAGCCAAAGAAACTCAGGAGGGGGACTAAAAGTAGAAAAAGGAGGCAGACAGAGAAAGAGGAATATATTCTGATTTTGTATGTACAGTATGTTCTAGTTTCTTTTATCTGTTGATGTATACCGTAAAACTTCAAATAATCGCCGAGTCCCTAAGAGACGCCTGTCTCTTTTAAACGCCTGGCGTGGCTACAGGTTTTGGGTTAAAGGCCGGTCTCCAGTAGAGGCCTGGTCTGTTTTTTAGTTTAGGGTTGTATATATTCTTCTAAATATTCTTCCCGTCAGATCGTCTGTTTAAAGATTCGCAATGACACGAAACCGTTACAGAAAGGAGGTTAGGCTACAGCAGTGTGAATTAGATGTTGCACGTCGTTACAAGCCGTCGCAAAGCATTCACATGTCTGGTCACAGTTGCAAGGTTTTAGAATGTTGCATGAAGTTGCTGCTCATCTCGTTGCGAATCTTGGGTGTGATTTGGGCTTAAGTATGGCGCAGACTGCGCACGTTATGATTAGATGGCATTAAAAGCCTGTGGTGGGGAAAAGCAAGAGTTCCAAATTGTATAACTTTTTTTCCCAATATGAACTATGCCTATATGTCCGACTTCGTCATCGTTCAATTCATCCCTTGTGTTTAAAATTTGCGGATAGGCCTATGGTAAGCTTGTTTTTATACTGGCAACAAAACCAGAACGGTTCGCGAACGTTATTCTTTATTCTAAATGCCATGGCGATAAAGAGAAAGAAGTCAGAAAAGGAATTTACCTTAGACTAGGCTATATCAGAGCCCGTCTACGGACATTCTCTGGCTATATAACCTACTGAAATAGGTTAATGATGTAAAGTCAAGTGCGCTTCTATGGGATTGCTGTGTGCGCGGCAGTGGCAAGTGCTGCGCATAGTTGCAGTGGAATGTGGCTGCCCAGGGCATTATAAAACTTCTCACTCTTAGACCTACTCATACACGGCGGTGAAATGGCGTATTTAGCTGTCTAAATTCGAATCATATGCTGGGGGAGAAATCGTCGGACATCCATGATTATTTTGTTATTCAGCACCCCTGGTCAAAAATATGTTCCTGCGAGCCTGGAAGTATAGGCTATGATATTAGGCGTAGGCAGCTTTCAGTGTGATACGATCTCTTTGTAGATTATGTTTAATTAAAACGTGTTTCATCTGTTCTGGCTATCCTGCTATTTGGATCTTACTGTATCTCACAATGAACAAAATCTCAACACTAAATGAATGATGATCCGTAATTGTCATCAGATAGCCTAGTCATATAGGTAGACATAAGATGAAATAATTAATTCGATAATATTTTCCATCTTTGCAGAGGAAAAGTTTTGTGTAAAGGGAATTAAAGGCCTGTCTCATATAGACGCCTGTCTCTAATACTAGCCTGTGCAGTTTGGCGATTTGGGAAAATAAAAGCCCGGGCTATTATTTGGAGTTTTACGGTATGTGTATGTGTGGTCTGCTTTGTCAATACAAGTGGCCAAGAAAGCTCTTCTGAATTTGAATTTGGAGCAGAGACAGAGAATATGACAAGTGCAGAGCAGACTTGAGTGAAGAAGAACACACTGACAAGCAAGGAAATCAAAACAAAGGTAGGAGAGTGGTTCAGAAAATGACACATGCACAATACAAGAGGAGGGGGAGAAAAAGGAGGATGGAAATTAGAGTCAAGAGACGGAGAGAGGGAGAAGCAGAGATGGTAAAAAAAGTATGGAATCAGGCAGAAAGAGAGAAGTAGAGAGAAAGAGAGAAAAAGGGAGAGAAAGAAAGAAGATGAGACAATAGCAGAGAGGGAGAGAAAGACAGACACCAATTAGAGTAAAAAAAATACTGAATCAGGCAAAATACTATTTGTATTAGTCATGGACAACCAAATTTCAAACCACAGTAGAATGAATCCTACCTGCATCTAAAAAGAGAATACGAATTGACAGAGTATCTCCTCTGTCAGAGATGTGAAGCAGAGGAAAATCCCGACCAAGTACAGGCTCAGTGACCACAACCTAGCAGTGGAAACAGGCAGGCATAGATAAACCTGGCAGCCAAGAGAACAAAGAATATGTGGTCACTGTCAGACAGAGAAGGTTAAAACAGAGGAGGGAGTAATTTCTCTTCCAATGTACGAAATATGACAAATTAAGAGAGACCTTTTTCTCTGAACTCCAAAAAATCATCCCAAATGCTGACATTGACATTGAAAACACTGGAAGAAGTGGTCACAGTTCTTGAGGAAGGGCCGTCTGCCTTTAGCCTTTACACACATTATACACACACGCACGCATCCGCACTCGCCTGCACGCACATATGCACACACTCACACTCGCACACACACACACACATATCTGTGACATCTGTCACCCTACTATTTTTTGTACCCTGTTCATTTTGTATATGTATTCTCATTACTGGTCATACATTGATGTTACTACTCATACACCCACACACATCCACACACACACACACACACACACACACACACACACACACACACACACACACACACGCACATACACACACACACACACACACACACACACACACACACACTCACACCACATCTGTCACCATACTATTATTCGTACCCTTTTCATTCTCTATTCTCATTACTGCTCATGCATTGCTGTTCTATTACTTTTAATGGTCTTGTTATATTACTGTTTCATTGTTAACACTAGCTTTGGCAATACTGCACTCAAACAGTCACGCTAGTAATAAAGCACTCTGAATTTCAATTTCATAAAGAGGTATGGAGAGAAAGAGAGAGAGAGAGAGAAAAGAGGTAGAGAGAGAAAGAGAGAATAAAGAAGACAAAGACAGGAAGAGAGAGAAAAATAGAGGGAGAGAGAGTGTGAGGCAGAGGGGAAGGTGGGTGGAGTGGAGGCAAACTCTGCCCATATATTATAGCTACCAACTGTGACATGAGTTTGTGCCTGATGTGTTCCTTGTGTGTCTAAGCAGATGTGCCTCTGATGCGCTGAATAGAAAGGCCAAAATCCACTGGCCATGACAGGAAGTGTAGCGCTACGGCAACACAACTAACATTCTGAAACCTATTAACAGCGCTACCATCACTAAGGTAAAAACAACACATGGTTTAGAAATAGTTGTGAAGCTTAACAATGAGAGACACATTGTGTTTATGTGTAATTACATTTAGAATGGCTAGCTAGACATTATAATGGCATTATTATTATTAATTAACTACTTACATGTACATAGAGCCTGTGGCAATGATTGCAAAAGAAAGTAAAAGCATACTATAACTCAGTGCTCTGAGAAACTTGGCTCAATTTGTTGAAGATTGATAAATGAAAACCAAGCCATTTATATGGTCCTGATGCTCAAAAAGTAAAGCCATGTTCTACTGTAAACTTTGACCTTATATCACCCGCTGCCAGTGGACATTGCCCCGGTCAAAAGAAATAGAAGCATGCTTTGACAAGCTCACACGCCACCAATTGGCGTAGGCCCCAAGAATCACAAATGCCACCACACTGGAGCCGACCTGCATCTGGCCTGGACCTGACCCACATGTGGCCCGTATATCGTCCATATGTGACCCGTATGTGGCCTGTAGATAGATAGATAGATAGATAGATAGATAGATACTTTATTGATCCCCAGGGGAAATTCAAGGTCTCAGTAGCATACAGACATCACACACACATTCACTAACAGCAGAAAAAGGTAATTAAAAGTATGTAATATAAAAAACACAACTAAGCAATAAGGACAGTAGAAGATAAAGAATATACTAAATATACTAAAATACAAATTATACTAAATAACACTTAATCTAAATCAATTCTAAAAACAGTATCCACATAGTGGGTGATTAATCAATCAAGAGGCGTTTGCAATGACTGAGGCAGGGACTGAGCCTGTGATTCTCTGTGCATAGTAAGGTAAGGTAAGGTAATCTGTGTGAGTGAGTGTCATGGTGATGGTGCAAATGAGTAAGTCCAACAGTGCAACAGTGCAAGAATAAATTCAATATATATCTATATGTCTATATATATAACTATATTAAGAAAAGGTATAAGTGTGGCCACAGTTCGGCTGTGGCATGGGGGGAGGGGTTATGCATATGTGCTAATATAGCACGCAAAAAGTGTGTATGTGGCACGTGTGTGACCCGTATGTGACCCGTATGTGGCCTGTATGTGGCCTGTATGCTGCCTTGATCTGACTGATATGTGGCCCTTATGTGGCCCGCGTGGCCCACATGTGACCTGTATGTGGCCTGTATGTGACCCGTGTGTGGCACGTGTGGCCCATATGTGACCTGTATGTGCCCCATGTGTGGCACGTGTGTGTGGTCCACACAGCAACAGAGCCAGAGTCTGTGGAGCCAAGCCCAACCCAGCCTATCAAAGCTGGATGCAAACAGGCTGGCCTCACTGAGATAACCCCACAAGCCCCACAAAACACACACACACACACACACACACACACTCATACCTCTTCACACCCTCTGAAACACACCAACATTAACGGCTGGTTACAAAGGGATTAAGGCAGCTGGGCGAAAGGCTCTCACTTGGATTTAAAGGCAAGGCAAACAAAGTGTGTGGAGCAGCACTGATATGCAACAGAGCCCACTGCCGGTCACCCCAGAGGGCAAATTGTGTGTGTGTGGTTTCAAAGTCAAAGTGATATTGTCCAATTTACAAATAAAGGCAGTAAAATAGGTCTTTCAAACTTAGAGATTCTCACTGCACACTGGTCTAATATTAGCAACTGTTTACTAGTTCACTCCTAAAAAAAAAACATCCTAATATCAGACCAGTGTGAGGTGATAGTCTCTATTTTTTGAAGTCTGATATTCCTGCACATCACCTGGGATCTGAAAAAGGCCACTCTACAGGGATTTTATCTTTGACATAAAATAGGTATACTTGCCAGTATGATACAAATGTATATGCCAATAAGATAAGGTATTATTATGACCGCCGCGCAGCGAAGTTTAGTCAGATTTTTTCTTTTCTTTTTTTTCGCATGTCCAAATTTCCGTCAAGGATTCCCGGGACACTGAAAGACCGGGGTACACGAAACTTGGTGGGCATGTAACCCCACATGGATAGCATGGAACCATCGTTTTTCGTTTTGATCTGTAAACCCCCCGCTGGACTGGACCCCCTAAAAGGAGGGTAGGGCAGACACAGTTTTCTGTGAATATCTTGAGAACCGTAGGGCCTAGGATGACCAATTTTTTCTGTATGTTTGCCTCCAGGGGTCATGTTAACCCATTCCATGTGCACACATGTGCATAAACAGATACACACATACACACATACATTCACAGTAATCATACGTATGACACATACTCACACAGTAGACATATGTACGCATGCATGCACATGCACAAACACACATACGCAGACAAACACACAAGCACGCACACACACACACACACACACACACACACACCCACACACATAAACATAAACGTGTGCACGCACACATGCACACAATTCAAGAATTTCTCAGAATTATGAACAGGCAAGATGGGGGTGGGGTTGTATAAAATTAATTTTACATGTGAAATCTATGAACTAATCATGTTTTGGTACTTGTTGTCTAGCAGATACCAGTGAGAATTGAGTGTGGATAATGCAATCTAGTGAGACAGTTAGAATCATATAGGCCTTTCAGCGTGATTTATTTTTTCGGAAAAAATGTGCTGGACTGGGCGGCGGTCATATTTTGTACCGCTCTGCGGTACATCTAGTTTACCGATGTCATAATCAGGTATTTCCCAATGACATAATCAGATATTACTGAAAAACCTGAACAGATGTTCTCCAATAAAGTAATAAGGTATTTCCCAGAATTTATATCCAGCTAAAACCCAGCCTGGGTTGCATTTGTGTTCACAATGTGGCACCTACAGTAACAACGCAGTTTACCAACACCATTGGCCACTCGCAGAAGTAAGGTCATCCAGAGTGTGGAGGTCAATCCCACGCTGTGCACTTTCATTAAATATATGACTTATAGCCCAGCAGTGTTTGCCTGCTTATGGAAATCCTGAAGCCCTGGTGGGAGCCAGGTGCCAGATACATACAGTACCAAACATACAGTCATATCAAACAGAGTGAAAACATGGCTTCCCTCTCTTAACCTCAAAGAGGAATCTCTCTCTCTCTCTCTCAAATTCAAATTCAAAATGCTTTATTGGCATGACAAATAAGACATTCATATTGCCAAAGCAGTCATACAAAGTATGGAGGGAACATGGAATAAGACACAAAAATAAAACTTGGTGTCTATGTGTAGGTGTCTATGTGTACATAGGTGTACACTATATCATAGTATAACAATAACAACAAAGAAACTTTATATATATATATATATATAATATATATATGCTGATATCTGTGTGTGTGTGTGTGTGTGTGTGTGTTTCTGTCTATCTATGTGTGTGTGTGTGTGTTTCTGTCTATCTATCTTTATGTGTAATGTGTGTAATGTGACTCCGTCAGCCTCTGCTGGGTAAACAACGACACTTACGGTGAAATATGAAGTGGAGGGGTCACGGAGAAATGGCCCTGGCATCATTTGATTGACTAATCCTCTTACACGCGGCGCTCTCTTATCGGACCGTGCTGTATGCATCCTGCCGCTCTCACCTGCTGCTACAACTGATGGCATTCACTGCTCTAATTCTGTTACATCATTTCAAACCAGGAGGCACTCGTCTGTGTGTGTGTGTGTGTGTGTGTGTGTGTGTGTGTGTGTGTGTGTGTGTGTGTGTGTGTGTGTGTATGGGCGTGTGTGTGTGTGTGTGTGTGTGTGTGTGTGTGTGTGTGTGTGTGTTTGTGTGTGTGTGTGTGTGTGTGTGTGTGTGTGTGTGGGTGTGTGTGTGTTTACACAATGCAATGGGTGTATTTGTGGACGATGTGTACCTGTTTGAGAATTTGCAGTTCACCGTGTATGCATATTTGTTTGAGTGAAGATTGGTGTGTGTGGTTGTTCAACAACATCAAAAGCTGCATGCTGTTGCTTGTTTAGCTGGGGAAGGATCGCTGTCTCTTGGGATCTTATCAGAGCCTTTCCCCCATCTCTGCAGCAATAACACTATTAGTCCTCGACTGTGGCCCAGAGCTGGATTGGGGTTGGCCCTAATCCTGCCCAGATCCGGCCCTACTCCGGCAGGCGTACCTGTGCCAGAACTATACACCAGATCCATGTTAGACCCGCTCTGTATAACTCCTCTGCTCTGAAGCATAGAGTCCCCCTCCCCACTGAAGCTAAGTGAGTGAGTCTCATCACAATGCTCCAAAAGCACACAGCCTCAAAGCTTGTTGCCATTCTGGAAATGCCACAATGCAACATGGGGGGGGGGGGGGGGGTTGGAGCCAGATCACACATCTGCAATATCAACCAAAGGCTGGGGCCGGAATACAGTATCTCCCCTCCACCCCATTAACCTCAATGACCGAATGCTGGACGCAACACAACTCCATATGCATACAGTCCGCGATTGTGGGGAAATGTCGATGTTTGAACTCAACAGCCAATCAAATTACGATAACTCCCTTCCATGCCCCTGAGAAAATGTGTTGATGGAATAGTATATGTCTCTGGCCAAGTCTCTGGTTTCCCTCAGTATTTACAGAGACGGGAATGTGAGCAATGTATTCCTTTTGGGGGCTTTTACTGTAAATAGAAAAAGACAGCATGGTTTGCATCATTACGAAACATTTCTTACAGCCATCTGCATATATTAGATGAAAACCCCCTATCTGTCTTACAGCACGCTCTGACTCTGGAGTTTCAGCTGACAGAGGAAACTAAAACCCACTGAAGACAAAGGCAGCGTAGGAAAGCAGCGGAAGAAGGCAAGGCAGTTCCAAGGAAATACCAACTTCAGAAGGGCACCTCTACAGAAGATTGAGAAACAGGAGCAAGCTGTGCAATAGTTTGGGCATCAGCATAATATGGATTCATAATGACGAGGCACACAGGCACTGGAGGCGCATACCAAGTAGCTAACACTCCTTTAATCAGCAGTATTTTTCCCTACCGTTTTCCATCCCACCCCTACTGTCCTTGGGTAGAGTATAATAACACCAGGCAGGACAACTTAGTATTGATGAAGTCACTATTTTCCATTTGTGGGGTGGGGGGATGCTGATGGGATTACTCAGTAGTGTACAGACACTAAAAACTCAATAAAGTCCATAAACATTAGCTTCGCTCTAATTGTGCCAGTGTGGGCTGTGATACAAAATGGGTTCCGTTCTCCTAGGAGAAGGAGTGGAGCCTGTCAACATCGCTTGCATAACAGTGTGGCACAACTCCCATCCCTGCCTCTTGTTAAGATGAAACTTTTTATTTTTGGTCGATAGCGAAATAAATAAATAAATAAATAAATAAATAGATAAACAAAACCTAGCCAGCAGCCCAGCTCAGGCTCCTGTGATTTTCCTAAGAAAGTCATCCACGTCTGAAGTGAAGATGAAACAAACCTCTTCCTCCGCCAGATAATGCTGGTACTATTATTCGCAGTAATTGGCAACCCACTCAGTCCATACCTGTCCTGTTAACTGCAAACATACGGCACCATCTGTCACCTCGCCATAATGAAACGGTGTGTTTAAGAGTTTCAGCTTTCATTAGCTCATTTCAATCACGTCAAAGGGGGTTTAGCACTGCAGAGAGAGCAACTCACTTGGCTCACGATTAAATGGAAAGGAATGTGCTGCCACAGAGCACAGCTAGAACAGAATCACTTTAAAATAAGAGTATACTATGCACAATGCATCAGTTTACTATAAAATATAACAGCTTCATTGGCTTTAATGTGAAGGAGTGTTTTTTGAGAAAGTGTTTTTGTGTGTGTGTGTGTGTGTGTGTGTGGGCGGGGGCGGGGGGAGGAGGGTACTTTAGTGTGTAATTAACTATATACATGAATGCATTTCCACAGCATGCTATAGTGTACGCACATTGACTGTGAAGGATGGTAAAGGTTTTTCTTTGCAGAGAGACATCCACCCACCCCTGCTCTCTCCCTATAGCGGTGGGGGGTGGGGACGGGGCTGCAATTGAGAAGCTCCGTGGACAGGTTTGATTTCGCACCAGCCGAAGTGAGTAAGTCAATTCTTCACAATCAGATTTGGGCAGGTCCTGATCAAATAGACCTGATAGAAAAGAGAAGATCTCCACAAGCTGCCCCAATGACTCATCGTCAGAGAACCTGCTAGAGCAAACAAGACATCACAACCAACCTTTCAGGACTTATCTCTCCTCAAACAAAAATACTGACCAGTGCAATGCATCAAAACACAGCTATTTTCAGCCAAATACATGTACCTCTGCGTGCCCTCTTCAATTGAGATTCCTTTAGATTAATTTATATGTGGCAGGATAGACAACAGTCGTGGTGACGATGAGAGAAACAACAGGAAGCACACAGAAAGAGAATCTAATCACAAATAAGACATTGCCTGCACTGGGACTAGAAGTGCTGTGACAGAGTAGTCGTGAATTGGGATGGATTCACTGGTAGGATGGAAGAAGCTATATTGGAGGAGAGAGAGAGAGAGAGCGCAACAGAGACAGTCATTATGTGAAGGTAGGCTGAATTGATGTTTTAAAACAGGATCATTCACACATTGACTTCAGGGCTCTGATCTCTTTTAAACAATGACAGCAGATTTCCCACTGGCTCCTCTAACTAATAAAATCCTGCCCCAGAGGGGAAATCCCCTCTCCCTTCCCTCATATTAACACACCGGCCACATCTACACCCACCGGCCACATCTACACCCACAGAACACATCTACACCCACTGGAAAAGCAACCGAAGCCACAGAAATCCTCCTAGAAGCTGTAAAGTTCCTCCAATCCCATTACTGTCTCCATCTGGACATCACCACAGAGGAGCCCATTACTGGAGGCCCACTGGTCCTCTGTCTCTCTCTCACCTCTCTTTCTCCCATCCATCTCTCTCACTCTCTCACACTGCCAGGTAGAGTAATTTAACTCTCTTTCAAACCATTATTCCACTGACACAAACAGAATCACACACATAATACAGAGAGAGAGAGAGAGAGAGAGAGAGAGACATTCACACACACACACACACACACACACACACACACACACACACACACACACACACACACACACACACACACACACACACACACACACACACACACACACACACACACACACACACACACACACACACACACACAAAAACACACCCCATTTCTACCAGGACCCCTGAAATCACAAACCAACACGCGTGCCACACACCGCTCTGGCTTTACCGTTCACCAGAGACCCATTATAAGGGAGCCTGCTGGTCAACACTGCCTGTAAACGCCTGATTAAAAGCCTGAGGCCTTAGGGCTTACCGGGTTACAAACAAACAGCCCAGGGAACTCTATTCCACACTCTGGCTCACGGTGCAGGGTATGGATTTCCAATCGCCTTCTCCTTTCTCTATGTTAGTAAATCCTCAGCTCCTCAGAGGTTTAGCATTGTGTATGGATCATGGGGACTTTTCTTTGTTGATTCTCTGTCACTTCTACTATGAAATACCCAATCTAGGCCTTTCAATGTAGTGGCAAGCATCTGAAGTCAGTGTGGATACAGTATGTGGTTCATATTTTTCATGTCAGCCCGTAACAGTGCATCAAATTCTGTTCAGTCTGTAGGAGAGTGAAATCGACTGCATTTGGACACCTATGAAATATCTAGTTTATCTTTTTGTTGAATAAAGTCAATGTGTGCGTCTGTGTGTGTGTGTGTTTGTGTGTGTGTGTGTGTGTGTGTGTGTGTGTGTGTGTGTGTGTGTGTGTGTGTGTGTGTGTGTGTGTGGTGTGTGTGTAGACATACAGCATATTTTCTCTCAGCCCATAACAGTATGCATTTGTTTCCGCTCAATCTGTCCAGGAATGATACCTGCTGCGTTGGCCCGGTCTGCGATTGGCTCACTTCATTTCCTAATGGCCCTAATTGCGGAGAGGAAGCCTCTGGTAGAGTTCAATTAGACATCCCCATCAACACTGACTGGCCTCATCTGTTGAGCTAAATGTGCCCCACAGATGGGAAGCCTGGGCCAGATGATCCATCATCTCTCCACAGCTGAAACCCTACCAGCACTTTTTTGGCAGGAGGCCAGCACAGCGCCACTACTGAGGCTACATCAGCGCCAGGCCTGCACAGAATAAGTTTGGGGACTCAAACTAATGTCCATGATGGACTGTGATGGGCCACAAACAGCATTTAAGCTAATGTAGCACCTGCTGGTTAGATGGCATAGGTCAAGGGTTCACAATCAAGGAAGCATATGTGCCATATGCTTTCTATTTGCTGAGAGTATTAGTCATGATAAAAAGTGTCTACTGAATAAGTTAGAAGAAATGAAATATTTTTAATATCTTTATCTTATTCAGTTCTGCTGATGTGTTGAGTACCTAGAGATGTGAGTGGCTAGAGGATATGCGCTACGTCTCACTTATGTAGGTCAACCGATTCCCCAACTGTGTGCAGCAGTAAGCCGGTGCCTATCACAGGAAAATGTTTTCATCTTACTTAGATAGACCCACACAGTCCTGCAGGAGTCACAGTGGCTCAGGAAGTTATTGTGTGTGTGTCGGCCATTGTGGCTCGGAGAGTAAGTGAGTGCATTAGCTTCCTTACCCCAGAGGCTTTTCCAGGCGACTGGCCGGCGAACCAACTATCTCACCCAGAGTGCAGAAGGCCTGACCCAGGAAGTCCTGCTGGAGGGTCAGCAGTTGAAGATGAAGGTGGTAGGGCGGGGGGTATTGCATTGTGGGAATTGTAGTCCATGGAAACAGGGGCAGACAAAGGAACAAACACATCCATTAGAGCGGTGCTTGACCTCTGGTAGTGTACAGTAAGAGAGACTAGAGAGGCTGACACGTACGTTGAAGTCGGTGGGCTTCCGGAAGGGAGGGCAGGTAGCAGCAAAAACAACAACAACAACAACAACAATATCATAGAACAGAAAGAAAAAAGGGACTACACCAAAATACAAGACCATTGTAAAAACTAAGAACAAGGGTTCACACTTGAGAGTGTATGTGTGTGTGTGAGAGAGATAGAGAGAGAGAATGGAAAAGAGAGAGAGAGATACATTAAGAGACTTTTTGATGTTTATGTTTGAATTCTGACCATTACCAACTGAAATAAAATCAAATGTAAATCATAAATAAGAACAATAGTGGAAAGTAACAAGGACCATGCAGTGAGAGTATTTGGTAATATGGAAACCATTACTTTAAGCCCATATATTATATGCTGTGCTCGATGACACAGGTGACATTATCAAAGCATCATTACTTTTTAATCAGTAATTACCAAGTACTGTTATATTACCAACAGACGATTACAGCATGTGAGAGAATCTCCATTAAATTACATTTTCTTCCACTACATTCAACGTATGGCCATGATAGTCCATAACCAAACAGCTAAACACACTGGGGATTAAGCTTTGAATACCGGTGCAATGATAGGTGTTCCTAATTCCCAATAGCATTGAGTTAAAAATGAATGTTCATTAACAATGCTATCAGAAAACCCTACAGTACACAAAAAGGCCATTCCACTCTGAACAGCTCTGTGCCCAAACTACCTCTCACACAGCTGCTATCTGGACTTTATATTTACTACGTGGAATGTGATGGCAAGCCTGAAAATGAGACCCTACTAATCACACCCGGAGACATGAAACTTCCCAACATGGCTGCCTTAATTAACATTGCTTAATGCATCAGTGACTTTAAGTATTGATAAGGCATGTGCAATTTATAAAGCCAAGGTTTATGGTTTATTTGCTGCATGCTAACAAAAGTATGAGGTTATGGTCAATTAGGGGGACCATGGAGAGAAGAATCACTCAAATATAGCCTATATATCTGAACCTGCTGATGGCGGTGTTTGTGTCATGCTTGCATAGAACCAAGAGCAGGAGTGGGGCATGCTTCTGAGAAAGAGAGAGAGAGAGAGAGAGAGAAAGAGAGAGAGATATTTGGTGTGCTCTGGGGGAGCAGAGTGTACTTTGATCCAGCCACCCTACAGCACAGATCGATGCAAGGGACAAGGCTACTCACATGTTTGGACAGGTCTGGGCTTTTAGAGTCGATGTCATATCTGGAGCAAAAACAAAACACACACACAGATAGACACACACACACACACACACACACACACACACACACATACACACACCAGCTGTAAGAAGAAGAGGCCCCTAAACTCAACATTTTTGCTCTAGTTCACAAAGAGCACAGTATTGACCCGTCCTATTCTGAAATCCACCCAAAGATATTTATAGGGCTTGGGTGATGGTGGTGTTGAAGTTCTCAACCTAGAACTACAGCAGTAAATGAGGGGAGCGGGGTGCATCTGACAACAACCCCTGTCAGTGGAATGCTTTTCAACAACCACAATGAATGTTTGATGGACAGAAACACACCCACTATCAATGGGTGAAACTATCAATGACGTTCAAAGTTTTAAATGAAAATACAGCTGGTTGTTAATTTGCAGAACTTCTGTCATGCCATTTTAATTATGCCATTCACTGAAGTCTGTCTCTACCTCCTATCACAGTAGTAGAAGTCTCCACACCTCAGATAGAAATGTTTACATTCCCTCAGCGAAGGCTGGGAAAAAATCTAATTAAATTTCCAGTGGCCAGGAGAAGGGAACATTAACATGGCAACCACAGGAGCAAGAGAGCATAATATAATCCATTACCCAGAGCACAATGCCTCGGACATAAAGACGAAGAAGACCTCGGAAAAAAGTCATTAAGTTTAAGGTAAATCCTCTGAGACGATGAGGTAATGCAGACTTCAATAAGAGGTTAAGGGTCTGGCTGTGTGGCGATCTCTGTGTGGCTGAGGGAGCGAAGTGGAGAGGCGTCCGGCGATAATGTACGTGCAGAAACATGCGACGTGATCAAAGCCCAGCGTGATGATTGGGAAAAAGGAGAGCGCTCCAGCAGCGGGCGGTTCTGGTGGAGCGTTAATAAGGAGCAGAGCTGAGACTCTCACACCTCGGGCCAATACAGAAATAACCCTTTCACCCACGGGGAAGGGGTGAGGGGTGATGAGGAAGAGGAGGAGGAGGAGGAGGAGGAGGAGGATGGGTGGAGAAGAGGGAGAAGAGGAAAAGAAAAAGAAGGGGAAAAGGGAAGAGGGATAAACGGAGGTGGAGTGAAGGGGTGGAGGAAAAGTAAGAAAAAGGATGGGTGGAGAAGAGGAAGAAGAGAAAAGGAAAAAGGGAATGAGAGAAGAGTGAAGAGGGATAGACAGAGGTGGAGGGAAGGGGTGGAGAAGTAAGACTAGAGAAAGGAGGAGGAGCATGATGTGTAGGGATAGATGGAGCAGGAGGAGATGGAGGGATAAAGGAGGTGAAGATGGAGAAACAGATTAAAGCAAATGGCGGAGGAGTGAGCAGGACAAGGAGGAATACAAACAAGAGGAAGAATGTGAAGGAGAAGTAAGGATAGAGGGAGAGAGGAGGAGGAGGTGGAGTAGGAGGAAGCATAGAAGTGATGGAGGAGGAGAAGGCATGGAAGAGGGAGGGGCAGGAGCAGGAAGCTGAGGCTCCATCAGTTGAAATGAGCCCGCAGAGAGACGCGGGCATTTTTCTTTGAGCGTCAGTGTGGGGAGAGAAAGAGAGAGATGGTGGAGGGAAGCAACCACATCAACATTTCATCACCCTTTTACAAATCCTACTGCCAACACATGACAATCAAGACAGATAGGCTATTCATTATTACACAGAGAGACGACCCAGATGGAACACCAGGCAGAGGAGAGAGGGAGGAGGGAGAGAGAGAGAGGGAGAGAGGGAGAGGAGAGATAGGGAAGTGTGTGAAAGAGAAACAGAGAGACAGTGGCAGAGGGAGAAACAAATTGAGTTACAGAAAGGCAGATAGAAATGAAGGGACAAGGGGTAGAGAGAAAGACAGAGAGAGAGAGCGAGAGAGAGAGGGAAGTAAAAGTATGAGAGAGAGAAGAGGGAAGAATAAATCTTAAAACAACTCGGAGCTCCATCCCAGAAAGTCCCCAGTGCAGTTCTCTGATCAAACAGAATAACTCACATGTCAAAACGCAGATTCTGCTTCTCCTCAAAGAAGTAGTCCAGGATGTACTTCCTGACAAAGTCTGGGTTCAGTGTGTTGTCGATCACTTCTGTTCTCCCAAACTAGGGAAACACAGACAGACAGACAGACAGAGAAATCGAGAGTTTAAGGTGACTGTACAGGGACTGATTTAACTGCCATCCAGGAGTTTTTAAAGCAATACAATGTAAGAATGTGGTATTTAACCCCTTGCTGTCAATGTTTAATGTACTGATACCCATTTAGGAGATATCCAGTGCATGAAAAACTGACAAAAGGGTAATGTTCCTGCAATATGCAACATAGTTATACATACCAGACACCATCCTCCATAAGTCAGTGTATTATAAAAATAAGTTAGAAACCGTTACTCTAAGGCATGTTTTTTATAAACTGCATAGTGTTGCTTTAGTGTGCAGGAGGTGTGGGCAGTGTGGCAGTAAGTGCTTCTTGACCTCTGAGGTCAGCTACAGGGGACTGAAGATGATCACACTTGTGACAGCACACAAGAAACTGTGTCAGATGCATAGAGGATGAGGATACACACACACACACACACACACACACACACACACACACACACACACACACACACACGCACACACACAGACTCACACACTTGCATGAATGCATAAACACACACACACCACACACACATATGGTTACCCACAAACACACACGCACACACACACACACGCACACACACACAAACACACACACACACACACACACACACACACACAAACACACACACACACACACACAGATCAATGTGCTGTAACACTCACCAGTCACACTTCCTCTGGCTTATGGTGACACTCCTCATTATAACTTTACACCAACTGACAGCGACTGCTGACTGACATAATTAATTACTCACTGCATTGGATAGTAACACGCTAACAGTTTGACTGGCCTGTCATGATAGGTTTCTATCAGGGGACACGGTGCTCCGTTAGTTTCCTTTCCAAAAAGAGTGTGTTGAATCAAGCCCTCCTAAACGCGCCGTGAAAGCGTGACAAAGACATCTCATCGCTGTTTATTTTTGATATAATAGGCCAGTGATTTTCAGCAGAGGCTATCAAAAGAGCTTTCATTGTGGTAATGTCTATATCTGTCTCTGTGTGTGTGTGTGTGTGTGTGTGTGTGTGTGTGTGTGTGTGTGTGTGTGTGTGTGTGTGTGTGTGTGTGTGTGTGTGTGTGTGTGTATGTATGTGTGTGTGAGAGTGTTAAACCACTATCTGCACCCAGCAGCAGGTACTCCTTGAAAGGTGTCTTCCCTCTTTCATGCACATACTCCATGACTGAAACACTGTGTGGTTTGTCCCCTCTGCTAATTGTGTTCCCGATGAATAATTCAACATTCGGAGGGGGATTTTTTCTTTTTAAAAAAGCATAAATAAATGATCCCCAGTGAAAGCATTACCATAAACTGACATAGGGAATGAATAATTACAGGCCTAACGCACAGGCAGCCCAAGACACAAGGCACAAGGATTATGGGCCAAGTCTGGCTGCTTGCTGCACTGCCCCCCCCCCCCCAACACACACACACACATGCATCTACAATTACAGCGCGGGCCTGCCGTTGTGTGGGTTAGCACAGACCCTGGGCGAGCTAATGATCCCGCAGTTGTGTTCTCACAGTGAAGGCCCAGTGAAAGCAGCAGTTTGTCACACTTAAATTAGCACAAGCTGTAGCCCAATGATACAATACGTTCAGACAGGTTGTAATTTTAGATGTCAGCGAAATGGTATCTGTTTGCCTTTGCAATAAACAAGGGCAGGATTTACGAGCTGTGTGTGGTTGGGGTGTGATCCGGCTGACTGCAGAGTGGGAGCTGGTTCCGGCGTTGTGCCGCACCGTACCGTGCAACAGAGGGTTTGAGCCTGCTGTTGCATCAGCCTGGCCTGGAGAGGGGGCGAAGAAAGAGCCGTGTTTCTGTCAGAAGTGTTTCTTTCAGACACACACACAGACACACAGACACAGACACACACACAGACACACACACAGACACACACACACACACACTCTTCACACCTCACCCCTACCCAGCTCCAAATGAACGAGCAAACACCTCTTTCTTTAAACCAGTCGTCAGGGACAGGAGAGGAGAAACACATCTAATACATCTAAATTAAGAAGCAGTAAGAAGAGATTTCTTTCCTCTTCTCTTGTCCTCTGTTTAATTAATTGCATGGGGATGCCGTTTAAGCACCGTGGCAGTGAGAGAATGCCCCCCTCTTTACCCCTGATCTCATCATTCTCCGAGTGCCAGTGTGCGTCTCTCGTCAGCCACTTCCTGTGGTTCTGGTTAATTGAGACCTTCGCAGAACCGTGAGGAATATTAAATGCAGAACTCCTAAAATCTCCATGGGGAGGGCTGAGAGAACAAGGTAGCGGAGGGCTAGGGTCTCACTCTGTGGTGAAAGATAAGTTTTTAGGGGTCGGAGGAGTGCGCTCTGCCGTCCCTTGCCTCCTGGACCCAGCTGTGCAGGGCACAGAGCCTCTCATCTATCTCTGTCAGCATCAAGGATCTCAGCAGCACTGATTCCCAGGGATGACAAGGAGAGGATGTTTGATAAAAAAAAAAGAAATCAAAGAAATCTCCCTGCTAGAGTCAGTTTGATATCCTGGGTTTGAGACTGGGGAAGCAATCTGCTAAAAATCATAACTCAAGCTATGAGTAACATCTGGTAAGAGGCACAGTCACTCATTACTGGAAAGGAGGATTTCAGCATCAGACTGCATCAAATGAAACTGATTTGGGCTCATCTGTATCATCCAGCCGGTAACTCGACTGTCAACACTTTTCCCTCAATTACGACAGTGATTCAACCGTTTTGATAGGTGACTATCATAATATTCTTTCAGAGATAACACCTCTTATCTTCACATGGGGGAAACTGTTCAGTTGCTGTTCAAAGGACATCTGAAGAAGATGTCATAAGTGGCCTGTGTAGATGCTGCTGTGAACAGGAGCAGTCTTACGTAAGAACAAATCAAAGTATATATTTAATGTCTGCAGGCAGGGGAAGGTAGCTTGAAATGGAAAATAAAAACAACTTTTACAATCTGAAAGTGGCAGTTTGGAGACCTTTGTTCTGTTCAAAGGATGCTTACCGGTGGTTCCGTCATGAAGCCAGACAAGGCCGCATGGTGTTTATGCGATGGCTTTTCCCAAGCCACCATAATACAGTGTGTGTATCAGCCTCAATAGAGTTATTGATTTTCACCATTTCAGTGTAATAGAATACATTGCATGGGATGACAAGATAAATGGAAAGCTGTTTGTCTATTTTATGGGAGCCAAGATTAACGCCCGCAACTCTACAGAGGGTGTGTGTGTGTGTGTGCATGTGTGTGTGTGGGTGGATGGTGGGGGTGTCTTCGTATGTGTGTGTGTAAGGGGAACTATGCTGCATGCCTTGGGAATTGCATCTCCATATGATCCAATCTTGTCTTCTTTCTCATCCTAATTAACTCCTTAGCTGCACAAAAAGATAGAAAACTTTCTTAGCAGCAGATCCACTTTGAAACATTTTCCTCTTTTTTTACCAGATACTGTCTAATGAGGAGACGCAACACTCAAATAATCCTGAATAGAAATGTATGGGGACAGTTTGTAACACCAATATGGCCGTTGTCTACAAATATCCCACCCCTTCTGTGTTGTAAGTAACCAACTACATTTATTTAGCACTTTTTAAAGCACTTTTTAACACTTTATAGCCTTATTTTAGCGATTTGGGGGAAATATTTGTATCATTCAATTCAGATTTAAAGGTAAACTATGCAGTATTGGCAATTTCCTTACTGTTTTCTCGGTTTTTGCTTCTTTTTTGCTGGCTCTGTCATGACATATGTCTGAGAAACTCCATCGCTACCTTTTTCTAGTCGGTGCCTGGCGTGTATGTGTATTTGAATGCAGTAAAGCAAATCGTTACACTCGTTATATTTCCTGACACCGAGGCCGTCGGCCCGCCGGCCCACAGTTGTAAGGGTGGTTTTGCCACGGCGCTCACAGGCGCTAGGGGGAAGCGAGACGGCCACAATTCAACCCGAAAAAAGTCATATAACCATCCCAATGACTCTGAAGCCGTTAAATGAAGGTAAATTAATCTTAAAAACTCGCATATTAAGCTAAAAAACCTGCATAGTGTGCCTTTAAACATAGATTCGCCTAATGTACTTTATATGCCAATATGACCTCCCTTACATTTGCCTCTCCTTGCACTTCAATAGGAAAATAGCTGGTCGATAAGGGACCGTTCGTTATTTATAAACGGGATCACTGGAGGGATTTTGAGAGCTTCGATCAAAAGTTGCATGACCCTCCCCTGCCTGCAATATCATTTTCAACGACCCTCTAGCAGTATCTTCAAAAATGACATGACCCTCCCCGGCCAATTGTCGATATCTTCCGCGCACGCTCTTACGCGCTATGGAAGCACATCAACATATGCTACTGTCTTAAAATCAACCTCTGCTTTCTGATCTTATACATCACACTTCACCAAGATGGTAGCCATTTCAGTAGATTTACTCACTAACATTGTTGTGGAAACACAATAAGCATGGAAACTAAATGCACACTTCCTGTAAGCCTACTTGAAAAGTTACTCCTCTAGTAAGTATGAAATAAAACAATAAAGCATTGAGACCATTCAACAAAGCACACTGGGTAATAACAAATTCAACACATGAACGTGTTGCTATGGGCTCGTCTCTAGGCTTCCTCAGTCATTGTAAAGCTGCCGAAGCTGAACATTATCCAAAACTCAATTTCTCAGACGAGCGTCAATTTGGGAGCTTGCTACACTCCATCCTTCTCAAATGACTTGAAAAGGTCGTTTGCACAATTTCACAAATAATCACAGGGACCGAAAAATACCTAACATGCCAACTTTTTCCGGGTTTATCGTTTTAACGTTTCCCTGCTGTCTTGCCGTTTTAATATTTTCCCTAGAATATCCCATATTACTGTAGCCTAATACTCTCATAACATTAGTCCTGCATTCTGGCCTGTCTCTGTGTTGTCCTGTTGTCACCCCTTGCCCTTCCAGTGAAACAGATGTATTCAAATCATCGTTTTGCTTGCTTGAATGCGAACTCAGAGTGATGTTAACCTAGGCCTATTTAAGTTAACGACGTGGTTGTCGTGAGAGCACGATTCATTAGCGCTTGCAGTGTTCGGCCGTATGCCTACATGCGCACCTGCCAGGCTACTCAGCTAGACAAAGAATTCCCCCTGTATATTCACTCCAAGTTGGCCTACCATAACTTACCAACTACACTGTAGACCATAAACTGGCTATTTATATGACCAAATGTATTTGTTCAACTTTATGAAGCAGAATTACGCACTGCTACTTGGAACGTAACACCTTTTTGTTGGCAGGAGAGAGAATGACAGCGATTAACAAATTGCACTTGTTGCTGGTTACCAATAAATACTATATATTTTTTTGCAAACAACAAAAACAGAAAGGATGGAGACAGCAAAGCTAGAGATGGGCAGGAACAAGGTCAATTGGTAGAATGCTTGTCAAAACGTTAGGAGCTGGATGTGTGGATGAATGAAGCACAAGTAGCCTATGCTTTATGTTAAGCATGCACACTGTTTAAAGTTAGGCTACACGGTAAACTACATGTAAACCAAAGTTAAATTTAGCTTTTTTAGGGCTGGATGAAGTTGACCAAATGGATATAGGCTGTTAGGCGTGAATAAAGTAGGCTACTTTGTTGCTCCAACCCTTCCAACGTTAATGGGGACGAACGTTGACATTTTCCGTATTTTGCGTGAGACACCCAGGAAATCTCCCTTATTTTCATTGTTCAATGTTGACAGAGCTATGGAACGAAAGAGAACGTTATATGGCGACAGAAATCAACAATCAAACAAGCCACTTTGATTTTTTGCTGTTTTCATTAATACAAAAGATGGGTGACCCTCCCTCCTAGACAAAAAAAGTTAGGTGACCCTCCCCTCAACAAAGAATAAAAAGACATGACCCTCCCCTATTTTCCTCCGGTGACCCCGTTTATAAATAACGAACGGTCCCTAACTGCCCAAAGTGCATTACCAAGATTGCTGCCGAGTGGGGTGACATGCCTAAAAGGACTTTGATTTTACTCTGTCATTGTAAGTGGATTACAGACACCCTTTTGTGTGTGTGTGTGTGTGTGTGTGTGTGTGTGTGTGTGTGTGTGTGTGTGTGTGTGTGTGTGTGTGTGTGTGTGTATGTGTGTGTGTCTGTGCACTGGTGAATGGAAGTGGGTGTTTGTGCTTATGAATGTGTTCATACGGTTGTGTTTGTGCGTAAGTGTGAGTGTGAGTGGGGTTTGGGGAGTGTTTGCTGACCATACACAGAGAAACAGCTCTCTCCAGAGAGGGAGAAGGGGCCTTATCAATCCCTCACAGCTTGGCTGTTTCTTTTACAAGCTCATCTGTTAGGTTGCCAAACAGGGGAGCACACTCGCTGTGCTAAGAGGACTTACACAACTGCACGATTGAGTGGTGATCACTTTCCCGTCATGTCAGGGGACGGGCTGCTAGTGGGTATAACGCAGACAGAGAGACAGAGAAAGAGGACCACAGAGAAGACAGAGAGAAAGGAAAAAAAGAAAAGAGTAGGAAAAGAAAATCAGAGACAAGGAGCAGAGAAAGAAAGAATAAATGAATGGATGAAAGCAAGCGTGAAAGAAAGAAAGAAAGAAAGAAAGAAAGAAAGAAAGAAAGAAAGAAATACAGTGGGAGGTCGCAGAGGAAGTCAATTTCTGTAAATCCCTTGAAAAGTCTGGTCAGTCATTATCTTTTCCTCTCAGAGAGCCATGTTTAATCCACCATCAGCTCTGACCACGAGTGCACAA